>NC_133773.1:134796441-135096091 GCF_003597395.2 Chelonoidis abingdonii | reverse complement strand
GTAGGGAGTGTCCTGAGTAGATGGTCCAGTTTCTTAGTGTATTCCTCAGTGGGATCTGAGGGAAGTGGCCTGTAGAATTTGGTATTGGAGAGTTGTCTGGCGGCCTCCTTCTGGTAGTCAGACCTGTTCATGATGACAACAGCACCTCCTTTATCAGCCTCTTTGATGGTGTCTTTGTGTAGCCCAAATCTCTGTATACGAATTATCTATTAAAATGGCACAAAGCGTTAAAGTTAACTATCCAAATCTAATGGATAATTCATATACAGAGGTTAATGAGTTGCTACCATCTCCAAGATAATTGCGATTGAACAGTAAAGGCCCGTGATTTAGATTCCAGGTTCCATCCCTGCAGACATGCTGATCAGGGTGTTCTCACATTTGCATTTTGTAATGGCTTTAAGTAGAGTGACCAGACAGCAAGTGTGAAAAATCAGGATGGGGGTGGGGGCGTAATAGGTTCCTATATAAGAAAAAACTCCAAAAATCGGGACTGTCCCTATAAAATCGGGACATCTGGTCACCCTAGCTTTAAAGTTACACAAGGATTCTCTCACTGCCTAGTTGGACAGTTTCAAGCTCCCTTTGTGCTGTCAGAGTGGCATAAATGGATTTTATCAGTTGAGGATCTAACCTATGAGTCATTTGTCTATATGTCTAATATTGGCTGTTGATAAAGCACTGAGTGCTATTAGAGGCCCTGATCTTATCTCTTCTGAAATCAATGTAAGTCCTCTCATTGACTTCTATAAACATTAAGCTCAGGCCCAGAATAAGCAATGGGAGATGCTCTACAGCAGCAGTTCTCAAACTGTGGGTCGGGACCTTAAAGTGGGTTGTGATCCCTATTTAACGGGGTCACTAGGGCTGATTTAGACTTGCTGGGACCCAGGGCTGAAGCCCAAGCCCCACTGCCTGGAGCAGAGGCTGAGGGCTTCAGCCCTGTGTGGCAGGGCTCAGGTTGTCAATTATCATAGCTACCAACAAAAATCAAGTTTAGAGAAAATGTGACACACTTTAATGTAACACTTGATAAGTAACAGGGTGGAGGATTTCATGATGACCATTGGTATTGGTAGTTAATTGCTCACTTGTAATTATTGAATGGGTCCAATTGGATATAATCCATGCAAATAATAAACTGTTGGGCAATTCTCCTCCTCTGCCCCGCCACCCACACCTGCCATACCCAGGTATTCATGTTTTGACATATGATTGTCCTGGAATGAGGGGTTTTGGAGGCATACCTATCTTTTAGCTCTTTCCATCAGGGCTGTGATCATTCTTGTGGCATCGAGACAAAAATTGTAAATTAATACCTTGGGTGAAATCCCACTTTTGTTTACATCAATGGGAATTTTGTCATATACAGAAGCAGGTAAACATTATTACTCCTTTAGAGAAAGGAAAATTGGGACATAGAAAAATATCAGAAAATATCAATTGTTTTTCATGTGAATTAAAAAATACTTTCTTAATTGTCCCACAAAATGTCTTGGTGAAAAAATTTAATTCTTAATTTTTGCTTGTTTGCTTTCTCCTTTTTTCATTCCCTGTCTCTGTTTTTCCTTTTTTCTTTTCCAATGGCAAAATGAGGGGAAATAGTTTTAAAAGGGTATTAAAACATTTGTTTTCTTGAGAAGTCAAAAAAAGTCCTTCAGCACCAGGAATGGAGTAGTTTGCTCTTTCTTCTCAAGAAGACAAGGATCAAATGTTAGACATAGTTTCTCTTCAGTCAGTTGACAAGGAATTGTGGTTCTAAACCGCTGGAACAACAAAATCAGGCTGGTTTCAAAAGGAAGAGTATACAAGCTTGATGGGCAGTCAACTGTGCTCTGCACAGTCGCAGCTGACAGTGTATGTGTGGACTCTGTCTTCAGCACTAATAAACCACACTCCTACTGTGCCAGCACATTTATAAGTAACACAAACATTCAGAAAACATAGGAAGCAAGAGGCCTAGAAATAATAATCAGAATGGAAAGTCTTGGCTACTTGTATAAAATATCTGGATTTGGTGTTTGAAATATTCTTTATTAATAAATGGTTAAAAATTCTAACCAGGTCGTCTTTGAGTTCCGATTACAGTAATTTGAATGAAGGAAGATTATTGCAAGAGAAGGAGGATGCAGAAATTCTTTCATAAAACTCTTAACTGACTGATTAATTAGTGCAAGCTCCTTGATTTTTCTTTTCCTCTCCAAGGGCTAGATGGTGCAATAGGTTTACTTCTCCCATTAACAAGTAGTGGTACAGGTGCACCATCCCAGAGGAAGCAAGAGAAGGTATTGACATCAGGGAGACCTTTTTTCCTGTGCTTTAAGTGTTCCCTGGTGGACCTAGGCACTGTGAAGAAGATCCATAGATTCCAAGGCCAGAGAAGACCATTGTGATGAGCTTGTCTGACCTCCTGCATTACACAGGCTGTGCAAATTTCCCAAAATAATTCCTAGAGTATATTTTACAGAAAAAATATCCAGTTTTGATTTAAAAATGGCCGGTGATGGAGAATACATTATAACCTTCGGTAAATTGTTCCAATGGTTAATTACTCTCACCGTTCGCAGTCTGAGAGTGGGCCATGGTTGGAACCTTTAGATCCACCACACACACCTTTGTCACTTGAGCTAATGGAGTAACTGATAGCAGTAGTGGGCTATCATTCTTAATGTGGACAGGCATTGGAGGGGGATGGGGCACTGACTGGGGGTTTCACATATATCTGCTGGCTGCAGAAGAATGATGAAACTCAGGAATCTTAGGTTTCTGTCAAGGCTCTAGAGGGGAGTATGATCTAGTTTCTGCCTGTCCCCTCTCACCCCCAAATTTAACCTCTTCTGCTTCATCTCCGCCCACCTGTCCCAGTCCTGTTTCTTCCTTACCCCTGGCTCCTCATCCCAATCCTGTTCTTTTCATTCACCCAGTCACAGTCTCCACTCCATGCAATTCTCATCCCAGCCCCCTGTCAAGTTCCTGCTTCAAAGTTTGGGAACACTACCCCTTCTGAAGAAAAAAAATCATCAGAATATTTTAACATGGGCAAAACAATGTATTTTTCCCCTGGCCTCAGTCTTGGAAACGATAGCAGCATGGCTGGAATTTCCCAAAACGATGCAGTCTAAGGCAGACACCTAGCATGAAAAATGTGGGTCATGTGATTCAAGTTATGAGCGAAGTTATGAGCAATTGACAACAGAATCTTCAATCTGGCCCAAGTTAGCCTCCTGTTCACATTGGTGCAAACTTACTTTTTTAATAAAGAAGAAGGGGAAAAATTGGCCCTGTGATAATTTATTTAAACAATATCAACTTCTTGTTTCTTGTACTATGCCTCTTGAAATAAATTCCACATTAAAATATACAATCCCTTAGCAAAGTGCATGAGGAATTCTCTACAAACATGGCAGGAAAGTGGAGTCTTGCTCTATCATGATGATAATCACCAAGTGACCACATACAGAAAACACAGATAAATGTTTGATTCAGATAACAGCAACATTAGTTGCAAGAAGGAGGCATAATGTGTCTTGTACAGTTTTGCCAAGAAAGCATAAGTAAAACTTGCAAATATGCAGTTCCCACATGGTTCTTAGACTTTGTATTATTCACAATTGATCTTCCCATGTAACATGTGTTGCTTTGTGCCAAAATAAATATATAACCTTGAGGAGATGAAGTACAAGGAAACATGAAGGATTTCACAGGTTCAATTACAAAAATGGAAATTTACATCCACAGAGGATCACTTGAAATTAATCTTCAATCAGACTATTTTCATTAACATTTCAGGGCTCTCTCTGATCTTATAATTCTTGTGCTAGCATATTCATTAAATATTTAATGTCTTTTACATAAGTAATACTAGCAAGTGTGTCTTAGTGTGTGAAATGAATGTTAAGGTTGCAAATCAAGCACTCAAAAGTTAGAAAATGCTAGAATTAAGGTTCAAAGTTTATCTTTTAAAACATTCCCACTGTGCACATACAATAATGGAAGCATAGAGGTGTATGGCTAGAAGGGACCTCAAGAGATCATCGAGTCCAGGCCCTCATGCTGCCGCAGGAGCAAGCATACCCAGACTCTCTTATACAGGTGTTTGTCTAACCTGCTCTTAGAAACCTTGAATAGCAGGGATTCCACGACATCCCTAGGTAACATATGTCAGTGCTTCACTACCCTTATAGTTTGAAAGTATTTCCTAATATGTAACCTTCGTCTCCGTGGCTTCAAATTAATCTGATTACTTCTTGTCCTAACAGCAGGGGGCGTGGCAGCCTTTTGAGTTAGAACAACTTTTGGGGGCAGGGACAATGCCTTCCTCTGTCTGTGCAGAGCCTCACGTGAAGTCCCTGTTCCTGATCAGGAACTCTGAGAACATAATATAAAATATAATTGTAAGCACTTCAGGATAAGTGTGACAGAAAGCTTAAACTATATAACAATGGTTAGTCACTAGGTGGTGCTGTGTGAAGACTACTGTAGCACATCTGTACTGAGCACTGGAGACGGTCTATCTTAGTTTTACAATAAAGTTGTTGCTATTGGTGTCCATTTGGCCTTTGTCTTTCTGTGCCTAACCTGACACAGTGTCAGAAGAAAAACAACAGAAATTGCAGAATTTCATCCAAATGCCAAACTGTCTTGTTTGCAGACTGTCAGACCGGCCTGATTGGAAGGAACAGTTTGCATGATGTTGCATTGCAATTAAAGTTCACAAGGAGAGTTGGAAGGGGCAGGGTAGTTCCCTAGCCTATGACATGGGCAGGGGAGCTGAACATATCTTTAAATCCTTTGTATCTGGAGAAGAGAACCACAAGAATAATTATACTGTGGTGCTGGCCAAGTCTGATCATCATTTTATACCTGTGACAGAGTGCTGGGAATCAACAGGTGACCCACCACACTGATCATTTAAACAGCAACTAATTCCACCCCCACCCCCTTGGAGTGCATTTTGCTTTCAAAAGTTACCTTTTGAGAACACCAGTGCTCCTGACATTTTTCAAAGAAAGTTGGCAGAACTGCTAAAGAACATAAATGGAGGTTTTTGTTTTTACAGACATTTCATTATACAGGCCATCAATGGAAGAACACGACAAAACCCTCAGTGAACTTCTCACTTTAATGAATGAGTGCAGTCTCAGGCCAAATACAGAAAAGTGTACTTTCTGCCTTCACTAGATTGAATTTTTGGGACAGATCATAAAGAAATATGGAATTAGTTCTACCCTGGGAAAATAAAAGCAAATAGAGAATTGAATGCACCAACAAATGTACCGCTACTGAGATTCATATCAGGGATGGTAAATTATCTTGGACGATACCTGCAAGATCTTTCTTCAGTGACAAAACCACTGAATGAACTAGTAAGGTCCAATACATCCTGGCTCAGAAGGGAAGGGGCAGATCAGGAAACTACCCTCAAAAGGGTAAAAGAAATTATCTCAACTGCTCCAGTTTTAAAGTTCTATGATGTAAACAAACTCACAATGATCAGCGTTGATGGCAGTAACTATGGCCTTGAGTGTTGCAGTTACATGGATCTGAGCAGAAGCCAGTTGCATTCTGCTCTTGTACATTTACTGAAGCAGGAAAATGGTATGCTCAGATTGAAAAGAAGAGCCTGACAGGTGTAGAGGCTTGTGAGAACTTCCCCAGATATGTGTGGGTTGAGTTTCTTTAAACTGATAACTGATCACAAACCTCTTATAACACTTATCATGGAAAAGACTTGGATTAAACACTACAGTTCCAACCCTGGAAAAGATTCTAGTCCCAAAATGCCCAGACGTGAGAAAAGTACCCAAATCATATCAAAAGGCAAAGAGAGCTTATGAACACTTTTATAATTGTCATCACTCAATTAGACAATTGCCTGGTCTGGAATCTGGTGATCATGTGTATGTCAAACTGAATGGAGGAAAAGGATGGAGAATTCCAGCTGTTGTAAAGAAAAAGAATGCAGATCTTAGATTATATTGCCACTGAGAGAAAGAGTGGGGAGTTCAACAGAAACCATTGACATCTTCTGTCAGTTACAGAAACTGAACAATCAACTGAGCAAATTCTACAAGATTGCAGGACTGGGAAAAGAAGATTCACCTAATCCAAATCTTCCAGAGACAGCAATTACAAAGAAGAGAGTCCAGTCACCAAGCCATACCCTTTCTAGTCATATAGAATTATAGGATAGGAAGGGAGCTCCAGAGGTCATCTAGTCCAGTCCTCTGCACTCATGGCAGGACTAAGTATTATCTAGACCATCCCTGACAGGTGTTTGTCTAACCTGCTCTTAAAAAGTTAAAAATATAGTTTACATTTATAATTAAATTATAATAAATAAATAAACTTAAAAATTTAGTTAAGAATAAAGTTAAACATATAGTTAAACCTGGGGGGATGAGTAATAGATGGACCCATGTTGAAATTTGATGCTTTGACAGAAAATAGTGTTATAGATTTAAAATGCAGAGAGAAAATTATCACACTATCTGCAGTGCCCCACAGCTGAGAGTACCAGTCTCAGGGTAGACTGTCAAAATCAGGCCAGACACCCCAAACGGATGGTATGTTCTATATTAGATTTCACCAACCTAGTAACAAATATGAACTCCTGGATCACTGTAACAGTCTTACCATAGAGTCATGGACTGTCCCTTTAGACTCTCCAGTTTATCTTGTCATCCAGGCAAGCGGGCCTTAATGATACATGGTCACTTACACCAAAAATCACAAAATATCCAGGTTGCTTCCAGTCCAAGAGACCAGTCACTTACCCCTGATCAATTTGTAACTTAGATCTCACACCAAAGAAAATCCCTGTAGCCAATCCTGTAATAAAACTAACTAAAGGTTTATTAACTAGGGAAAAGAAATAAGAGGGTTATTTACAAGTTAAAGTAAACCAGGATATATGCAGAGATGAGTTTGTCTGTGATTCAAAACGTGACAGAAGTGTCATAATCTGTCAGCATTGAATGTTTTCTTAGGACTTAACTAAGGTTGACCCTGGAGAGCTCTTGCTTTTTGTTTCTTAGCCAGCCCCTGCAAGAGTCCAGACAACAAAGAGATGAAAAATCTTCATGTTAGCTATTTTTACTTCCCTCTTCCTGCATTCAGACCGATGGGATTCTGCATGTACTCCTCCATGGGTGGATGAGGAAATTAACAAAGCTTTTTTCCTATGATGATCTATTTAAATTTGATAATCCTTCCTATCTGAGTTCACAAGTTCATAGCGGGCATTTTTACAATGATAAAACAAGCATATTTTACCTTGTAGCAAAAAATACAGACATTACAAATAAGACTAATGCATGCAGTAATTTACAAGAATTTTACAGAGTCAAAACACTAAACACATCCTTACAAGTCTAACACCTATCCTGAAGAATATTAACACATAGGTGAACTGCTCTGGTGTCCAGCTATGAACTTACTCAGCGGATGCCTCCACACTTGGGAAGAGCTGACACCTGATTTACTGGAATCACAAACATTTGAAAGGTGTAGATGCAATGGAAAATTTAAACTGCATTATAATGTTTAGTCAGTAGGTGGCATTATGTGTAGAATACTGCAGTGCAAATTTACTGAGTGCTGGAGTCAGTCTACATTATTTATTATTATTTATTATTATTTATTATTTTCAGTGACATTGCTGCTGTAATGCTAGCAGTCACTTTGTTTCTGTCTCTGTGGGTACATCTAGACTGACACCCCTCCATCAGACCCTGGATCAACTGACTCATGCTTGTGCTATGGCGCTAAAAATAGCAGTGTAGACAGAGCTGGCTCTACCATTTTTAATGCCCCAAGCAAAAAAAAAAAAAAGCCGCTCGGACTGTGCTGCCCCAAGAATGGATGGAATGCCGCCCTTTAGCACATGCTTCCTCCGCTGGTGCCTGGAGCTGGCCCTGAGTGTAGACATTCCCACTCCATATCTAAAACCTACCCCCTTGCTGGGTTTTAGAGCCTGGGCTCCAGCCTGGGTGGGAGCATCTAGACTGCTCTTTTTAGCCCCATAAGACAAGCTTGAGTCAGGTGGGCCGCCACGTCTGATCTGAGGTCGCACTCGGATGTGGAGGGCACCCACCCCTGGGGCGAGCGGGCGCGGGGCGGGGCAGGGCGGTTGGGGGGGCAATGGCGGCCGCAAACAGCCCCACCACCACCACCGCCGCCGCCGCCGGGCCACGCCGCCCGCGGGGAAAGACACGGCTCGGGGCCCCGGAGGGGCACGATTTGGCCCACCGCCCCGGAGGCGGGGCGGAGGGAGAACGCCCAGCAGAGGAGAACGAGAGACATCACCGCGGGCACACCGGGCGAGCGGAAGCGGGGCGGGGGGGGGGCGGACGGCACCAGGAGGACTCCCGGGGGGGGGGCACCGTCGGCCAGAGAGAAGGGGAAAAAAGAAGAACCGCAGAGGCGGCAGACGGAGCAGATGCGGCGGCGCGGGTGAGGATGGGGGTGGGTCGCAACCTGGGCGCCCTCGCAACCTCGCTCCTGCTCCTCTCCCTCCCGCTTCTCTCCACCGTCACGCGCGGTGCCGACCCGTCCTCTCTCCTCCTTTCTCTCTCCTGACTTTCCGACGCCCTCCTCCTCCTCTGGCACGGAGTCCGCTCTCCCCCTCACGCAACCCAAACCACCGGCGTCCCGGGCACCGACGTAACCCGGGCGGGAAAGGGAGGGACGGGAAGCCCCGCGGCAGCCGTGTCACAGCAGCCACGCGGGGCAAGGCCCGTCTCCCCCTCGGAGCCACCCGGGAGCCGGCCCCCACGGCCGTTCCCGCCGAGCCGCCAACGCAACGTCCCCCCCCCCACCGACCACGGAAAGAACTCCACCTGCCCACAAGAGCGGGCACGGGGGGGGGGAGCCGACGTGGCAGGGTTGGAGAGTGGATGGCCACGGGCGCACGGGACCGGCCCGCCGTGACCGCGCTCCTCCTCGAACGGGACGAGCTCCCCGAAGCGGCGCTCCGGGGCATCGGGTCTGAACTTAGGGGACGAAGGCGTCGGGGAGAGACCCAACAGCCACACGGGACCGACTCCCGGGTGCCTGCGACGCCCCAGCCGCGCCTCCCCGGAGGGCAGCGGCGGGGCTGCTCACGGCCTCCCCCCGAGGGGAGGAGGCCCGCGCGCTTGTCCCGCCGCCCACCGCATCCGCGGGACGATTGACCTTCAAGCGAGAACAGGCGTAGCCCGGGAGAACCCGGGGCCGCAAGTGCGTTCGAAATATGATCAATGTGTCCGCAATTCACATTAATTCTCGCAGCTAGGTTCTTCATCGACCGCACAGCAGATCCACCGCTAAGAGTGTCACGTTGGCTTTTTCTCGGAGCCCTTCTGGTTTTTCTCCCCCGGCGCGGCAAAAGCCGTGCCGGCGGAGGGGGTTTCCTGTCCGCACCGCACCGGTCGGGTCCGCGGCTCTGTCAAAAGGAGCACGCGGACGGGCGGGGGGAGACGGGAGGGGCCCGAAGTCCCTCTTTCGCCGCCGCCCGCCCGCCGCGTCACCCCAGGACGTCGGCCCGGCCGGGAAGCTCTCTTCGTGTCCGCCCTTCGTACGTAACCGCCATCGAGGGTTTCACAAGACCCGAGCCGAGGCTCGTGACGTCCAGGCGCTTGCTCGCAGGGCCGGCGGCCGGGCGCGGTCAGAAGGCCCCCACCCCGGGCCCCCAGCCCTTTCGGGCAGAGGTGGGGGGGGAAGAGAGACGGCCTTTCGGCCCCACCGGAGAGGGAGGCAGGGTAGCCCCTCTCCGTCCTGGACTTCCCGTGGACCGGCGGGGGGCGGAGGGCGGCGTGGGGTGGGGGACCGAAATGATGGGCGTCCTCGGACGTCCTTCCCTCCTCGCGGTCCCCTCCTCCTTCCGCCCTCCCCAGGGCTCCCTCGTGGGCGTCCACGGGCCGACTCAGGCCGCGCAAGTCTTTGACCGCGCCTTCCGGGGGCCGGGAGCTCCGCGAGAGCGCTAGGTACCTGGCTCCTGGGTTGAGGAAACGGTTCCGATCCCCGCCGGGCGTCCCCACCCCGCCGCCGCTTCCGAGCCTAGCTACCCGCCGGGCGGCGGGCGGTGCCGAGTGCGACGGCAACGCCGAGTGTGCCCGGCACCCGCCAGCCGGCTCCGCGGTACCTCGGGGGGGCTTCGGCGCGGCCGTTTTTTTGCAGTGTAGATGTACCCGGTTTGACTAACTTAACAATAGGTCTGTATCTTCACAGATTTTGCTAGGTATTGTGCAGATCTATATCTAATGTACTTATACGGCCCTACTGCCATAGTATTGGAGCACCTCACAAACTTTCATTCATTTTTCCTCACAATACCCCTGTGAAATAAAGGAGTGGGATGAGCCCCATTTTACAGGTGAGGAACTGAGGAACAGAGAGACTGGGGCCCATATTTTTAAAGTTATTTAGGTGCTAAATAAAACACAGGCAATTCAAGCAAGCAGAGGTTTTATTTCCCAGGTAACAGACATCACAAAAGGCAAAAGAGCAAAAGGATCTGGCTTAGCTAACATATGTAAAATAATGTGTGCCCCTTCGTCTTTCACAGAAAGGGAAATAATGTAATTCCGCATGTAAACCGTGTGTTAGCAGCAGGTTATGCATTGCTTCGCAGCATCCTAACTCAGCTCCCTTTCTTTATCAATCGGCTACAATGCCTGGCAGGCAGCATTTCAGAGCCATGAATGAATCAATTTGTCAGGCTATAAATATGTGAGTGGTCTGCTGGATACGGTTGGCTCAAGGCTGAAAAGTCAAAGCCAGAATAGTAATGAGAGGAGGAAAAGAAGAAGAGAGATGGACTCAGGACTAGCACAAGTATCAAAACTATGTATGGAGAAATCAGTTATTTATTTCTTTATTTCATAAATTAAAAGGAAATATTTTATTTGCTTACCTCTGATGACTGAAAGGTTTAATCCAGGGGTAGGCAACCTATGGCACGGGTGCCGAAGGCGGCACGCGAGCTGATTTTCAGCGGCACTCAAAATGCCCAGGTCCTGGCCACTGGTCTGGAGGGCTCTGCATTTTAATTTAATTTTTAATGAAGCTTCTTAAACATTTTAAAAACCTTATTTACTTTACATACAACAATAGTTTAGTTATATATTATAGACTTATAGAAAGAGACCATCTAAAAACATTAAAATGTATTACCGGCAAGCGAAACCTTAAATTAGAGTGAATAAATGAAGACTCGGCACAGCACTTCTGAAACATTGCTGACCCCTGGTAATCTGAATTTCAGCTGCAGCAATTAGCAGATATTCTATTTTTTTAGATTACATTGATATCTTCTACTTTAAAACAGGCTTTCTGGCAAAACTGAAGATGCCCAATAAGCATCATAATCAACATTCCAGTTTTATGAGCTCCTCTGAGAGTAACTCACTTGACCTTCATGTATGCACAAGTTTGATGGAAAAAGGTTTGTGGGAAAATATTATTCTGCCCAGCAAAGCTTTGTGACATTTTGTATGTGAATATTTTACATTTATGAGTATAAGAACTCCCCCTCACCCCCCGAGTGGATAGAACTGGGTTCCTCTGCCTTGTACTAAATAGTCCTTCTCATGCAATTGTCTGATAGTCCTGGAAGAACCACATTCTCAAAGGTTCATAGATGGCCAGATTATGGCTGTAGGCACAAAGAAGAAAGGGTATTGTCTTGGTTAAACAGCTCCAGGAGCTACACACCAAGAATACCAACCCAGGAACCAAACCCTGCTACAAATCCCGGTGCCAACTCTCACTACATATCTATTCAAGGGACACCATTATAGGACCTGGCCATGTCAGCCATGCCATCAGGGGCTTGTTCACCTGCACATCTACCAAAGTAATATGTGCCAGCAATGCCCCCTGCCATGTGCATTGGCCAAAATGGCCAGTCTCTGAGCAAAAGAATAAATGAACACAAATCTTACATCAGGAATCATAACATTCAAAAACCAGTAGGAGAACACTTCAATCTCTCTGGTCACTAAATAACAGACCTAAAAGTGGCAATTCTTCAACAAAAAAACGTCAAAAACAGACTCCAATGTGAAGCTGCAGAACTGGAATTAATTTGCAAACTGGACACCATCAGATTAGACCTGAATAAAGACTAGGAGTGCTTGGGTCATTAAAAAACCTAAACTTAATTTCCCCAATACTAATTTGCCCTACGGTTACTCACATCTTCTTGTCAACTGTCTGTAATGGGCCACTCTCTTAGTACTTCAGAAGCTATTTTTTCCTTCCTTGGTATCCTGCTGTTAATTGATTTCTCTCATTAGACTGACCTCACACTTGGTAAAGCAACATTATCCTTTCATGTATTTATATCTGCTCCTGTATTTTTCACTCCATGCATCTGATGAAGTGGGTTCTAGCCCAAGAAAGCTTATGCCCAAATAAATTTGTTAGTCTCTCAGGTGCCACAAGGACTTTTCATTCTTTTAGCTCCAGGAGCAGCAACCATGCCTCAGCTTCATAGTTATAAATCCAGAATGAACCATTGTGATCATTTAGTCTGACTAGGGTTACCACCTGTCTAGGTTTTCCCAGAATCATCCCTTTTTTTTTGAGAGGAAACAGCTGAAAAGATATATTTTAGTTGGATAGCCCTATGCTACTACCAATCTACTTATGAAGATATCAAAATAGTAAATATAACAACCTGAGAGACATAACAATTATAACAGAGCCAGTCCTTCTGCTTGAGAGCATTTGCACGAACTATTGAGCTCAGGAGCAGCACCTTGGACAGGGCAGTGCTGGGCAGGCTCTCTCAGGGGAGCAGAGCGGAGCTCCAACCTAGATACCTGCCAGGCTGTGGTCCTTGCTAGAAGGGGTCGAAAAGTTGTATAGGGTCATGGGGAAGTGGCCCAGGGAAACTAGGCAGACAAGAGGGGAGAGAAGGACAGAGGGAGGCTGCCGCTAGAGGGTCCCTGGGTTGGGACCCAGAGTAGCAGGTGGGCCTGGGTCCCCCTCACCTTGTCTTGCCTCTGGCCACAGAGGAGAGGGGCCAAGACAGGCCGCAACTGGCCCCTGAGATGAGAGGCTAGACTCTAGGGTTGTGGCTGGTCACCGAGGCAGGGACAAACAGTACTGCTGTTAACAATGGCCCCCCGGAAAGGTGTGTGTGTGTTGCAGATTTTCCTCTTCTCCTTGCAACCACAAAGGTGAAGAATGTATTGCAAAAATACCACTTATCTTAAACTAACCACAGAGGCTGCTAGCCAGCAGCAGACAGATCTAGGGGTTTGTCCCAAGGAGAGTATGTAGGGCTGGGAAAGAAAGAGAAATGTATCAATATTTATTATTCTTCAGAATGGCATCTCTTCACCTTGGCTAAAGCTTAAAGTTATAATTCTCTGCAATCTTTGATTGGCAAAGGAGAGGACAACCCACTTGTTTTAAGATAAAGAACCTCTCTAAAATTTCTCCCCAAAATCAACCTGAAATTTTTCTGAGATTGAGAAAAATTTGGCTGATAATTTATCTCCCAGCCATCTTTATGTTAATAAGTTAACACAAAACAGACGTATGAGGACTCCTAATTCTATAATGAAAACAAGTGAAAACAGTAAGACAAGAAGTTTGGATAAGCTGCTAAACACTTGGATACTCATATGAATTAAATGCAGATGCTATTTTGAGGTTTGGGAAAGTAGTTTTGCTGACAAGCTTTTTTTGGGGTGCAGAGTGAAAATTTTCAAGGATGCTTTTTGTTTGATTCTGACCTCACATGAGGGTTTTTGTTTTTGTTTTTTTTCCTATCTACTTAATTGGCATTATTCCTGATTTACACCAGTGTTAGGGGAAAATTAGGCAGTGTGGATAAAATTTTCAAAAGCACCTAACTGAATTTAGGAGCCTAAAAAAAGGTTACAGCTGAGTTTCCCATGCGATTTGTACAGCTGTGTAAATACATAAATAAATAATTTAGCCGATGAAACACAGTAAAGCATGAAGGCTTTTGTATGTTTTGATTGCAAAAAATGTCATCTTTCCTTCAACGTAGGATAACCTGTGATTGTACCTTAATCTATTTCAGTTAACAGTGAGGGGACAGTTCATTTGGCTGTATAATTCCTGCACTATCAGACAAATTGTACATTTAAATAATCTGTTTGCCTGAATAATGACCATCTTATAAATGTGCTAGCATAAAATGTGTGTTTAAATAATATGCATTTGCCTAAATAATATTATTTATTATTAATATTATTATTAAATATATATTTATGCAATGGACTTGGGGTTCTAAATCAGTTAGGCATTTTAAAAAATGTTACCGTGTATCCTTTTTAAAAAGTGGGTAAAAAGTCCAAATGTGTCCATTTTGCTGTATGCATAACAATGCTTCCCACACTTTTTCTCTCCTTCCTCTGAAGGATCAGAGATGGCCGTGGCTAGGGATGTGACCTTGGGTGGGGTTGGCCAGGGCTCTGAAGTGACACCGAGTATTCTCTCTCTCTCAGGGGCTTGTCTGGCAGGTTCTTGCTCACAGGCCCAGGGTCTAACTGATCACCATATTTGGAGTCAGGAAGGAATTTTCCCCCAGGTCAGACTGGCAGGGACCTTGGGGCTGGAGGGGGTTGTCTTCCTTTGCAGCATGTGGGTGCAGGTTACTTGCCAGGATTATCTGGGTATCTCTCATTTAATCATTTTTTCTGCCATTTCAGGCACATTGGGCACTGGTGCACATGCTGTTCTCTGCCTGTGGCACATATTAGTTTAGTTTTCTGTGGACTAGATGGTGTTGGTGGTCTGTTACATACAGGATGTCAGACTAGATAAACTAGTGGCCTTAAACTCTATGGCTCTGTGAGACGTCACTATGTTAAAGCACCCATGTCCACAGACTTCTCATGCGTTTCAAGACTAGAAAGTTTTCTGTTGGTTAATAGTCCAAAAGCAGACTTTTTTTTAAAGCCACCTTTTAGTACAATGTATTTGTTTCCTATGTGTCTAGGAGTAGTACCTATTTATGTGGAAAGACAGCGTTGTAGTTCCTGTATTGGACTTTGCACTCAGGAGACTTGTGACCTGTTCTGAATGCTGCCACATACTTCTTGTGTAATGTTGGGTAAGTCACTTAAAATCTGTGCCTTGATTTCCCGTATTTAAAAAGAAGTTTTCTAATTCTTCCCAGGGAGGTGTTGTGAGGACAAATCCATAAGTGCTAGTGCCCAGGTACTATGGTCATGGGGCCATATAAGTAGATAATTACTGTTAGCACAATAGAGTCAACTGAAGACTGAACTTTGCTGCTTTGTGCATGTATGATGGCTGCTATCTTGGCCAACACTTCAGGGAATGAACCAGAGACCGCAAGAGCTAAAAGCATGAAGTGGTGAAGCTTGGGCTAAAGTCCTGTGACTGGCACTGTAACAAATCATACTCTCCCTGTGTGTGGGCAGAGAAGACCTGTAACACACCCTCCCCGTTGGGTTACCCATCATTCATCAGTAAAATTGCCAGCACAGTCCTAATTTCAGATTTTTTATTTCTGGAGATGCTACAAAAGGCAGAACAAAAGGGCTTGATTTTCAGAACAGAGAGTGATTCTAAAGCAATACTAGTTAGAACAATTTCAGAAACTATGATCTGGACATAACTGAGAGAATAATAATATAGGACACCACAATGTCATTCTTACTGACACTATTCTAAGTGCAAATGCATTTTAAATGAGAAGAACCATAGATTCTTAGTTTAAAAACAAAACAACTTTTGCTTACTGAATAGTTTGGGGATGGTTTTCAATGCTAGGCTACATTAATTAAAAGAACCCTTCCGGGAAGAGAAGGGAGCATATTATTAGACAGCAAGTACCTGACCACAAACAGTCTGAAAGTGTTATGTCAGGAAGTTATTCTTCTTGGCATGCAAGCACTGTACTGTTGTTAGTTTTGTCATGCACAAAATTTTGGGGGAAGTTGTTGCAAGCAGTAAGATTTCTTCTCTTTCATTTAATCTCTCCAACTAGAGTCAATTCTTGGGGCAAAGTTGTTTCCTGCAAATCGGGCAGTAGTATTTGGACTGAGAGTTTTGAAATCAGGGTTTGCCTGAATTGACCCCCTCTGTTCAAAGATTAGGGTTTATAATACAAATGAAAGAGGTTACACTAAGGCGAGACACAGATTTACATCACTGATTTCCCGTTTGTCAAGAAACTGACCTGCAAGACCCTGACATCTGCTACCACTTACCTAGGAGCAAGTGACAATAACTTCCTTTAAACATAATGTAGGGTGAGATTATTGAAAGTACCTAAATAGTTTAGGAGAACAAGTCCCACTGACTTTCAGTATGAGTTGCGCTCCAAAATCCCTCAGCCACTTTAGAAAATCTGCCCTGGAAGTGCAATGGATTAAATCCTGTCCCTATGGAAGTCTGTGGGAGTTTTGCTGGTGACTTCAATGGAACCTGAATTTCATCCCATATTCTTAATGGAGGAATAAGATATAACATTTTAAAACTCAGTTTCAAATATAAACTATTTACTTTGTGCTCTGGTCATTTGTCCATGCTGTATTGATTCCCAGGGATGTCCGAAGGTATTTTAATAATGTGTTGGGAATAATTGTATTACAGTATTATTCATACTCTGAACTGATGATACACAAAAGCCTTGGGCAAGTCAAATTCCTTTTTTCACTTTTACTTTCTGACACAGATAATTAGGTAATAAAAAAGATATCTATTGGGCTACAGGAATGTTTATGAATTTAAACCAATGATGTTCTGCTAACACCATCATATTCCAAACTTTTGATGTTTTTACTTGTCTGAGGAAAATACGATAGAAGTTCTTGCGTATAAAAGAAGTATAGAGTTTCACTGAGCCAGGACAAACTAGCAGCTAGTTTACCTCAGCTAACAAAATGAGTTTGCTATAAGAATGCTTAGTGGCCATCTTCAAAATGGTATATGAACCATACCTCATGAATCCTCCAAATTACCTATTGAGGTTCTCCAAGGAAATAACTATTGGGCCAGATCCTCAGCTGGTGTAGCTACATTGATTTGAAACTGTTACACCAGCTCAGGACTGGATCCATTTTTGTCAACTTTCGACAGATGAGGAACATGAGGCAGTAATGAGTAGCCTGATTTTTCAAAGGTATTGTCACCCATACATTCCCATTAGCCTTTGCTCCAATCCCACCACATAACAGCTGTAATTATTTACTGCTGATGTAGGTGAAAGGCAAATTTCTACTCTCGCTACCACGCCGGAGCAAGGAAGAATTATGATTCAAAGAGTGTCTCGAAGGTACAGTACAATCCAGAGCTGCGTCTGAGTGGCAGCAGATAAAAGAACAAACAAGATAACAAATCTGTGCAAGAGTAGGAACAATGCAGGCAGAAGTCCAGCAGCATAATGGAGATTATTCAATTTATTGCACCAAATACAACACGTATGATTTCCTGCCATGTAGGCAGGCAGCATGTGTGCACTTCCATGCAAGAAGGTCATGACCCTCTGAGACAGTCTATGGGCTTTTGTGACCAGAGTGGCTGAACTGGAGGAGCTGAGGGAGACAGAGGTACATAGGACACAGTTGAGCAGGACACAGTTTCCAGGACACAGCTGAGCAGTATCACCCCAGTCTGAGAGTTTCTGTACTGTTGAGCAGGATGAAAGCCTTGGGGGAAAAAGAACATCAACCTTCCCTACAAAAGTTTAATCAAAACCTTTCTTTTTGTAGACAATGCAGCTGTACAATAAGAGAGCAAATGCAGTTTTTTGGATTCAAACTGTTTTTTTTATACAACCACAAAAATATGCCATGATAAAGTAATTAAAGAAAAATACATAGCTGAGACTGGGGGAAATGGTCCTTTACTTGGATTATTCCTGTGTATAGGATGATACAGTCCCTGGGTTTGGATTCAAGGACTTTTTAATTGACCATTCCTTGGGAAGGGGGAAGCAGATATAAGGGTTCTGTGACAATCCACAGAGAATATGAGTTGTTTCAGAGAACAGCTGTAGGACATTTCCTCTTTAGCTCAAACAGTAGCAGCTCATGGGTTTTTTGGTTTTGGTTTTGGTTTTTTTTCTCCTGACATCTCTGGTCCAGTCCCTAGCATACCCTTTAAGAAAGCAGCAGTCAACAGACACCCCTTAGGAACTAGAATTTGGTCCATGGAACCCACAGATTCCTTCTTCATCCCCCAAAGATCAAGGCAGGGGGTCTCCGACCCTAGCCACCACTCCCAACTCAAGTCATGTTGCTTATTACACTATGAATGGGAGAATACGTGAATGCTCTAGAGCAGTGGTGGGCAATTTGCGGCCGCAGCTCCCATTGGCTGGGAATGTTGAATTGCAGCTACTGGGAGCTGCGGGCGGCTGTACAAATGTAAACAAACAGTCTGGCAGCTCGCCAGCAGATTACTCTGATGGGCCACATGCGGCCTGTGGGTCGCAGGTTGCCCACTACTGCTCTAGAGTTACTAGCTCAAATCACATGTTATTAGTTGCATGAGAAAAGGTGTTTAGTCATTTGTGGAAGGAAAGGATCAGGCAGTGAGCAGGTTGGCTGAACTGGAAGAGTTTAAGCAACAATGAAGAGAGTAGGGGGCAGCTAATGATGGGATGCCTTGAAGGATCAGGAATAGAAACTTTTAGTAGAAATAGAAATAGAAAGTTTTAGTAACTTTCCTGGTGTTCCAAATCAGTGCAAGTTGAGTACATGAAAGAAATTCCCTATGATAACATTTTGCTGGAACAGAGAATAAAGAATGAAGAAAGATTTGTGGGGTTGACCACTACCAGAGAACGTTTTTCCCCCTGTATTTTCAAGAAAAGGTGCCCACATTACAAAGGACTGGACTGGAACTTGGCCTGCAGACATGAGACAGGGAGCAAGAACACACTCTTTACAACCCATGCGGGATATCTGATGTTGCATGGGACCAGGCAAGCACTGCATGCCCTGGGCGTGAGCTATAGCTAGAGACTTTGGTCCACCCGCATGACATATTCTCTGGCCACCACAGGAAGGATGTATTATCTTACTGCTAGTATAGGCCAGCTGTAAATTACTATCCCTCTGGAGCAAGGAAGAATTATGATTCAGTGCGGTATCTCAGAGGCCCAGTGTCTTCCAGGGCTGCACATGGGGTGGAATAGCTTATGCAGTACCTATTGCTTACACCTGTGTTTAAAGTATCTACTATCTAACCCAAAGCAGTCTTCTTACTTTAGAATCTCTTGGAATGTTTGACTTTTTTTTTTTTAAAGAGATGATTTGTTGAAACCGAATATTTTTGTCAGAAAAGTATGGATTTTTGTTGGGATGGTTTCTCAGATCCAGAATGGAATTTCTGGTGAGAGGGAGAGAGTGATTACCAGCCCCCGCCCGCACCAAATAGTCAGGTGGTGTGTGAATTCACACGCCATGTGAGTCATATATGTTCACTCCCCTGCTCTACCTGATTCAGAACAGGAGCACAAATATTGGTGTCCTTCATCCCAACTAATCACTGGACTAAAATATCCTTCTGTTCTTAGTGAAAAATTTTGAAAGGTCTTGATTTCATCCCCATGTGGAATGGGAAAATTTGTGAAATCTCAGAAATGTTCATGGATGAAAAAACTGTTTTCCTTCAGCTCTGATTCCCACACCCCCCTCTGATTTTGTCCATCCTAATCTGTATAAAACCAAGAATAGTTAATATTGGATTGTTCTCCTTTTTCCAGTGACCCAAACTCTTTCCTTCTGATTTGAATGAGTCCATGATTCTTTAAATATTTACTCTTCCCCTGGTATGATAGAATGATTAGGCCTTTTGTTTTTTCTCTTGATCTTTTTTTCTGTTGAGCAATGTGCATCATTCCAGATATCAGAACCATATTGCATCCTGTCACAGTCTTTCACTAATACTAATCTCTGTGCTAAGCAGAGTTCTAAAGATAGACTAAAATTGATCGTGTATGATTACAAGGCAATGTTCTTAAACAAGCCTTTCAAACACCATGCCAAGGAGGACGAACTGGAAACAGGAGGATAATTAGATTCATTCTTTAGCAAGAGAACAGCTCTACAGCTAAGGAGTAATTGCAGTCCTACTGTGCTATCTAGAAACTTTCAGAAGCCAGAAAAGGCCTTTATAATTGTAATCAACCAAGGGACCATTGAGTATACAATTTTCTCAAACATTCATCTGGAGAAAGGTTCAAAACACAACACAATACAAGTAATACTTGCTTTTTGAAAACTACTCTGCAAAAACTGGTATTTTCTCAAATATTCATAAATATGATCTGCTTCTGGGTGTTTTTCTTTGTATGGCTGTTGAGGGTGAAGGCACATTCTTGGGGAAGCATAAGGAAGCTAACCAGGGCTGGCTCCACGGTTTTTGCCGCCCCAAGCAGCGGGGGGAAAAAAAGTCACGATCAGTGGCAATTCGCCACTTTCTTCTTCGGTGGCATTTTGGCGGCAGGTCCTTCCCTTTGAAAGGGATCGAGGGAACCGCCGCCAAATTGCCGCCGAAGAGCTTGATGTGCCACCCCTTCTCCTTGGCCGCCTCAAGCACCTGCTTGCTGAGCCAGTGCCTGGAGCGGGCTCTGAAGCTAACACTGCTTCTTCCGGTGCTGCATTTTTCTACCTATGTTTTACTTCTTCTATCAATCTTGCACCATAAGAGTCAATGGGAGTTCTTCCACTGACTTGCATGGGAGAAAGTTTTAACCCATAGAGAGGACTTTAGTCTCCATGGCTGTCAATCCAGCACTTTTTATCAACAATAAAACAAAAAAACAAACAAAAAAACCCCTAAAAATGAAAGTCAGAAACTCCTGAAGCTTTGTGGAAGTGGTCTGCATTTGTGGAAGGTGGTCTGGCCAAGGTTTTCAAAAGCAAGTAATAATTTTCTGCCCCAACTTGAGATGCTTGATTCTCAGAAGGGGGGTGCTCAGCACTTTCTGAAAATCAGACCCCTTTTGGGTATCTCATGTTGAGCACCTTAAAATTAAGGCACCAATATCACTTATTACTTTTGAAAATGTAGGACTGAAGTTTAGAATGAATAGCCTAGGCCTGATTCTGAACTCAGTCTCACTAACATAAATCAAGAGTGGCTCTGAACTATTAGCTAGGCTGAACTCAATGTTTAATAATCTGTGTAGGCTGGGTTTGAATTGTGATTGCATTACTCATCACTGTGAGATGTGCAATAGGTGGAAATGTCTCTCCATTAGAAAACAGACAGCCTTTTCACTGGCCTTTGTTGTAGTTGTCAACAAAGAAATTACAAGTAAAAATTTCCTGGCTCTCTGTAAGAAGCAAATTTATTTTACTTGTATTCCTTGTTGTTAGTAAAACAACAATTTCTTTTTGAATGCTAAGAATATCAACAGCATTTTATAAGGAGATGGGTGGAGGAATGAATATATAGCTATTAAAAGACTTGCTGTATAACATTTTCCTTTGCTCGAATAGGTGTATCTATGCCAGAACAAAATGAACAATCTAATGATCAGATACAATATAAGTTTTTTCTTTTCTCTTAATGTTATGGAGTCTTAAAATGTTTCTGAATGCATTTTATACTCAATGGGTTCTATAATAAACAGGGTTTATAATAAAGCAAACCAAGTACACTGATAGTTCAAAAAATTGGGAAACTGGGTAAACTGGTTAAGATAAAATAAATGTCATGCTCAGAACACTGACCAACTGCAATCTAAACCTTTTAAGAGGTTCAAAGGCTTGCTTAATTCTCCTCTTCACATCTGTTCTTCTTTGTGCATCCATGCTCTGAGTTCTGGAAGCACTGATAAGAGACCCCAATTCAAAAAAGCACTGAAGCATGTGATAAATGTAAAGCACGTGCTTAAGTTCTATTGAAGTCAATGGGTGGGTAAAGCTTGTTGCAAAAATGTACTGCAGTGCAATTGTGCTGACAATTGGAATAAAAATGAACCCGTTTTTCTCTTCCATTTTCTGACCAGCTCAAGTCAATGGGAAGTAAGCATGTGCTTAAAGTTGGGCATTAATTTAAAATTAAACATGCAATTAAATGCTTTGCTGAATCAATGCCACAATATCAAGTTAGCTTTTATCCGCTTACTGGGGGGGAAACCTGGTTGGAAAATGTTCATGCAAATACAATTTGGGAGCAATTGGAATGAAACATTGTTTTTTCCCTTCCAGTACCCCCTCCAACCTGTTCTAGGGGATAAGTTCTGTTCTGCACTGAACTTGTAGATCAAGGTACTACTAAGGATAGAGTAAAATGAAAAATGCCACAGGATCCATGTTGGAAATACTGTTTTTGACAAGTGATGGACTGGTACTCTGTTCTTATGGTATTTTGGACCTGCCCAGAAACAATGAGTAATGGAAATCTGTCAGGTATGACTTGTTGGGGGAGTACATCCCTCGGCCCGGGCCACTTCCCGCAGCCCCCATTGGCCTGAGATGGTGACTGGCAGCCAGTGGGAACCGTGATCAGCCAAACCTGGCTTTGGAAACTGTAGTTTAATCAAAACTGAAACATTTCACAGGAATGTGTCAATTTAGCCAAAATTCACTACAGGAAAAACACTAATTTGTTTCCACTTTTGGGGTTCATTTTGTTAATGTTGATCTATTCCACTTTGATAATGTCAATGTTTCATTTCAGCTTTTGTGTTTTGTTTCAGTTTGACTCAACTTTAATATTATTCTATAATATTTTATTATATTTATGTAGGGCCTAGGCTAGGATCAGAATCCTTCCACATCTGTTTTTGAACCGTTATTGGAGCCTGTTAAGGTACTCCCCGGATAGTCTTATGTACGGTTATACCACTGTCTCCTTGGCAGTTCATGGCCTCTCTCTCTATGCACTCTTCCGTAAAGAATAATTTTAGGCAGTCGTACATGGTCATTCTGATAACAATGGCCAAAACATTGCAGCTAGTACCTTTTTGATGATTGTAGTCATGCATTGCACTCTGTCTTCTATAGATGTTGTCATTAATTAGTCTTATATTTATATCAATGTAAGTTTAATAATGCTATGTATTGCATTTAACATTTTATACGATATTATAATGTTTTGACATTATCAAACTATTTTTATGTTTCCAAATCAATTTTTTTTTCAGAATTTCTGTTCCATGGTAAACTTTGAAATTTGGTATTTTTCTTCTGCTTTGGAATGAAAACAAATTTCTGTTCCAGGTGAAAATCCACCACTTTGAAATTCCACTTTCCAACTAGCTCTATCAGGAGAGGTAGTGCTTCAGGTCAGCACAGTCCCGTCAGTTCTTGTCTTGGCTCTGCATCACCTAGCTTTTATCTAGCTAATGCAGGTAACAGTAGTATAGGCATGGTCGTATGGGTTTCAGTACGTGTTAGCAACCCAAGTACATACCCATACACCCCAACAGGCTTGTACTCTGGCAGCTACTCCAGGCTGCCAGGTCTTCATTACTAGTGTTACCCATGATAGCTAGATTAAAGCTAATATGGCTATGCCTAGCCATACTACAATCACATCTTCGCTTCAGTGTAGACACCCGTAGACTCCATGGGATTAGTCGAGTGTATAAAATTACTTTTATCCTTCAAACATTTACATGCATAAGGCCTCAAATAATTTAGAAGATAAGCTGGTCAAATCCTTTCTCCACTTACATGGGTGAAGCTCCTTTTGAAGTCAGTGGGTTTTGCAGCCATGTAAATGATGGCAGAATTCGGCCCATTTCTAATGTTAAATAAATGGGATGGCTGGGAAGCCAGATTAATACACTAAAGGAGTAAACAGAGCTGACTTAGCTGATAATGGCTTCTGTGGAGCCCTGCCTTATGTAATGTGTACCTGACAAGTGCACACAGTTCTAAGCTAGTTAAGTTAGCTATGCAGGCAGAGAATTGTTTTTCTTGACTCCAAGTGTTTGTAAGGAGGGCTAAAAATGAGGGCAAATTAACCTTCATGTCCAAAAGCAGACCTGAAGGCTGATGGTTCCATAGCCAGGTCACCACTAGCCCCAGTGCCTCTTCTGATGTCATTCAGATTTTTTGTGGGCCAGATTGTGCCCCCAAGATTGGAATGGGTAGCTTTGTATTAATTTGGATGGAATATAGGAGCCCAAGAATGTTAACGTGGCTCTAAAATGGCCCCACATTGAACAGTTTTAAACAAGGTTCAGAGTTTGGCCTGCATAGAACTCAGCCTGTTTAGTAACATGGCAAACACATCATTATATATCCTGTTAACCTTTTTAATGGCTATAGAAAAGAAGGAAAAACAGTTAGAGTATTTGAAATGTAAAGCCTTATATAAGGCTTTCATTTTAGCAGCATCCCTTGTTCGCTTTCCTTTTAGCTGCAGAGAGATTTTAGAAGTGGGGGGAAAGAACCTTGTTTGACAGTCTCTTAGATGGTATTAAAGATGGGTAACTACTGTCCTTTTTTGGGTACAGAGAAGAAGTTGGCTGAGATGGACTGGAGCTGTTCTTGCTGTCATTGTTAAAGCCTGATCCCTTTTCCTAATAAGACAAACAGGCACAAAAAGGGGAGAGAAAGAATATCAGAGAGAGAAAATGAAGCATCTCTCTCTGGTGTTCACTTGAGACCTTACTGCTGGAGAAAACACAGGCCCAGTACGTGGTATTATCAGCCCCTTTTGAGACCTGGCAAACTTTGTATCAGCTTTGGGCTATTTAAGGCACTGCATTTAGCTGGTCTTTTCTAGTCAGAACCTAACAACAGTGTTGCAAAACATAGTCTTGGCTGGCTGGGCCAAGTTAAAATGAGGATAGGGAAGAGAAGAAATAAGATAGGGGAGGAACAGATCACATGAGGAAGTGAGGAAAGATGAAGTCTTATATCCCCAGTAGTGTTTGGGATTCAGGCAGAGCCAATAGAGGTGGTGATGTCATCTGGGCCCTTCTTTCCAGTCTGGTTAGGACAAGGAAAGTCTGGCGTCCCAGACAGTGGGAGTAGCAGCCATGTGGTAATGTTCACTCTAGAAGCCAGTTTTTCTCCCCAAAGTCTCTTTCTTTTGATGGGTGGAAGAGTAGTCTTCCCATTGTTTTGTCCAGGAATTAGGCCTAGTTTCTGACACACCAGTTTTGGTTCACCGATTTTCAGTTCCACACTTTTCTTGTTTACCAGTCATGATCGTAACAGAGTCCTTGAGTTATACCAGGAGTCTTTTTTTGTTTGGATTAATTCAGACTTTTTGTCTCGCTTTTGCACCTTTTCCCATCAACATTTCTTGTTATAGGATATTATTGATCTCACATATAGGATAAATTTGTAGGGCCAATTATCACAACAGTAGAGTCCCCTCCATGTATTGACCATCCCCTTCCCATGTAGAATGGAGTAGAAGTGTGCTGCTCCCAGAGCACTGCACATAGGTGCCCCATTGGGCAATCTTTAGGGGCAGGCTCCATACTGGGAGAAGTTAGGGAGACTGAGTGGGATGGGGAATAGGCAGGCCCCCGTTAGATGGAGGCAGGGATGAATGAAACCACAAACAATTTTCCTTCAGCCGAAGAGCAATTCTTTGGAAAGAGTAATCTATGCTGAGGCTGTAAAGATAGTTACCTTCCCTTCTACAATACACTTTCTGTGGTCATAATGGACTATAGATTCCTGCAAAACATAGCTTCGGTTTTGTTTTCTCCTCACATTTTATTTAGCACCATTAGCTTGATGACTTTTTTTTTTTTCCCCAGTCTCTCTTTTATGAGAGCCTTCAACTTTTCATACGAATTAAATCACATTTGTGCACTTTTCATATTTGTCAAGTTTGATTCCCCTAACTTCCAGCAGACTCTAGCTTCCCCATCAAAGACAAACAGTAATTATATAATATTGATGTTATTCGCCTATTTTTCAGTTCTAATTCTCCACTGCCATACTTCAGATCACCAATTTCTTTCCTAACATCTAATAAGATTGTGCTGTTAGCTTAGCTGTCCAAGGCAATTTGTTCCTTTTTGCTTCTGCTTTCTCTTTTAATTAGTTTATTTCCTTACAGTAGATGCTTAATTTTTTTAATCTGTACAATCTTTCTATTTGCCAGATTCTTTCTGCCTATTAAATATGTTCTTTCTGTTTTTCAAGTTGAATTGTGTACAGTATCCCTGTTGTATCATGCTGACTGTGCTTGTTGTAATTGCCATTTTGATTGTATCTGAGTGGATCTAGATTATAGCTGACAGTGGCATTGCTTTGAAAGGAACATTAAATGAAGAAGATGACTTCAGCTGGATAGAGAAAATGCATTTTAAATAGGCGGTACTGGATCATTAAGAATGACAAGGGAAATGTCCTATACATGGGAAGATGCTATGGTAATGGTGAGTTAAGAAAAACCTTACATGGTGATGTAGGAATAGGGGAAAAGAACTGTTATTAATGTTATTGTGGTGTTGATGGTAGCATCCTCTGTGCTAGATACTGAACAGACAGACCATTAGATAAACCACTGTCTAGGATCAGTTAAAACATCTAACTGAAATAAAACCTCAAAATAAAAAAGCATGCAATACAAATGGATAGTAACGTATAATGGTGTGGGTGACCTTTAAGCGAGATTGTTGTCCACACACACACACAGATCTGGGTCATCTTGGACAATTGCATTATGGCAGTGTAGTTTGCAGGGATTGATGGGAGATTAAGTCCAGGAACCATGTGACTCAGATAAGATAGACAGGGATGCTGTAAAAGACATGGATATAAAGGCATAGTGGGGAAAAAAGATCATGGATGAGGTGTGACCAGAAGGAACTGTGGAGTAAAAGACCTACAAAGAAACTGGGATCTAAGAGAAAGATCAGTTGTTCAGTACCTGTCCCAGGAAACGGGATGTCTGGCAGGAGGTCTAAGAGCAACAGACAGGAAATCTTCCTATTGCAGTGCTGGGCTGGTACTTCTAGACAAGATTCGAGGAAGCTCCCTTCACCCCCTGTAACAAGGATTGTGGAAGAAAGGACTAGTCTAGCCTAAGGATGATCACTGACTATTGGTATCTGCCCTGCACCAACAGCCATGAAAGTAGCTTCTGGGGAAGTCCAAGGATATGTTTTGCTCCTTTCTGGACACTTGTTTCCCTTGAAGAAGAAGACTTTTACTTTGGCTAGAGACCCAGTGCACTAAAGCACCAGAAAAAGTACTCTAGCAGAACAGGAGGGAAAGTGAAGCACAGTTTCAGTGGTGAAATTGTGGCACAGCCACACCAACTGGAGAACACATGACAAAGTGATATGATGTTTGCTAGTGGGTGACTGATAACATCTCAGTTGGAATATTGTGTTCAATACATGTCTATTAGCGTGCCAACTCTGTTGGAGCCCAAAAGGTATCCTTCAGAAAATGGAAATCTACTTAACCAAAGGTAGGTTATGGAACCTATGTTAGATTTGACCCTATGCCTATCAAACTATGCCAGGTTATCACACTTGAGCGTCTAAAATTAGGCTCCATAGTCCATTTTGGACATCTACCTAAGTGGCCTCTCTTCAGAGCTGATGCTACCTCTAGTTCCCTACAGTTCCCAGTAAAATCAGAGCTGCCTAGAACCTGTGCAAATCAGATCACTCTCATTTAGGTGCCTAAATATGGATTTAGAGGCCTAACTTTACACATTCGAGTTTGAAAGTTTTGTCTGATAAATCACAAACAATGGGGTCCTGATCCATGACTGAGTCTCTGAGGCACTACTGCAATGCTAATGATAAGGAGAGCAAAATACATAGACATATAATCAATATGTTAAAATAGCTTTTGTTAGACATACAATACTTACCCAAGATTGTTTATTTTCATCGCTTCCTGAAAGTGGGCCCTCTTGAAGGTGTCAAGTTTAGTACCAGAAAGTGGGGACATCCAAAATAAATAGAAAGAAGCAGTAGTTCTACTGAAAAACTGGAAAGCTCAGTGGCATAGAAAAGAGGGGATTTCAAATGGAATAAATCTTCTGTCTCTGAGTTTACAAGATATCAAACCTTAAACCTGGCAATGACCCAACATAGTGGATAGAGAATAAGCTGGACCTAGTCTTAAGTGATCCCTTAAAGGATGTTAAAAATTGGATTAACTAATACTACGAATGTTCTAATGAAAGTGGGATAAAACTCTGCTTGGCACAGTTGAAGATACTTTGGGTGCTGTCTCAAGATGGGGTGATCTAGGAAGGTGCTCTCCTACACAGGTTTCATGTTTGCATATAACCTTGTTATATGTGGTAAATCTTGAAATTTCAAATTTGCATTAAAATATGATGTGAAAGAAAATATTGAAATGTTGGAATTTCACACAGAATAGAAATTATGAATTCCAACCAGTTCTGTCTCAGAGACACAGGCAAGGCTTTGTGGTATCAGAGCTGGGAAGGAGGATATGGAGTAAATGCCTTCCGGCGTCAGAGCTGGGAAGAAAAAGAACACTGGGGAACAGACTCTACCAGCATATAGAGATAAACCCAAAAGTTCTTCTTTGGAAATGAATTTCTGGCTCGCAAAAGGTGGTGGAATGTCAGTCCTGAAGAGTGAAGTCCTCTAACTGTCTACAGAACAAGTCAATGTAGACAGCAACATTACAGGTTTCCCTACCATGCTGCCTTGTCAATGTGCCAGAATTCTGTCATAGGTTCACCATGTCCAGGAGTAAAGGGAGTAATAGCTGGCTTACCTGATGAGATGTGTGACAGTTAGTGTTAATGATAAAGGTGATTTTTATACAGTGGGGACATGCCGCTAGGAATTGGACTAAGGATCACTAACTCATTCTGTGAATGCTACCTGACAGCCATGTCAGGGTCACAACTTCTGGTTGTATTAACGTTTCTGGAGTAAATATAAAACACTAATTGTTTTTTGAAGGTATTCTAGACTCTCCTTTATTTCTCCTTTTATCACTACGCAGGCCACTGAACTAGAATCCAGCTAAGGCATTTGAGTTTCTGTCTGTTGAAAACATCTACTCCAGTACTTGTTTGCCTCCAGGAAATCCCTGGAAGTTAATGGAGTGGAGTATGCCAATTTACACCAGCTGAGAATCTGTCCCCATTGTGTTCTGATTTCTGTGTTTCAGATATCCGAGGGGTAGCCGTGTTAGTCTGGATCTGTAAAAAGCAACAGTCCTGTGGCACCTTATAGACGAACAGAAGTATTGGAGCATAAGCTTTCATGGGTGAATACCCACTTCGTCAGATCTTTGCCATTGAAATCAGTGGAGGCATGCCAATTTACACTAGCTCAGGATCTGGCCCAGAGAAACCATTGTCTCATTCCAGCAGAAACCAAAGAGACCTGTGTATCCCTTTGTTGCAAGCTTTGATGCCCTTTGGAGCTTCAGTCATGCTGCATAACCGAGCACTGAATAGAGCAGAATTGAGGCAGCTGGGAGTCTGTTACAGTTAGCAGTCTGTGATATTTGTGAATTATTTTTGCAACCATTCTGAAAGTCTTACTTTTATTTTTTAACAAAGGACTGTGAACGAGCTCTCAGATGCCACAACATTGTCTTGTCTACCCTCTAAAATATATTCAAACTTCATACTTGAAAGCTACATTTGTTGTTGTTGTTAAATCTAATTTAGAATGCTCATTACCAAGCCATATTTTATAAACCTTTGAGTTTGTTGAGATGATGGGTGCAAGGTTTCTATAAAGACAATACAAGATTTGTAATATCTCAGAGGGAATAATTACCTCACTGCAGACAGCTTCCTCATCTTGCATTGCACATGTGCTTTAAATCAGTTCTGTGGTGCTGGTGGTTAATGGTGCTGCACAGCATTACTGACAGCAGAACAAGCAGCCAGTAAACAAAGGATGAATTCAGATTCAAGCACTACCTTAACTAGGAATATGCCAGTTGACTCGAATGTAATTGATCCATGAAGCATCTTGTCAGCTGTGCTGCTTCTGTTTTCGAGTTTCATGTCAGATCAGGTTGCCACATCTGCATTTGCAAGATGTCAAAGCAACAGGGTGCACTGCATATAGACTTGTTTTTAAACATGGTGTTTTGCAAGTGAGTACTGTAAGGTGGCTATCAAACAAAGGGGCATTTCTTAAGCACCCCTGACAAAGCACAGATTTCAGATTGTTTCAGAACACTTCATTCCCCAAAAAAATTGACACTTCCAAAGAAAGGAAAGGAATAATCAGTAAAAGCATTGCTGGGTAACTGTGCACAGGTATGTCCTAATGTTAATACAGCATGTGCAGGCAGACACACTTCCTTAATACATATCGTAATGGCAGCATCAAAACAGCAATTGCCCAAATACTGAAACCAGCTCTTGAAGGCAGAAATTTGCCCAGAGTCCTTGTTACAAAAACACACAACTGATATTATATTGGATGTATTTGTGGCAATTGCTATAATTTTGGTTACTATTTTCACCATAAGTTCCTGTTATCACATGTTTCTGAACATTTGTTCTCTGCAGGTAATCTCTTCAAATTTATTAGTATTGGACTTTTGCTCTTTATTTTGTGCTTCCTCCTTCCCCACTTTGAAAACAGGAAAATTCAAATACAATATATATGACATTAACATTACTAGTACACGCCAAGGGTAGGTCTAGACTTTGAGTTTGAAGTGTAATTTCCATCTTGACAAGGAATACTGGCCCCTGTTCTGATCAATCTATCATGATAAAAATAAAAGAATAGCTGCAGCTGCATGAGTGTGGCAGGGACTAGGCACCCTGCTTTTGAGCCTCTCTAAAATACTAAAAAGTACGAACTTGGGCAGCTACCCCCTCCCATCTCTTGAACTGCCACTTTTTCACTTCTATTTTTAGTGTGCTAGCTGGTTCAGAGATAGCTCAAGTATGTCTCCTCCAGCTGGAAATTACACTTTAAGTTCAAAGTCTAGACATACACTTAATGGCTTAAATGTTGGGACATTTGAAAATTAAAGGTGGCACATTTAGCCTTACTTCTGCCCACTTAATTACAGAGCACTCTTCAATAGTGACACATAATATTTCTTCAAATGATATGTTGTATACCATTTTTCTGTATCTTTTGATACTTATGCACCAATGTCTACTATATTTTTGTATATATATATTAATTTCATTTATTTAAGATTTTGGTGTGTTTCCATAGGGGCAGACATCTAGTTTATGGTGTAGAAGGATGTGGGTTCAGCACTTGGCTAGTGCTTGTATCTACTGCAAAAACAAACCTGGCTCATATGTGGCTTATATCTCTGTGTATACACAAAAACATATGCCATTTTGACTTGGTTGCAAATTAAGGAGGTTACTAATCTTGAAGGCTTAAATTTCTTAGAAAAAAACATATTTGCTTTTTGCACTCTGAAATAATCCCTCATGCAGTGTCTACAAATTCAAAAATTTCCCCCCATTTTTGTTTGAAATTTCAACAATATATATAGAAAATTCAATGTCCATAAATTTTGATCAAATAGAATCAAAGACCAACAAAACTTAACCAAATAAAAGTAGGAAAACATGGTTTTTTACAAAGCTTTAATTGAAATATGATTCCCCCCCCCTCAGTTTCAAATTTATATAATTTTCCCCAGCACTAGTTATATATTCCAGGCCTGATGAACCACCATGTTATTGCAGTTTCATACTGGGATAATATCGTTGACTTCAGTGGAGCTAAACTTGTGTAAAACTGGCATGACACAGCTTTTGAAGCATATTACTTTTCATATAAATAACTTTCTTCTAATATGACAGATTGAGTAGATTGGAGATTTGCAACTATGATAGCTCATTCTGTACGGTCTTTTGTTCAGAACAATCCTTTTGATCCACCCAGGATATCAAATCATCCATCCACGAATCATCTTTTTTCTGCATTGTGTTCTTTTGCCATCAACTTTTCCTTCCAGTGCCCATAAACATGCATCACCCATTGAAGCTCTTAAAATGTGCCCTGAAAATCATTTTATTTCTTTTCATAAATTCTCTAACATTTGCTGAGTTCCAATAATCTCCAACACTTTTTTGTTGGGAACATGGTCTATCCATGATATTTTTAGAATTCCTGTGTAGCACCATAATTTGAATGATTGTAGTTTCTTTATGATCGATTGTTTGAATGTCCATGTTCCCATAATTTAACACAGACCAATTATAAGTGTTAAGAGTCAGAATTTAGTGTTCAGATTTATGTCCCTTCTCATCAGATGTTTGTTCTTTCATGATTTCTCTTTCATTCTTGCTATTCTGGTGCTGACTACAGTATCTGACCTTTTATTTTCTGTAATGATGCTTCCGAAGTAGCAATAATTTCTCACTTGCTGTATGGCTGTGTCGTTCACAGGAATCTTGCATGTTCCCCAGTATTCTCGCACAAAGCCATTAGTTTTTTGTCTTGTCCACATATATTCAGATATATTCTCAACTAACTTCATCTGACCTTCTTCTGAATCAGGCAACAGCATTGTGTCATTCGCACAGCAAATGTTATTCCCCCATTTTCTATTCATCTTAACACCTTTTTCTATACCTTTGATTAATATAATCATATATTTCACTCTAAATTTTGACTAAAGTTGTTGACATTATAAAAGCTTGTCTTACTTTGGATTCTGATATACTCAAAATAATTCACAGTACTACAGGGTGCTAAATATCTACAGCTAAATTTATAGGGGGAAAAAGTATGATTTATTGTATGAGTAACAGTTTGTGCTCAAATGATTAAAGATTGTCCTATAATGACTACAGTTCAAACTTAATGTTTAAATTTGCTGATTTCTGAGTGTTTAACTGCTTCATAACCATAATTAACATTAACATGAGTTTTTATGTTGTAATAGATTATAGAAATTTGTTCCTTAATCTTCAACTTCATGATATATCAGTGAAATTTATGGGCTCTAAAAGTTCAGTTTGCCAACCAGATCATATTATCCCTACAGAGCTAGTCAATTTTTTTAAAAAAAAATTTGGGGGGGGGGAAGGGGGGAAATGATGGACAAATAATTTTTTTTTGTTTTTATGAAAATGGAAATTTCAGTGGGGAATGCCCATGTTTTTTACTAAGTTTTCATTTTTAATAAAAGTTCAGTGGTCAACTGAAAATTTTAAGTTTTGACTGCCCTCTTTTGTTTTTCCAGCAAAACCTCAAAAACTTGGGGGAGTGAGAGTGAGCAAAAGAACGTCATGGAATACAAAACCCAGATACTGGCCAGCTCTATTCATAGGCTCTTCTGTATATTCCATAGTTAGCTTTTCATTTGCTAAATATTTACCTTGACGCGCAAGTTTTAGAAACTTTCTCTGGCATCCTAAATCTGGGAAGATCATAAATAAATCCCTGCTTAAAATTACTTTTAACTAGGGCTGTCAAGCAATTAAAAAAATTAATCATGTGATTAATGCCCTGATTAAACAACAACAGAATACCATTTATTTAAATATATCTGGATGTTTTCTGCATTTTCAAATATGCGGATTTCAGTTACAATGCAGAATACAAAGTGTACAATAATCACGTAATATTTATTTTTTATTACAAGTATTTGCACTGTAAAAAAAGCAAAAGAAATAGTATTTTTCAATTCACCTAATATGAGTACTATAGTGCAATCGCTTTATCATGAAAGTTTAATTTACAAATGTAGAATTATGTACAAAGAAACTTGTGCTCAAAAATAAAACAATATAAATTTTTAGTGCCTGCAAGTCTAGTCAGTCCTATTTCTTGTTCAGCCAATCACTCAGACAAACAAGTTAGTTTACATTTGCAGGAGATAATGCTGCTTTCTTCTTGTTTACAATGTCACCTGAAAGTGAGAAAAGGCATTTGCATGGCACTGTTTTAGCCAGCATTGCAAGATATTTGCGTGCCAGATTCGATGACAATTCATATGTCCCTTTTGTGCTTCAATCACCATTTTAGAAGACATGCATCCATTCCGATGATGGAATCTGGTCAATAACAATCCAAAGCAGTGCAGATTGATGCATGTTCATTTTCATTATCTGAGTCAGATGCCACCAGCAGAAGATTGATTTTCTTTTTGGTGGTTTGGGTTCTGTAGTTTCCACATTGGAATGTTGCTTTTTTAAGACTTCTGATAGCATGTTCCACACCTCATCCCTCTCAAATTTTGAAAGCACTTCAGATTCTTAAAGATTGGGTTGAATGATGTAGCTACCTTTAGAAGTCTCGCATTGATACCTTCTTTGCATTTTTTGAAATCTGCAGTGAAAGTATTCTTAAAATGAACAACATGTGCTGTGTCATCATCCGAGACTGCTATAACAGGAAATATATGGCAGAATGCGGGTAAAACAGAGCAGAGAACATACAACTTTCCCCAAAGCCAGTCAGTCAGAAATTTAATTAATGCTGTGATACAGCATGGCCAGAGGGCAGCATAAGAGTGTTAGCAGGGGGCCTTATTCCCTGCCAAGGGAGGAAGGTTTGCTTTAGATTAACTAGAACAGCTGTGGCCAATTAGAGCACCTGACTCCAGTTAGAGCACCTGACTCCAGTCATGGGATATAAACCCCTGCTTCAGTCAGACAGGGTGTGGTAGTTGAAGGAGAAAGGTTGGATTGGAGCAGAGTGCAGATTGCAGAAGAGAAGAGTTTGTCCAGAGAGAAATAGAAGGTTTGGAGGAGTGCTGCGGTGGATTGGGAAGCCCAACAGAAACCCTAGGTAAGGGGCACCAGGCTTGTATAGAAGAGAGGCGAGAAGCCCTTCACAAGCTGACGGGTATGAGAGGGAAGTAACCCAGGGGAAGAAACCGCTAGTCAAGTGGTTCACCACAACCCCAGGGCCCCTGGGTTGGGACCTGGAGTAGAGGGCGGGCCCAGGTCCCTCCCTCTCCACTCCCCTCCTCCAAGGACACTAGGGGAGTGATTAAGAACTGGTTCAGAGGCAAGCAATATCGCCCTGAACCTACCCCAGAGAAGAGAAAGCGCGAGACCCAGAGAACAGTACCGGCAATTTGCCACAATGCTTATTTTCTTAATGAGTGCCAACAGCATGGAAGCATGTCCCCTGGAATGGTGGCCGAAGCATGAAGGGACATACGGATGTTTAGCATATCTGGAACGTAAATACCTTGCAATGCCGGCTACAAAAGTGCCATGCAAATGCCTGATCTCGCTTTCTGGTGACATTGTAAATAAGAAGAGAGCAGCAATATCTCCCTTAAATCTAAACAAGCATCTTTGTCCTCATGATTAGCTGAACAAGAACAAGGACTGAGTGGACTTGTAGGCTCTAAAGTTTTACATTGTGTAGATTTTAAGTGCAGTCATGTAACAAAAAAATATATATGTGTAAGTTGTACTTTTACAACAAAGAGTTTGCACTACAGTACTTGTATAAGGTGAATTGAAAAATACTAATTTTTATAATTTTTTCAGTGTAAATATTTGTAAACAAAAATAATATACACTTTGATTTCAGTTACAACACAGAATACAATACATATGAAAATGTCGAAAAACATCCAAAATATTTAATAAATTTTAATTGGTATTCTATTATTTAAAAGTGAAATTAAAACTGCAATTTATTGCAATTCATTTTTTTATCACAATTCATTTTTTGAGTTAATCGCGTGAGTTAACTGTAATTAATCCACAGTCCTACTTTTAACGCAGAGCTGCTAAAACACATTGAGTGACATTAAGGTTGGAATCCTCTGGAATATTTGTCAATTCTTAAAGGTATGACAACCACAGGCACTTAAAAATCCATGACTATATGATTCTGAGGCTATCCTTTCAGCTATTTCCCCCCACACCCCCAATGTCACCTTTAAAATATCTTATTGTGAAGTTTATGGACTTCTACCCCTCTCCCCCTCAAGAACACCTAAACTGGGCACACACAAATAATGAGCACATGCAGAGTTATAGTGGGTGGGGGCAGGGAGAGCTTTCCAAGGGATAAACTCTCATGCTTCAGGTCATAAGCCAACCCCTGCCTAATGGGGGTTAGGAAGAAAATGTGGTTGTGGTAATAACTGCAGGGTTTCCTTCACTTTCCTTAGGAGCAGCTAGTACTGGCCACTGTCAATAGCTGAACAGACCACTTTTCTAATCCAGTATGGCAATTGTTATGTTTCTAGGAGTACAGGAGCTTTTATTGCATTTCATGCACAGCAGGTAAATCTGACCCTTAAAATAATAATAAAAACAAGTAATAATTGTTAAAATAATTGCCATGAAAAATAATAGGAACAAGCAAAAAAATGAGTGACACAGACATTTCCAGCAGTTAAAATAAAATTCTGCCCTCAGATTTGCACAATGGCTGCCTGGAATTAGATTTTGGGATTAATTGAAAATCTAACAAAAATCTTCATATGTTCTGGTGGATGTCTAGCAGTTAGAGCACAGAACTAGGAATCACAAGCTGTAGTTCTGTTCCAAACTCAGCCATTCACTTTTTGTGTGATGATCAGCAATTCACTGAGGTGGTTAAGAGACTGAAAGAGAACACTAGAAATCTGGGATTACCATAATCTAACAGCGCCATAATCCAGTCCCTGCAGCACAATAAACACTAACTACACTGCAGCAGGCTACCTGTGTGATTTTAGGCAAATCACTTAATCTGAGACCATTTGAGCATCTTGTCTAATCTATAGTATTTCTAGATCACTGAGCATCACATCTAAATAGATTAGTTTAGATTTCTATAGTTCTGTCAATAGCAGACTCTACTATTTGTCTCCCCAAGCTGCTATGAGGCATTGCTTATCCCAGCTGACTCAAAATTTGGAAACTTTGAAGATTGCTTATTCCAGGGTCTCTTCAGTCATGTTTAGGTTTTGCAGGACCTTGGACAGGTTTGAGTCAGATTCAGGTTGCTATTTTCAAATGCACCCAAAACCAATGGCTTTGTTTTTTCCTCTTTGTAATGTGGAATGGGTTTGGACCTAGGATCATGTGTAAAATGTGGCCTCAAATCATCTGTAGCTATCTCTCAGCAAAGTTTGCACTTTAATTCTTGAATGGGTCAGAGTCAGTTTGTTGATGTCTGTCTAATATTTGTAACCCTTCTGCCAGGTGGAGTTGGCAGCAATCAGGTCCGTGTTCAATATCTTGGAGTTCCTTTACAACAATGAACTATTTTGAGCCCTCACCGAGTAACCTGGTAAAATTACACACCACCCCCTGAGTACCTCTAAGAGTCAGTATTTCCCATCTCTCAAGCACAGAGTCTGACTGCGGAAAAGAAACTTTTAATAAAGGAAGGGAGGTCACCCAGCATTAATTTGGGAAAAAATCACAAGCAGGTTTCATAAACATAAACTCATAAGCCAAACACCCACCCCAGAGTACTTTGGGCAGGTGTCTATTGCCTCAGAATCTTGAGTCCAACCATCAAAATTTCCTTTAGTGTGCCCCTCCCTTCTCCCTCTTCCACAGCCCACTCAGTTATTGTCCTTGGCCAGGACCCAGAGTTCAGAGGTGCATCTGTGTGAATTTACCTCCTACTCAGGCCGGGAAGGGGGAAGGCACCTTGCTCACTCTGCCATCCAGGCACTTGCTCTGGCACTGCTCCGTTTGCTGCCTGCTCTGCCAGCCATCACCATGGCACCCTATCATCTTCTGCTGCCACCTGATTCTCTGCTGTGACCTCTGCGGGTTAGTCTTTTGAGGGCTCACCCAGCTCTCAGTGATTTGCAGTTTGTAGTGGGGGAACCTCACTATTGTAGCAGGCTGGGCAGAAATAGTGTCCCACACCAGATGGTTTCAGCTCTAGTGATCACTTAACAAACAAAAAAAAGATTTCTAAGGGATCCTTAATTAGTTCTATTTTTGAATAGTGGTGAAGGACGAGTTAAACCATGCTGAGGATGAGCCCACACCTCTAACCAGCTGTCCCCACCCACCTTTTGTTCTCCATTGGGCTCTGGCATACAAACCTTTTGCTTAGCAAATTCGATGAGGGTGATCCCCTCAATCAGGACAGGGTAAGTACAGTTCTGCTACCCTTTACTCATATGAAAAGGATAGCAACATTTAATCACCCCTGCATTCAATACTTAAGTGAATTGTAACCAAACACCAGCCAAAGTTGATCACTTTGATAATCCAGCTCTGTCTGCTGGATATGTAGGCAGAATTGATATGTTCACGTAAATACAGTCTGGTCCTGTGGCTGTTCCCCTCCCCAGCTCATCACTAGCTGTTGGGGAGAGCTCTTTCAGACCCTGCTTACATCTTCATGATCATATTACTGAATAGGATCGCGTTGCAGTGAAAGTGTTTGTTTGCAGATCTCCCTCCCTTTAACAGGTTAACTGTCACCTAAAACTTCTTGCCATGAATACTAAAGAGATGTTGATTCACTGACATTTCTGTCTATGTCTGTGGGCAGGTTTGGCATACTTTAAAACAGCATGATGCGTCACAAATGCACCTACTGCTGTAACAAATTACAGTTTGTCAGGATCTCAGAACCTGAGTGTACCCTTTAGAGTGAGCAATGCGATCAATTTGTGCAGTGAGTGCCTCACTGAGAGCTAAAACAGGAGTCCTTGTGGCACCTTAGAGACTAACAAATTTATTTGCGCATAAGCTTTTGTGGGCTACAGCCCACTTCATTGGATGCCTCCTTCCACTGTTGAAGTGCTGTAGAGTGGACTGTGCCATTGTGAATGTGTTGCAAGGACTCAGTTAGACCTGGTCCTGTGCAAGTGACAAGGTTTCTTTCTCCAGGGTGTCTGCACAAAGCAGAGTCATAATTAGGCTGGGAGGTAGGCACAGCAGGAGAAGGGGCGCTAATTAGATTATAAGTTTTGGGGGGCAATGACCATCTTATGTTTGTACAACACCTTGCAGAAGGGGGTCTTCATCCATGACTATGGCTCCTAGGTGCTACTGGAATACAAATAACCATTGTGCTGCTGGCAGCTGCAGAAGGGGTATGTCTGAGTGGAGGCAGTGCTACAGTCCAGCATCTATAGCACAATAAGTCCCGGTTACACCAATTCAGACATACAACCATAACTGCATCCTAGCCTATTCCAACTCAGTGCCAGAAGAGTCTTTCACAGGTGTACTTCCTCCCGCTGCTAGGAGGTAGCCTAAAAAGCCTTTCCATCCTAAGAATGATACAACTCTGACATCCCCCTCTAACCCTACCAACCAAACAAAATATCCATCACAAGTAGTGTTGACAATCTGTGGGGTCCACTCAGGTCTTTGATATTGCTGTTGACTTTACATGAAAGGTAAACTACTGCATCCACTAATGAGCCATTACACTTTATATCATCAGATTCACTTTACAGACTAAAATCGGATCATTAATGCAAGATTTCCACTATATTTTTACTAATTGTTTTTTCAGCGTTACTACTGTTGTTGTTGTGGTCAAAGGGTTAACATGTGAGCAAACTACCCTTGATCATAGCCAAGCTACATTCTGTCAGCGTTCTTGCATATGTCATATGCTTCATGCCTGTGCCTGTCACCATGAGCCCTCTGCAGATATGTCACTCAAGCAGAGATTGCCTGGGAAAAATATATGCGGAATGGCTTTATTTTTAGGAGTGGAATTTGAAGACAAGAGCTAACAAGAGAGCTCATAAGAACCCAATAATTCTTGCTACCATTGGATGGTGAGATGTGTACTTTAATTTGCTAGGAACAACGTGTAATCCTGAGTAGAACAAGAACTCATGCAAACAGGAATTCATCATTCACAATGGAGTTTTTTGATGCTTCTGATCACCAGTATAGAAAAGCTTCAGTGTTTTTGGAGAAAAGTCTAATTTCTGGAGCTTGTCCTTGCTCCTCTAAAGACTGAGCCTCCCTGTGTAACTAGAGGAAGTGAAAGAGACCATCTGTCACAGGATGCTGCTGTAGTCTGGCACTGCATGATCTCAAAAGAGCAGGAGTGGCCTCAGAATTCGACAGGCATGAGTGTTTTAAACATCTTACATGATCCCTCATGTTTTCTAAACTACAGTAGATTCAGATACTCTGTAGATTTTGGCATTGTGAGGTGAGAAATGGTATTCTGTACATGCCCATATTAGCAATTAAGTGAATGAATAGTATGCCTTTGGCTGCGTTTGTTACTTTTATTTCCACACATTCCAAAGACATAACAACTCTGTTATGCAGTTGTTCTGTGCAAAGTGCTGTCACAGAGTAAGACATCCCTTTAAAGGGGTTGGGTTGAGGCTCAACTGTACCCAATGGCAGACTTAGCACACTTTCCCAGGAGAAGGGAATAATTCCAGGGTCACATGGTAGAAGATTGACAACTCTCATTCTTCACCTGCTGAGCTGGTAGCTGAATCTTTTTTTGGTACAGTTGAGGTGGCTTGTGTGTTGCTTCATGAGCCAGGGCTAAACTGGGTTCTCCAGGAGCACTGTTAGCATTTCAATATCACCCATGGTAATTCACCAGCCAGGAAAGAAAGTCCCTGCTTGTAGCTTTCTGATCAATTATGTGTTCTCAAAGATGAGAGCGTCATGCACCTTCCCTGACCACCAACACTGATGTTGGTGAAGCATCCCCAGTGATCCACCAGAAAAGTAGATCTTTCTGTTATACTCTGAGGCAAGGTAGTCTGGAGCCAAAATAGGCATATGCATGACATTTTCCCCTTCACCACAGTTCAGGAACCCCATTGCTGCAAATCCATCCGCTATGTCCTGCTCGTTGCTGAGAGTCACAGTCCTGCATAGCAAGAGATGAATAATGACTCTGCACACTTACAGGACAACAATCTCACAGTAGTTATTCCAACTCCAAATTGATTTCCCATTGACTGGTAACAAGTTAATGTTGCAAGTTTCCACTGCGCAATCACACTGTCAGTGCAGCTCTCATTCTGATGTCCCTGTGCTGGAGGGTTGAGGTAAGCGTGGCACACAGATCCAGAAATGTAGCCTTGCACATCCAGAAGTTCTGCAGCCAGTGCTCATAATCCCAAACTACATTAAGATGCAACCCTATCAGTCAGTTCTCATTTCTCAGGCACAGAAGCAGTGCTCCACCATTTGCAGCTGCTTTGGGAATGCTACCAACAACCTTGATTTGGCTTTTGCTGCATCCCATGCAATCTCTCCTCCACAAATTCATCACATTCTCCACTGATTCAATTCTTCTTGTGACTCTGCCAATACCGGAGGATAGTGCATCCTGTGCTTGCCACAGAGCTGTGCAGAGTCCATGCTTCTGTCAGAATTGGCGGACTGAAGAAGGAACTCAGTTTATGGAATTTTTTAAAATGATGCAAAAAATATGGGGTATAGATGACATCATGGGATAGAGAGAGCTGCATGCTGGGAAGTTGACACCTTGTCCCAGTCACCATTGTGTTACTTGTGTCTTTCCCACCATGCACTGCCAAAATTTTCCAAAAGACTGTCCACTGGATGGTGGCGAGTTGCACACTAGGATACTATGCATGATGCACTGCCTTGTGCATCGACTTCAGGTGTGTATATGCAGCACCACTGCAAGGAGCCAAGTGTGCCCATAAACAAGCAATATACTCACTGTGGCGGCATTATGCTGACATAATTTGCTCCTGACAAAGTTTGTAATGTAGAAATGGTCTGAGAGGAAAATCCCAGCAGAAGGAAATAAAGAGACTTGCCTTAATCCCAGCAAGAGGAACAGTGAGACCTGTGGAGGGTAGTTAAACCCCTGCAAGAGACTCTGGGACAGGGAAAAGGCTGTAGAGTTTATATGGCGACTTAAGTTAAGCTGTTTTATGTGGGAGACAAGACTAAAACCCTGAAGAAAAGAGAGACAAATCCTGTGACTAGTGAGTGTTCTTTGATACACTGGGCTGGCTTGTTGGCCCACTGGGTTATAGTATCAAACTGTAGGTGGATCCACTCTGAGATGAAAGTGATGTTCCTTCTTCACCTCTTTGATATTTTGTGAGACTAGAACTCAAAGAAAGAGGGGAAAAACAAACAGAGGAATGACACAGTTGGTTACTATGTTTGTACCATTCAGAATCAGCACCGTCAGTTATGTTGAGGCTAGGCAGCGTATTGTTTTTATAAGGAGGCAAACATATCAGTTGAAATGTAGCTATCCATCCACTGAAACTGTCAGTCTAGAACTTTGATCCGACACCAAATCGATAGCATTATGGCTTTCTGATGTCGACATTAATGATCTAACTAAAAATGTTTAGTGAGAGCCCATGATGCTGGAAACATGCCATGGAGCATATATTATAGTTTATTCTTTACATATCACAGATGGTAATTCACTTTATGTTTGGTATATTTCTTTGCTGAAAAACAATTATTATAATTATAATATATATATCACCTTTCACTGAAAAAACTCATACTGATCCTGAAGAAGACCAATTAATTGAACTCAGTATTTTCTTCTATAGTAACACTCATCCATAGACATTTGTTATGCTTGATGTCTTCTATGTCTCTTCCATTTTCATTTGCTCTCCCTACAGATATATATCCTTCTTGTATATCAGAGATGGTATGAATCCAGTTTTCCCTGACGTGTAGAGGAATACAAACTCTATGCATAGCACCAAATCTGTAAAATAATTACCAAAAATATGAGGGAGTTTATGTTTTTTTTAAGTGCAAATCTAAATGCCAGAGAGAGAGAAAAAATAAGTTCATGTGAAGGTTGACTGTAAAATACCCTCTACTATCAATAACCCAAGCTAGTATAAGTTTTGTATTTCCCCAGGTTTTAACCTTTGAAGACCTGACACAATATCATTGAAATGGAATAAGAACATTGTTTTCAGATGATGAGGATGTATGATTATAATGTGTATACCATTGGGTAGGCTCAGCCAATCCTTTTCCATTACCCATGAATTCTTAAGATTTTTAAAGAGCAATTCAGTGAGCTTGTTGTAACATAGGGCACCAGTAACTAGCAGCGTGATAAGCGTATGTGTTTCGACCACCCAGGGACACCTCTGTCAAAGATAAGGCAGCTTGGCCCAGATACTCAAATGTCCTGAAATCAGTGAGAGTTTAGGTACCTAAATACCTTTGAAGATCTGGGCGCTACCGATTAAATGCTTTGTTTGTAAGTGCTTTGCAGCAGGGCCCAATGTTATGTGTCTATAATCTTTAGCACAATGGAACCGCTAGGTGCTGCCACAAGATAACAAAATACATAATCCATGCAATATTTCCTGTAGGGTCAGGAGAATGCTGCACACATTTTGCATCAGATCTGTGTTTGCATTCCATAGATATTTCCAGTGAGTGACTTCACTGGCAGGAACGTTCATTGAAATAGTGAATTTGCAGGATGATATTGGGACTAAGATTATGTTACCATGCAGATAAAATCTCTTTTTTGCATCTCTCTGTGGGCTGCTTCGTGCTTGGGCTAGTGTATGTAGAAGTAAGCATGACTGTCTCCTGACATCTGTCCAGTTTGGTTGTTCCACCAACCTCCCTTCTACCCCCCGTGGGATGTGCATACAATTCTCCTCGAGTTTGAAAGGCTTTCATGCAATAGCATTGAAGGCATACAGTAGAAATGCTGTTCCTGCTGGGCAATGCATAAGGGGTTGGTATTTGAACTGCAATTTACAGACTCCTCATGAATATGGATTTAGCTTAAGATCTAGCTGAGGTGCCCTTTGATCAAATGTTTTATTTATGAATAAAAGCCTAGTATGATAGCGCAGTCAGAGCAAGCCTGTCACACCACAGGCTTCTGCCTGTCTGGTCTGTGAACATAAATTCTACCTCTTCTGAACAGATTCACAGCATGGCAATGAAACAGAGTGTGACCCTTGGTTTGAAAAGGTGATAAAAAAACATTCAACAGCCATGAAATTCAGGGGTGTCATTTGCTATGGGGCAACATTTGTCTCTCCCAGATTTTCCATAGGTCTATATGTTCCCCTCTTGTACCCTATCCCTGAGCTCCACAGGATATAATATAATCACATACAATGTTCTATTTGCTGATACAACTTTGCACCACCTGCCCTGCAATTTTTATGAAATGATGCCTCTGGTGAAATTGTGTTTTCCACCTCTACCCCAATTTTGCCATGAGGGGAATAAAAGAAAAAAAAACCTTCTTTGTCATAGGGAGCTTAGGAATGCAGCTGAGAGAAAAAATACCACCCCTCCCTCAGGTATTTGCCAGCAAGCAACTTTTCACTAGTGAAACAAAGCCTTTTTAATAGCGCCTCTTGCCTGCAACAAGAACGAAAGGCAAATGTTGGTTTTAGTCTTCATGCTGCTCTCACTATCAGTCAATGATGTTTATCCCCCAATAAAACAGTAACAGTAGGAAGTAGTAGGGAATGTGGAGAAGAAAATCCCCCTCAGCCTTGCTTTAATGAGTCAAGTTTAATTCAGTAATCTGTTCTTGTAAGGGAAAGCAATTTAAACAAAGCTTCAACTTACCCAAGTGAGTCAATATTTGAGGGTTGTATGGATCTAAATAGTTCCATTCAATTTGATCTAGTTAAACTGGATTAAATTAAAAAAAAAAAAAAGATGTTGTAATGTCCTACCAAAGTGCCAAAAAAAGAGATCTATGAAGTAGAGTGCACTATGATAGCTTCCAATAGGGGAAGATCTGGTACGACAGTGCACTCTACTTTCAGGAAGTGCTTGAAGGGAAAGGACACTATCACCCTGTCTAGACTACGTGCCGTATCGGCACGTTAAAATCGATTGCTCGGGCATCGATATATCGCGTCTTATCTGGATGGGATATATCGATCCCAGAGCGCGCTTAGATCGATTCCGGAACTCCGCCAAAACAAACGGAGTTCCGGAATCGACATGGCGAGCCGCGCACATCAATCCCGTGCGGTGAAGACGGGTAAGTAAATCGATTTTAGATATTCGATTTCAGCTATGCTATTCTCGTAGCTGAAATTGCGTATCTAAAATCGATTTTCGCGCATAGTGTAGACCTGGCCTATAAGTGGATGAAGGAGTAAAGCCTGAGGGCTGGTCTACACTACGGCGGGGGGGGGATCGATCTAAGTTACGCAACTTCAGCTACATGAATAGCATAGCTGAAGTTGACGTACTTAGATCTACTTACCGCTGTGTCTTCACTTGCGCTTCTCGTTGAGGTGGAGTACTGGAGTCGATGCTACAACCATCGGCTGTCGATTTATCGTGTCTATACTAGACACAATAAATTGACCCCCACTGGATTGGTCGCTGCCCGTCAATCCGGCTACTGGTGTAGACAAGTTCCGAGTGTTGCTGCACTCTCTTTCTTTATGCCTGAAGGATGGCCTTCTGTAATGTATGCCTTTTACATTCTCCTTTCATTTCTAGAGTTGGTTGAAAAACCGGGGGGAGGGAGAGGTGAGGAAATAACAAAAAATACGGTCAATTTTTTGTCAGTTTTCATGGATTTATTTTTCCAATTTTGAACTTTGAAAAATTTCAACCCCCATTTTTTTCCTTACTACATTCCACTCTTTTGCTCCCGTGGGATGGGAGTATAAACTGAACTGCCTTAGGCGCCAATCCTGAAAACGCTTTAATGCATGCTTAACGTTATGATGTAATGGGACAATTTACTGTGCATATAAGAAGCATGTACACCTTTGCAGAATCAAGGCCACAGATTCCAGCTTGTGCTTATATCTGCAGCACCAACGCAGAAGTGAGAAAAGCAAAAATTTATTTTTGTCATATAAAGTCATCAGCCCTATCTCTGAAACACACACAAGGATCAGGTCTGAGTGCAAGGGCAGCATTTTTCAATAGTCAATTTTTTGAACAGAGCCACACTTTCTATATACAATTAAAATTTGTAATCTGAGTGCTGCGTTTGCACTGGTATTAATGACAGATATGCCTGTTATGCAGCCCAGAGGTGTTTGTTTGTTTTCCATGAGAGGAGATGAGTCAGACTGGGTGTTTGTTCTCGACTAAGTGCTTTGGTTTAGTGACTGCTTGGGAAAGGTGGGTAAGGGACGGAAGGGAGGAAAAACATACAAACATTTAAATTGCTTAGTATCCTGTCTCTTGTTTTTTTTCTGTCTGAGCTGTCTAGGCTTCAATTGGGCCAGTGTCTGAGCTGAATATAGCAACAAATAGAACAGCATGACAGTGATTGCCAGGTATTTTGTCTGGTAAAGAGATTTTTCATATTGTACTCTATCATTTACAACTGATGGAATGACTCCACAGTATCTGTACAGATGTTCAACACCAAGAATATATGTATGACTTATCTAGATATAGATCCACACTTATGTGCCTCCTTGTGTATTCAGAGCTCTGTACAAACATTACTGAAGCTTTCATTGTGACTGTATAGTATACAAAGATAGTATTTAAATATATTATTGATCATGGGTTTAAACTTGCCCATGATCAGCTGAGAGGGCAGTTTTGCAGGAGCAAATGACTACAGCACCAAGAGTGGCAATTATTAACACCCCAAAGAAATAGTCCTGCATAGACGTCCAAATTAAGATCTTGGCCCCCATTGTGTTAGACACTATACAACTACCTAGTGAGAGAGAGTCTCTCTTCCAAAGAGCGTGCAAGCTAAATTGTCAAGACAGACAAAGGGAGGGAGAAGAAATAGGCATAGAGAGGTAAAGTGACTTGCCCAAAGACACACAACTAGTCAGTCACAGAGCCAGGAATAGAATCTAGATCTCTTGCTTCCCAGTTATGTTCTCTTGACCAGGCAATATTGCATTCCCTAAAGGTGAAGCCGCTAGTTGTCTAAGTATATGATTCTAGCCTCAGTTCCACTAGTCAGAGATTTAAACATCAGTATCTGCTACTACAAAATTGCAGGTGCAAAATCGGAAGCGAGGCTAAATTTCCTTTAAAAATGTGATCCTGTCTATCTTATCTTGAAGCCCTTATATAGTTTTCACCAAATCCACAATTTAATGAAAATTCCCATAAACCATCTGACACGCTGTCTGCTGTGGCTTACTGTTAAGAATTCCAATCTCAGGTCGGGCTGTTAGAAAACAGAGCAGACACCCCAAAGTGGTGGTATATCCTATAATTAGATTTTACCAAGCTAATAACAAATGTGTACTCCTGGAAGCTCATCCTCCAATACATCTGTTAGTCTATGGCTACGTCTACACTACAGGATAAATTGGAATTAGCTTAAACTGATTTTATAAAACAGATAATATAAAGTCGATTATGCGCATCCACACTAGGCACATTAATTCGGTGGTGTGCGTCCATGGTCCGAGGCTAGCATTGATTTCTGGAGCAGTGCACTGTGGGTAGCTACTGTAAAATAATGAGGCCAATAATGTCGATTTCCGTCCACACTAACACTATTCCGATATAGTAATATCAATTTTAGCATTACTCCTCTCGTTTTGTAGGAGTACAGAAATCGATTTAAAGAGCCCTTTAAATCAATATAAAGAACAATGTAGTGTGGACTGGTGCAGCGTTAAATCAATTTAACGCTGTTAAAATCGGTTGAACAGCGTAGTGTAGACCAGGCCTATAAGGTGCCACAGGACTCTTTGCTGCTTTTACTCCTGGATTACTATATTAAGCTTCCCATGGAGCCACGGACAGTCTCCTGAAGATCTCTGGCCCCTCTTTGACCACCAGACAAACTGGACTTTATAGCTAAAGTGGACTTTATGATGAAAGGTTATTAAAACCAGAATTCACCACACATTAGGTTACTACCAACCCCAAGGAGCCAGTCACTTGCCCCAGGTCAATGGATACTCTTGATCTTACCAAAGACAATGGTGTAGCCAATTTCTCTAGAAAACTAACTAAGGATGGTATTAGCTAAGAAAAAGAAATGAGAAGTTGTCATAAGTAGATAGGTAAGGTAAGGGTTAATTTTCTTTTACTGTAAAGGGTTTACAAAGGGAACCAAACACCTGACCAGAGGACCAACCAGGAAACAGGATTTTCAAAAGTAAAGTGAACCTCGAAGGTTGCTTTCTGGGTCGTCTTTGTTTCTCCACTGAGGAAACAGCTTTCCTGCTAACCATTTTCTCTATATTCTCCTACATAAGGGATACAAAGCAACAAGGCAAATAGGCTGTATAATGCTTGTTTGTATTTACAGTGTTGGTGACGTGTTGGACTGGTAAAGGCATCTTTAATCAGATGTTATTTTCATATTTTCTATAAGCAAGAGCTGTAATTGATCCTAATGCAGTAACAGTTGTATTCTTCTTTTATATAAAATTCTTTTAAACCTTGGGGATTTTTTTCCTAGTGAGGCAGAGGGAGAGGAATCTCGGCGCAGAGCTCGTTATATCAGTGACAGCTAGAGGAGGGAAAGCCCAAACTCTGTGTCTCATCCAGTTCCCAGGCGGGAAAAGGCTACAGGACAAAGGAGGAATCTCTGTGTTAGCTGACTGGTGAATGCATACCTCGGGGAAGCTAGATTGCCTCTCCGTGATTCAAGAGTGAAGTATAGCATCGCACGCTAACCCAGGAAAGGGGGGCAAGCGGGAATGAGATAGGGAGACCAGGGTCTGGTCTTGGGGGTTCTCCAGGGAAGTCTGGGGGACCAAGCCGAGCAGGCGCTATTTTCCTGTGTGGCAGCGAGATAGATCCAAGCGTATAACTTGGGGAAGGTTCACATAACACTCATATGTGAACTCTAAGTCCAATTTGAGACAGACTTATTGTAAGAAGTGAAAGCCCAGATAATACAGGAAGTGAGGGAATGTAAATTTTAGTCCAAATGCTAGCAGTGATGTAATGTCTCTAGTTCCAACTACACAGACCACAGTGAAGATATCCCATACTCATGCAAAGAAACGAGAACCACGATCAGCATCCTATACAGCAAGCAGAAAAACATCAAAAACAGCTCTCCAAGCCGCGACTCTATTAATAACAAACTTCCATACAAACGGAGTTCACGAAATAAGACAGGAATCTACATTATCACTTCACATCTCTCAAAGAAAAGACTGTAAGCTTCTAAACCTCATCGTCACATGGGGCCACAACGTGTACCCCCACCACCAGCAATATCTTCAATCTACCAACTACACACTCCAATGAACCCGAAGAAAGTCTGTCTATCTCGGCGGACTCTCTTTCTGCCTGCCCCCCACCATTGAACTCACTTCCGCCGAGCGACTCGAAGCTACTTTACCGCTCGACACTCCGCCTTCTTCCCATTTCAAAAATACTTCAGCACAACAGTGGAACACGCCACTAGATACACAGTACCTTCCCACCCAACAGGCACAAGATACAACTCACATGGATTCCCCTGAGGTCGCAAAATGACAGCTGACCCTATACATGAATGCTCGCTGACGTGCACAGGACAAATTGTGAAACAACATTCATTCTGCCCTTATTAACCTAAAGTCGTGCCGAAGCAAAGCCACCCCCACCAGCAAAACCACCCCCCCTGACATCATAGTTTTTAAATACAACAGTAGCTGAAAAGAAGTTGCTGTGCTTGTCCATCATGAACAGTCTTGACTAACAAAGAGATAGCACACTAGAATAACTCCTTCCTCCCTTTAAATTCCCTAATACTCAATTCACAGCGCCACTTCCCTCAGATCCACATGAGGAAGATACACTAGAAACGACCATAACTAACTGGACACTCCCTACACCACACGGAACAAATCAACATACCGAACTCTAAGCATACCATCTGACCAGGTATCCTATCAAAAACCCGAATATCCTGAGACGCCCATCATCTGCTCACTGCCGTCTCCGAGGATGTCGGATTATGGGGACTCTCTACCAGCACCATCACCAGCGCCCACGTATCTCCATGCACCACCACTGATTCCTAGAACTACAAATGCTTGACACTTCCAGGAAACACTATTCCAGCACTATGTGATTAGTAGCGCTTTCACAACATCCCCTACACACGATGATAACAAGCGGTATACACAGTCCAACCTTTGTATGACATGCCACAACAAAGCAACGGTGTGCTGTAGCTCTGGCCTATATCCTCACACACAACTATTTCTAAATTGAATACAATATTTCTCAGACAGTGCACCGTATGCACCCACCATTGCCCACAATATCCCAATTTTTATGCAAAACACCATAAATGACGCACCCAAACGACCTGGAACAACGCTTCTCACTCTCGCCAATCACGCCTTCCTACCTATGCTACATTGATGACTCTTCATCATCGGACCGTTGAGAAGGATACTCTGATAGAATTCCACCACGATTCAACAGCTTCCACCCCACCATCACCAGCGTGGACCAATCTACCCGGAGCACTCTAGAACACCACGGTTCAAATAAGGGATGGTCACATTAACACCACCATACTTCGAAAACCTACGACCGCAATGCCTACCTCAGCCTCCAGACTCCATCCCGGCACATCAACACGACTCATTGTCTACAGCCAATACTGAGTACAACCGCATCTGCTCTAACCCTCAGCATAACCAACACCTACAAAAATCTACCCAGCATCTCAAACTACCACTAGACCCACACAAGGAAATAAGGAAACAGATCAACAAGGCCAGAATGTGACCTAAAAGCCTCCAACTCAAGACAAACCAAGAAAGAAACCAACAGGACTCCACTGGCATCACATACAGCCCCCATAAAACCCTCCAGTGCATCATCAGGATTCTACAACCCACCTGACAATAACCCACACTTCACAGCCTGAGTGCAGCCATCCTCGCCACAGACAACCTCAACCGAAACATATTCACAAGTAACTGCACATCGCACCATAGAAACTCTAGCTCAGGAACCAATCCATGCAAAAACCTCGATGCCAACTCTGCCCACATATCAACCAGCGACACCATCTCAGGACCTAACAGATCAGCCACACCATCACTGTCTTCACCTGCACGTCACCATGTATAACGCCAGCATATGCCAGCAATGCCCTCTGCTATGTACAGCGCCAAACTGGACATCTCTACGGAAAAGGATAAATGGACACAAATCACATAGAGAATGGCAATATACAAAAACTTGTAGGAGAGCACTTCAACCTCCCTGGCCACGCTATAGCAGACCTTAAGGTGCCATCCTGCAGCAAAAAACGTTCAGGACCAACGAAAAAGAGAAACTGCTGAGCTTCAGTTCATCTGCAAATTTGACACCATCAGCTCAGGATTAAACAAAGACTGTGAATGGCTTGCCAACTACAGAACCAGTTTCTCCTCCCTTGGTTTTCACATCTCAACTGTTAGAACAGGGCCTCATCCTCCCTGATTGAACTAACCTCGTTATCTCTAGCTTGCTTGCACATACATACCTGCCCCTGGAAATTTCCACTACATGCATCTGACGAACTGGGTATTCATCCATGAAAGCTCATGCTCCAAACCATCTGTTAGTCTATAAGGTGCCACAGGACTCGCTGCTGCTTTTATAGTTTCCATAAGTCTCTCACTGTTAACCCACAATGGCTTTGGGGACCTCTGTCCACTTGCTCAGAATTCCACTCTGTCAGAATTCATCAGTCCAGAGATGCAGAATTGCCCCTAGGCTTCCTTCTGATAGTTGAAAACAGGCTGGCAAGTGTTCTCAGCACAGCATGGGCTCTCCCTTTGTTGACTACATACAAAGTTTTTAGATTTTTCCATTGTTGCATGAAAGACCCAGGCTTTGAACTTAATATGTTTCTTCATTTACAGTCTGAGGCTCCAACTCCATTTGATGGGCAATTACACATAATTCATTTAGTTACAGCCATCCAGACAATCCGTCATTAGTTTTCATGCAATTTTACACATTAAGTCAATTCTCATCTAAAGGCCAATGCACCCTTTTGATCTAAGGCTAACTAAGTAAAGGGATAGGAATCACAGGAAACAGATAAGCAGAACAATACCCTCACATTCCTTTGTACTCTTCTAACATACAAGTGAATTTGTACACTTAACACTACTTTGAAATTCTCCCCAAGTGAATTGTTTTGAGACTCCATCCTGAGCTGACCTGTGCTTGCCTGTCAGCTTCACAAAGCTAGTCTGTCAGCATCACACCACCCTGCACTCACCCATACCCATTGCTGCAGGACAGCGGGGGCTCCTGTGCTAGTGTTGGGATCCGTGTACTGAACAATTGTTGAAATTATCCATTGCAGTAAACTGGAGATGGGCCACTTGGAAGATTTGATGTTAATTTCATCAGAATTGCACATATGTTACAAACATTAAATACTTAATCATCCCAACCTCCCATCAAGGCAGGCACAGCTACTGAGGGTTTATTAATTGAGGAAATGTGATGTTCTATTCAGGATACTCAGAACTGTAAGGCACTGTGTTATCCCTATGTCTCAGCAGGTGAGAACTTTTCAGGCGATTACACTTATGTTAGCTCCCCTGCCACACTAGCAGGGGTGTCTGCTTCACCAGCAAATGCCTCGAGACTCTGCCAATCTAAACCTTTTCTTGCAGGTAACGTATGGTCGAGTGCAGTTCCCCACAGATGTCATTCTGCAGTTTCCAGTCCCCTCTACTGGACACTCACAGAAAAAGTTCACTGCCTCCAATGAGACAGTGTACGCACCAGCCTATTAAGCTAGCTGAAGACTCATACTGCCCAGAGATGGTTTTATAATAAAAAAACATGGTTATTAACAAAGAATAGTGATATAAGTGATATTAAGCAAGAGAAAAAGAGACAGGCCTGGTTAGGAAAAACACAAAACAATGCTTTCTAGTGACAAACTTAAGCTTAGCAAGTTACAATCTTTGCCTGAGCAGTGTCCTTACTTACATCAAGTTAACAGCATCTCTAACCCTCCAGGCTAAGGGACCCGACTTCCACAGGCTCAGAGGGTGCTGTATCCTGTGGCCTCCATGTGATGGATAACTAGCATATCCTTTTGCTCCGCTTATATTGCCCAACATCCATTGTCTCTGCCTCAAGAGCCAGGAAGGCTTCCTGGGGTGCAGACTCTGACCCTCAGTGAGCTCACTAAGCTCCTCCTCCATTGCTTGTTAGCTTGATGGCTTTGTTTACTTTATATGTAAATGTACGTTCATTGTCCCATGCCTACAATCAACCTAGTCAGAGAGGGGAATCCATGTTCCTTTGTCTTGGGTGGGCTCGATGTATGTACTGCCTCCCAAAGACATGTTAAGAACATATTTCCAGAACTTGTCTATAAAACTTTGTACAGATCCCATACATACATCATCCAATGGTTTTTGAGATCAGCATGTCACCAGTTTACATACAGTACCTTACAAGACGCCTTTTAGATATGTATTATGACGACAATGGGTTGGGGGTAGTGAGTGTGACAGGTTGGATATGAATTACAGTATCATAGAATCATAGAAGATTAGGGTTGGAAGAGACCTCAGCAGGTCATCTAGTCCAACCCCCTGCTCAAAGCAGGACCAATCCCAACTAAATCATCCCAGTCAGGGCTTTGTTAAGCCAGGCCTTAAAAACTTCTAAGGATAGAGATTCCACCACCTCCCTAGGTAACCCAAAACAATGCTTTATCACCCTCTTGATGAAATAGTTTTTCCTGATATCCAACCCAGACCTCCCCCGCTGCAACTTGAGACCATTGCTTCTTGTTCTGTCATCTGCCACCACTGAGAACAGCCGAGCTCCATCCTTTTTGGAACCGCTGTTCAGGTAGTTGAAGGCTGCTATCAAATCCCTGCTCACTCTTCCCTTCTGCAGACTAAATAAGCCCAGTTCCCTCAGCTTCTCCTCGTAAGTCATGTTCCCCAGCCCACGAACCTTCCTCCAGTAGGCATTCAGGGGCTTCCAGGGTCACAGAAAGTAAGGCACAAAACCTAGGTTACTTGACTGGAGTCAGTGTGTGAACTAGGATTTTAATCCAGGGCTCCCTGTGCCTCAGACTTGTGCTTCATCCCCTAGACTACACTGTCTTTCATGCTGTGGATCTGCCTCTCCTTGTGTTACAGACCTTCCCTGGTCCCCAGAATTTCATCCAAAACAACATAGGAGTTTCCATACTGAATCAGTGGTCCAGCCAGTATAGAAGAATCCTGGCTCTGAGAGTGGTCCATGGCACATTCTTCAGAGGAGTAACATAACAGACACTCATGCAATAACTGTGAGTACAATAACTGAAAGGCTTCTCTGTTTTTGTTTAACTGAATAGATTTCAAATTGGCAGTGCCTCTTTAAGAGAACAGTGAGTATTAAACATTTCAAAGTAAAGGTATAGCAAGTTCATGTAAAATTAAATCTAGATTTCAATGATATATATTAATCATACCCAAGGTATCGCTTCACTTTCAGACTATATCTTCCACTGAGCGTCAAATCACTCATTCTTGTAGCTGTTACTACTTTCAGAGGAACATCTGGAAATGTCCAGGTTGGAAGATTTAAGGCATAGTGTGAGATCTTCAGCTGGTTTAATTCAGCCTGGCTGTACTGAAGTCAGTGGTGCTATGCTGATTTACACAAGCAGAGAATCAGACCCAGAACTGGTTAACATCTGCAGCAGTTCTTTTGTAATTCACAGGTAAATGCCTATTACAGGTGACCTGCTGTTCCCAGTCCACTGAGACTGTGTTACAGCTTTATCCAGCATGAGCTATAGCTGTTCATGGCTTTTAGCTTGGGAGGTTCCCAGTTCAACCCCTAGTATTGGGTGCTATCGCACTGAGATTCACTTGAGCCATTTCCTCAAGATAAAATTGACTTCAATGGAGATATGTCAATGCACACTAGCTAAGGGTCTGGCAGTGTGGTGAATGGTGCATTTGAAATACTCTGATAGACGAATCTATACAGATTTGCAAGCATCTAGAAGATACTAAGATGATAAGTAACAGGATGGATTTGTCAAGAACAAATCAGCCTAACAGCTTTCTTTGACAGGGTAACAAGTCTTGCTGATGGGTATATTTTGATGTAGATGTGGTATATCTTGATTTTAGTAAGGCTTTTGTCTTGTCTTACAAGACCTTAATCATAGACTATCAGGGTTGGAAGGGACCTCAGGAGGTCATCTAGTCCAACCTCCTGCTCAAAACATGACCAATCCCCAGACAGTTTTTTGGACCAGATCCCTAAATGGCCCCCTTAAGGATTGAACACAACATCATGGATTTAGCAGACCAATGCTCAAACCACATTGCTATCCCTCCCCTCCAATACAAAAACTAGAGAAATACAACCTAGACAGAGCTTCTATAAGATGAGTGCATAACTGGGTGTAAAACCATTCCCAGAGAGCATTTATCACTGTTTCACAGTCAAGCTAGAAGGGCAGATAGAGTGGAGTCCCCTCGGTATCAGTTCTGGGTCCAGTTCTGTTCAATATCTTCATCAATGATAATGGTATAGAGAGTACACTTATGAAATTTGCGTACAGTACCAAGCTGGGAGGGGTTGCAAGTGCTTTGAAGGATAGGATTAATATTCAAAATGGATAAACTGGAGAAATGGTCTGAAGTAAATAGGATGTAATTCAATAAGGACAAATACAAAGAACAATCAGTTGCAACAATCAGTTGCAAACATATAAAATGGGAAATGACTGCCTAGGAAGAAGTACTGCAGAAAGGGATCTGAGGGTCATAGTGGATCAGAAGCTAAATGTGAACAGTCTAACGCTGTTGCAAAAAAAGCAAATATTCTGGGATGTACTAGCAGGAGTGTTGTAAGAAAGACATGAGACATAATTCTTCCGCTCTAATCCATGCTTATTAGGCTTCAGCTGGAGTACTGTGTCCACTTCTGAGCCTCGCATTTCACGAAAGACGTGAAAAAATAGAAGAAAGTCCATAGAAGAATAATAAAAATGATTAAAGAGCTAGAAAACTTGACCTATGATGGAATTTTTTTTAAAAAATGGCTGTGTTTAGTCTGGAGAAGAGAAAAATGAGGAGGGACATGATAACAGTTTTCAAGTACATAAAAGGTTGTTACAAGGAGGAGGGAGAAAAATTATTCTCTATATCCTCTAAGAATAGGTTAAGAAGCAATGGGCTTAAATCGCAGCAAGGATGGTTTAGGTTGGACATTACATAAGAACAGCCATACTGGGTCAGATCAAAGATCCATCTTGCCCAGTATCCTGTCTACCAAAAGTGACCATTGCCAGGTCCTCCACAGGGAATGAACAGACAGGTAATCCTCAAGTGATCCATCCTGTTGCCCATTCCCAGCTTCTGGTAAACAGAGGCTAGGGACACCATTCCTGCCCATCCTGGCTAATAGCCACTGATAGGCCTATCCTCCATGACTTTATCTAGTCCTTTTTTGAACCTTCTTATAGTCTTGGCCTTCACATCATCCTCTGGCAAAAAATTCCACAGGTTGACAGTGCACTGTCCAAAGAAATACTTCTTTTTGTTTGTTTTAAATCTGCTGCCTATTGATTTCATTTGGTGACCCTGAGTTACTGTGTTATGAGAAGGAGTAAATAACACTTCCTTATTTACTTTCTCCACACCAGCCATGATTTTATAGATCTCTATCATGTCCCACCTAAATTGTCTCTTTTCTAAACTGAAAACTCCCCGTATGATTAATATCTCCTTATATGGCCGCTGTTCCATACCCCTAATCATTTTGTTGCCCTTTTCTGAAACTTTTCCAATTCCAATGTATCTTTTTTGAGATGGAGTGACCACATCTGCACACAATATTCAAATACGGGAGTACCATGGATTTATACAGAGACAATATGTTATTTTCTGTCTTACTACCTATCCCTTTCTTAATGATTCCCAACATCCTGTTCGCTTTTTTTTACTGCTGTTACACATTCATTAGGAAAAACTTCCTGTCAAGGTGGTTAAGCACTGGAATAAATTGCCTAGGGAGTTTGTGGACTCTCCATTACTGGATTTTTTTAAGAGTAGGTTAGACAAATACCTGTCAGGGATGTTCTGGATAATATGTAATCCAGCCTTAGTGCAGGGGACTGGACTAGATGACTTCTCTATGTCCTGTCCAGGCCTACACTGCTATCATTCTATTCATTGTCGATACTAAGACAAAATGAAGCTGAGAGATGGACTCTGAACATACTGGTTCTTTAAGATGCCTGTGTTGCACATAATGTGGCTTAGCTAGTGTCTTTTATTTTCAACTATTTTGACAGAAGCTTCTCTCTAATCATCACATAATTTAAATTATTCTGATGTTGTGTTAGTGGCAATTCTTCAAAAGGAGTCATGGTTCTTCAAGGAGCAGGAAGTGGACGTGTTCAAAATCATGTCAATTAATTTTCTAAGTAGAAGCATCTGGAATGGACACGACACAAGGAATAAACCAGTACACTGCACCAAAGTGGTTCTTTACAATGAGCACGTTAGGCAAATAAGAATATCTTTTTCTTTTCTCTTTTTTTTTTTTGCCTTGTCTTAAAACACTTGGCATCTTTAATGTAGAACACAAGAGAATTTCAGAGAGGTTTCTACTTGGAAACAAATGAAAGTTGATGTATTTTTATCAGATTGCAAAATAAGCAAAAGGAAAATAGGATCTAAGAGGACAGAGAGGCAGGCAATTCACCAGCATCTATCTCTTTGAATCAGAGAAAGAGAGAGAGAGAGATGTTTGAATTCCTTGTGTGAGCACTTGCCTTTGATAGAATTCTTATTCTGGATCTGATTTTGATGAATCAGGCGTTACAGTAACAAAAAACAAAGACGTGTTTGTAATAAGTGTATTTGAGAATAAGAAAATGTTAGTGATGTGATACATAAGAAAATGATACAATATTTACTCTGCTGTATGGACCAAATGTATGGTGTCTGGTGAATGTGTATATAGCCATATTTCAAAGTTTAAATCAGAGGTCATTAGCACATCCAGATCAAGTGCAGTATATGACACTGGAAGCATTACCAGATGGGTATGAAAATAATTCTTTGATGATATGCCTATTTATGATTCATTCTCTTTCCAATTCTATTTATTCTGGTTCTGGTTCATTCTTAAGATTGTGCCTTTTCGTGGAAAAAAAAATGAAAGAAAGAAAATTGAGTGGAACCAAAGAAATGTCATCTTGGGTTAGACAACATCAAGGTCACAATCATAACCTATTCTAGATGGTAGCTTTAAGAAGCATTACTATGCATAGTTGTTGCAGCAGTTGGTGCCCAGAAGCCAATGAAGTGAATTAGAACACAGGAACAACGGGAATAACTTTAAATTAAAAATACAGAAAATGCCATGTGGGGAGGGTTTAACAAGAATTGATCTGGTTTCCATATGTCCTAAAATATTCTCTTTCATTTTTTATAATACATTTCCTTTTTGTAGATAAAAAGTTCTCCTCAAATTATAGGAAGGGATTTGCTTTCAGAATAGCAAATAGATAATCACTTCTTTCTGACATTGCTCATGCTGATAGTTTGCAGATGTCTGGTTAAACAAAAGAGAACAAGGGTAGCAGTGGTGTTGCACACAATTTATTAAAGTGGTGGAAAGAGGAAGAGAGATGTTTCCTGCCCCTTGTGAGGTGCAGATTCAGGAATCAACTAAGGCTCTGGTTTCTCATACAACCTGGGTGGGGAGGGATGCTATAGTCACTGGATCAAACATGTTTTTGATATTAAGGACAGAAGCTTCGCTCCAGGTGCCAAGTCTTCATCTGGTATAAATCACCATAGCTTAATTAAATGTCAGTCATAGAATCATAGAAATGTAGGGCTAGGAGGAACCTCGAGAAGTCATCAAGTCCAGCCCCCTGCACAATAGCAGGAACAAATAAAACTAGGCCATCCCTGACCGTCCAACCTGTTTTTAAAAAGCATCAGTGATGAGCATTCCATACCTCCCTTGGAAGCTGTGATAGGAGTTCCAGGTGTCGGGGGCACACTGAGATTGTTCAGTCATGGCAAACTGCAAAGAATGGGGCAGACAATCCCCCAAAATGGAGGTTATTTCTAACAATTATATTTACCAATCCAACAGCAAAACAGCTTCTATAATACCTTATTGGTTACCTTCTCAAGATCATTTTGAATATGATTTATATCAGCTGAGTATCTGGCCTTTATTTATTTATTTTGGTGCTCTGGTTCTTTCCAGGATGTCCTCTCATTGTTTTTCAATGCTCCAACTGTGTTTGCTGAAACACTTGTGCTTGATAAGTGATCCCATATGCATTACAGTCTCTGCAGGAGAAGATGCTCCTTTTGTGTAGATCCTTGGGCTCAGTTTGCCTTTGATAACGCAATCTACCTTCAACTCTATATTCTTGTTGTTTGTTTTGTTTTGTTTTTGTGAACAGGTATATTATGTACATTAGCAGTCTCAGTATTATACATAAGTGACCCCCTGCATTACAGAAAAAAGTTGTCAGGTTTGACTGGAAGAGACAAAGTCCTGGACATTCAGAGAGAAAGTGAGAACTCTCCTTATTAGCAACCCATATTATCATGCTTGGACAGTATACTTAGCAATTCTATACCCTTTATCTGAGAATCTCCAGCATATGAATGGAAGCCTTAGGCCACAGCTGAAGTCATTGGGAATTGTGGCTGCTCATCACCTTGAAAAATAAAGCACCCAAATTTATGCACCTAAATGTAATAATTATGATGCCAGTGACATACACCTGCTCACAAAGCATGTTAGTGGAGGAGCTGAGAAAATAATCCAGAAATCCAGACTACCAAATCCCTGTTCTAATCAGAATATCACAGCCATTACATAAGGAAACTGAATGATGACATGGGAGTTACATATCAAGGAGAAAATATATACTGTGCCTAGAGGTAAAATCCTTGATGATAACTGCATGGGTTAAGGGTACACTGCCAGTTTTAAGCCTCTGATGCATAGACACCAGATTTCATACCCTCCCAGTGCTCTGGTGCCTCTACAAGGGGCCAAACCAAAATCCTGGACCAAAATCTTGCCAATAACCTCTCTACTTTAAATGTAAGTGTCCTCCCTAACTTTTCAGCTAATTCCACACAGTCTTGTACCTTGTTTAATCATTGAACACTCGTGCACATCAAATGCATTGATTCGGTGCATCTGATACCCACTTTGCACAGATGTAAACAATGGCACAAAGTCTGCGTAAGGAAGCAGAGAATTATGCCCTTCCCCAGCTGCGAACCCTAAGTCTCCAAAGCGAGATTCAGAGCTGGCTAGAACTGAATTTAGAATCCCTGGCTGAATCAGTGAGTGTCTGACTCATGGGAATGTACAGAATGTCACAGCTCCTAATTGCCAATTCTTTTTCCTTTGTGGGAGTAATAAAAACTTACATGAACACCTGTGGCCCTTGGAGCATTTGGAGACATAATTACTTAGCCAATAACAATGTACCTTAATGTAACAATGTGTCGTGATGACTCAGAGTACTTCAAGGGTGTATTTATAGAATGCATATGAGAAAATTGTGTAAAACTGCATCATGTACTCATTAGCCATTTTTCAAAGGTAAACAGGATTTCTAAGGTGCCCCCTCTCTTCTCACCCGTTTTCATAAATTCTTAGACCTAGGCTAGGAGGGCAACGAACCACATTCAATGACATTAAAAAAAGGGAAAAAGCCCTCACTTTGCCCACCACAATCAGCAGGAAAGAGCCATCTCTGGCCAGATCTGTGCAGCGTGCAGAGAACCCGGAAAGCTGTATATCTGGGGTGTAGAGGATTACACAGACACAGGAGTGCTCGTAGCAAATCAGTGAAATTCTGCCCCCATTGAAGTCAATGGTGAAACTCCCATTTACATCAATCAAGTCAGGATTTGTCTGCTGGCCATTACTTCCTTGTCCCAGGCATCTGATGAGAGCAAGGTGACAAAAGTTCAATGCCTCTGTCATGTCACAAGGGTGAGTATTCACTGACTGGGGAGCAGATGTAAGAGTAGTCACTGCATATTATTATTACACTAAGTGCAAGAGCCAAACATCAACCCATAATTTATCTGCCCCTTTCTTTACAATCTCGCTTAAGTGGAACACAAACTAAACAACAGTGGGTTTGCAGTTAGGCTGAATGAGTTCCCTCATCCCTAACAGACAATTTTAAAGGGTATTGTTTCCACTTGACATTAATGTATGCATTTATGCAGGAAATAAATGCACCAATCCGGGTGCAGTTAGTTGTACAAATTGCCCTTTTAAGAAGCATCTCTCACATTGAATACTCATTAACGTACTAATGTGTACACAAGAGTCCTGCTTTGATGTGGCTGCTCTGATAGAGTGCACACTTTAGCAGTTCCTTATGGACTCTATAGCACAACAGATTCAAGGGGAAATAATTTTGCTTGGATTTTAACTAGTTAGGCATTTGGCATAGATTGTGACCAGGCCAGGCTGCCACTGTCCTCAAGCCCTGCACAAAGATGAATATAAATGCACAGAAATTCTTTTGACAATTATCAATGTGAAAAAGTCAATAACATATTGGACCTTCAAATTTAATTATATTGTAGGTTCCTCTTCTTTCGGTCTCCTTCTACATTCCTCAAGCTTGAAATTATTTACTAGCTGCTGCTTATAAGGACAATAATTCTGTATGTTCTAATTCCAGAATATAACAAAGTAGGAGTCTAAGAGGCCTCTGGTTTTTGTTTGTTTGTTTGTTTGTTTGTCTAATGTCATTTGCCAGGATTTTAGAGCAGTACCCTGGTCAAGAAGAACTCAAGAAGGAGGGAAGGGTATCACTTTTTATTATTATTAATTATTATTATTATTATTATTATTATTTATTTGTATTATTGTAGTATCTACAAGTCTCCATCATGGACCAGGACCCATTGCACTAGACAATGTATAAATACAGGAGGAGAAAAGACTATCCCTTCCCCAAAGAGCTAAGTATAAGACCAGTGACTGCGGATGAATCCAAACACACCAATGGGGTAGTACAAGGAACTATTGACACAGTATCTGTCAGCATGATAGATTGTGGTCACAGTGCACCAGCAGCCTGACCATTGTCAAGTTTTTCGTAGGCCTTATGGCAAAGAAGAGTCCTAAGTAGGGTTTTGAAGGTGGATAATGCATTAGTTTTGTGGATGACTATGAGGTGATTAATCATTTCTACCTCTACCCCAACCAAACCAAAAATCTTATATTTGTTTTCTGAGACACAGTGCCAGATGCTCTCACATCCACTGTCCTACTATGATGGCTCTTAATTCCAATTAGCTATTTAGACTAAATTCACGTGGGTCCACATGCATTGCACCAGATGATAGAGTTGGTGTTCCAACCTACCAATCTCATGGTGCCTTGCCACAGGGCTGCGTATTGCGTCGCACGGGCCCCCCGGTGGCCTCCGTCTATGTGGTATTGTTCAGCCAGCTGGATGACTTCCCCTTGGGCCATGTCGTCCGCTGCTGCATTCCAGCGAGACTCGATCGTCTGGGCTTTCGTGTGGGCGTCTACATGCCGCACAGCCAGGGAAGCTTCTCGGGCGAAGGCGAGGAGCTACCTCCATAACGGTGCTCCCCATAACGGTCGCCCTGCTAGTACTCACTCCTTGCCTTCCCAAGCAGTCACCCACGTCCGGAGGCCTTTGTATAACACCCAGCTGTCAGTATAAAGATACACTCGCGGCGGTGCAGTCTCAAGGGTGGCAGCCCGTAGCTCGGCCCACTGACTCGAGCCAGCCGTGCCCCACGCCATGGCCACCACATCTGCATAGGGGGCATATGCTACCGCCCGCCACTGTCGGGTCCCCTGGGCAGTGTAGGCTGCAGACCCGTCCATGAACCAGGCGTGCTCCTGTTCCTCTCTTGATAACTGCTCGACGGGGGGGCGCCTCCCCTACTGGGGATGGGGGCGCCGAATCCTCCACTGGTGGCAGTTCATCCGTAAGGGAGGGTACATGTTCGAAAGCAACCGCTCCCAGCAGTGCGGCATGGGGGGTGGAGATGGAGGGCTTACCTAGCAACATACGCTGTTGCAAGTAATGCTTCCATTTGAAATGGGTGGTACTCTGCGCCACGCCAGTTTGTGTTTGGGCAGGGTCCTCCTTCACCACCATCCTAGGGGATGGACGTTGCGATACCACAGCGCAGGACCAGTGAATCGCGCTCTGGTTCCTGCAATGCCATACACCGCTATCTGTTTCTCCACGGGGCTGTAGCGGCCTCCGCCCCTTCAAGCTCGGGACCAAAAGCCAATGGGTCCTTCTGCTGTCCACCCGCTGGCTGCCAGAGACCCCAGGAAGCCACGCCGCACAGGTAAGTAACCTCTAGCCTCGAACGGATGGCCTGGGGGGACGTGGAGCCGATTGCGTTACATGATAGTGTGATGCAGGCATCTTTACAAACTCAAAGGCAGTCTGGTGTTCCGTGCCCAGTGCAGGGCGACTGCCTTGCCGCACTAGCATTTTGCAAAGGTCCTATACGGAAGGCCAGATGGGAGAATGAACGTGCCACCAAAACCCCAGCAAACTGAGGAGGCTGCAATTCCCGCTTGGTCTGGGGCACAGGATAGCGCCTGCACAAGGTTTGGCGTCCTTAGGAGGGATCTGCCGTTCCGGTCTCTGCCGGGAGAGAAACACCCAAAAAACCACGCCTGGGTGCGGCCCTTGTATTTTTTCGGGTTAATCGTCCACCCTCGCATCTCCAGGCCCTCCACCGCAGCATGCAAGGCATCGGTCACAATTTCTTGGAGGGACCGGAGACCATACACATCATATTATATGGTGTAGCATGGTCTGGGCGTCCACTTGCACCCGCGGCCAAGTCGGCGCTTACTAGCTGGTGGCAGATGGTGGGAGAATGCTTCCACCCATGCGAGGGCACATGCAACAAGGTTGTACTGACGCGCTATGCCAGGAAAACACGAATTGCTCTTGGCTGCGTGGATCAATAGCAATAGAAAAGAAGGCATTTGCCAAAGTCCAGCCGGCGTGCCATGGTTGCCGGCCGCTAATATGCTCATCAGGGGTGATCTATTTGGACAACCGCAATCGGACGGGGGGGGTCAACCTTTAGTTAAAGTCCGGTAGCGACCGTCATACGCCCATCCCGTCCGCTTCCGCAGGGCCGATGGGGCTATTATAGGGACTTGCAGGTGGCCTAATAACCTCGCATTCAACAAGGCAGCAACCGTTTTGAGCTGATTCGTCCATCTCCCCCCCCCCCCCCCGGGTGAGCCACGGGGTACTGCTTTTTGGATACTATGGCCAGTGGGAGAGGCAGCACTACAGGTTCCCACCACGGGGGGCCCCGCAAAATCGTTAGGGTCCACACTTCCCGCACCCGTTCCACGCTCACATACCGGGGATGGCCGAAGGCGAACAGGCCATATTGCGTGTCAACGGAGCGACCCCGGAGGACGTCAATGCCCAAGATGTACTCTCCCACCGCCGCTGCTAATACCGTCGCTTGAAAAGGAGGAGCTTTCCCCAAAGTCAAGGTGACTGTAACCTCATATGCTGGGGTTTCAGCCCCACCCAGGCCCTTTACAAGAGCGGCTCGGCCGTGGGTCTGCGTGGAGTGCAATATTGTCACTTCGGTGCCGGTATCAAAGAGTGCCAGAACGTGTTGGATCCCTCCCCTGGGCCAACGAATCCGCAAGGGCACGTAGGGGCGTCGGTCCCCCGCTTCCCTCCCGTACTTGGCCGCAGCCACGCACGGGGCGGAGGACCTGCCACTCCTTCAGTAGGGACGGGGTAGCTGCCATTCTGTGGGGGGAGCGGACGGCTCCGCTGGCTTGTTCGGTTCTACGGTCCTCTCTCTCTCCCTGGCCCCATACTCCGCTTGGAGGCAGGCAGTTGCATCCATCGTTTGTACAGGTCAGCCGTAGGTTTCCTGTCTATATCTTCTGGTGGGACACCCGCCTGTAAGAGGTCGAACCACAGGACTCTTCGGGGCACGCGCAGCTCCCCCTTCTCCACTCCCTGCCCGGCCTGTCCTTGGTTTCGCTGTCCCTTGGCAGCGCGAACGGCCTTCGGTCGGGCCCCGGCCAAGGCCGTCTCCAACTGCATAAGGGTGGCTGCCAATTCGCCAACCCACACATCCGCTGCCATGACTACGCCAAGAGGGAGGGCTTGAGCTCATCGGGGGCAGTCCGCAAAAAAGCGGCCATGGTGGATTTAGTGCCCGGCATGTCATCGGGCCCGTCCATACCTCCCGTTGCCACCGCCCAGGCCATACCCATCTGGCGCAGGGCCTGCACCCCTTCAGCTATGGTTTTCCAGGGGCCTACTTGTGCCTCCAATTCCCCTGCCGAGGGGTAGGCTGTGCTTACAGCGTCTGTCAGCCAGCGGTAGAGGGACGGAGATTCCTCGTCCTGCCCGTTCGCATCCTTTGGGTTTGGGGGATTAGCCATTTCCACCCGTACCTGTGCATCCTGTGCCATGACGCCCAGCTGTTGCAATTCATACCGCAGGAGCAGCACCATCTGTCCCGCGTTGTCCCACACTCGGACCAACCAGCGCAGCACACCTTCTCCTGGCTCCTGCCAGAACGTCTTGACGATCTCCTGGAGCTCGCTGGTCTTGTAGGTCCGCACCACCTCCGGCTGGAGCCGACCGCCTTCAGCCCTCAGTTCTCTTGCCGGGCGGGCGTGTACTCCTGCTGCCGGCTCGTGCCCGTCCTCCTCGTCTGAGGAGGAGGACAAGCCCCAAATATTCCCGTCCCACGCCTCAGGGTCCCAAAACGGAGCGGCTGTCACAGCACGGACTTGGGCTGTGGTTACGGGCTTCCGCCCAAGCTTGAGCTGTCTCCGGTTGGCTACCCGGGCTACCAACATCTCACATCGCCGCGTCAGCTGCTGGGCTCGCTCGGCTTGGGAGGTGACAATGGCTTGTGCTATGGCCCGGGCATCAGCCTGGGCTGCACACTCCTGCATTTTTCCCTCGAGGGCTCGCTGCAGGCGGAGCACCTCCTCATCTTGGGCCCGGATGGCGGTCAGGAGGAGCCATCCAACCTCCCCCATAGCCCGCCTTTCCGTCCCTGAGCGCCGGTTCACCCTCAGCCTCTTTAAGGCCTTCGTCAGCTGTGCTGGTGTGACCCTGGCTGCCTGCTTCACTTTTGGCCACTCGGCAGGCGCTGTCCACCCTGCCAAAACCTGCGCTATGGGCCCCCAGTGTTCCGTCTGGGGCCACCCAGGTATGCGCTGTAGTGACAGCGGTGGCTTCCCCGCAACCCCTACCTTCGGCCACAACGGCATCGTCCCGCAAAGCACCCTGCTCGCTGCGCCAAATGTTACGTGCCTGAGTGCTCTACAGGGACGAGGCACACACACACACGGTGAGTGATATGGCTTTTAATGAAGGTAAGAAAACACACCCGCAACGAGGACTCTGCACATTGCTAACACAAAGCGGGGAGCGAGTCCAAAGCAGCACAACAATTTCCGGTAAATATAACTTTATGGTAATAGCATGTAAAGCAGCTCATACATAGGCATGTGGGAGCTTTCCCACGGCTGGGGCTATCTCTTGTGGCAAAAGGCCAAGCTTTCCCAAACACGCAGGGCTTCCCAGGCTAAGCGGTTCCTACTGGCTACATACAGCATGCACTAGTACACAGCAACCTTTAATAACCTGTCCTTGAGAAGGCAATCAGCCCTAGCTAAACCGTAACAAAATCTTCCGCAGTCCCTTACAAATAGCTTGGTCAAGAAGACCTCTGTTTCTCCAAATTATATTGGTAGTACATTTTTAATAAACTGATTTAGTGCCCCGTAATTTTCCCCTTACTTTCTCGTTCTTCAGTGAGAACTGTCTTCAGACCATTCCAATATGAAAGAACCAAATCCTGCAAAGACTCACAGGAAAAGCCCAACCGACTTCAGTGAGGTATCTTTGGTAAGGAAGGACTGAGCTCAAATTATCTCAGTCTCTGAGGTTCACACCTTCCAGGAGAATCTGAACACCTCAAGAACACTACGATTAAACCTACTCCTTGTGAAGTCAATGGGAGTTGAAGGTGTCCAGCCCTATGCAGCATGAGACCCACAACAAAGCCCCATGGAGGTCTATGCATTGAAGCAGCAGGACTATTTACATGCTTAAAGTTAATAGCATGCTTCAGTGTCTTACTGGATCTGGGACTGAATGAGCTAAGCAAGTATTTCACAAGGGTTTTCAAGATGAAGTAATTCCTTTGAGGACCCAGATAATGCTGCCCCTTCCACATGGGGCCTTAGAGAAAAACTGTGGAGATGAACAAGTGAGAGATATGTGTGTGTGTGTGTGTTTGTTATACTCTGTGCCTCAAGAATCTGCAAGTCTGCTTGTGTCAGTCAGGGTGAGATATTGCTAATTCAAATCCTATCTAATATTTTTGGCTTGGTTTGCGGTTTTGTTTATTTGCTAGCTAATCTGCTTTGATCTGTTTGCTATCACTTATAATCACTTAAAAGCTATCTTTCTGTAGTTAATAAACTTGCTTTATGTTTTATCTTAACCTATGTGTTTTTGAGTGACGTGTTTGGAAAAATCTCAGCTTGGTTAACACAGGCTTGTTGCATAGCCTCCCCACATCTAGGTGGAAGCGGGGTAATTTAATGAGCTTGAACTGTACAGATCCCTGTGAAGTGCAAAATTCTGGGTTTATACTTCAATAAGGGTATAAGGCAGGGGAGTTGGAAAATTGGCTGGTGCCTCCTGTTTGTCCATGAGTGGCTAAGGTAAAGCACTCAGGTGACTCAGTTGGGTGTGTGGCGCCACCTGCTGTCACACTGGGTGATAACAAGGCCTGGAGAGGCTGGCTGGTATCATCAGCAGAGCAAAGTGAAAGAGGCCAACCCAGCTGAATTGTTAGGGCGCAAAGCAGTTCCAATGGCTCACAGACTGCACCCCAGAGGTGACAAACCATCACAGTGTGTTCTACCCCTTCTCCTACCCTGGGTGTGTTGTATCTATTTAGGTTGTAAACACTTCAAGAAAGGGACTGCCCCCTTCTCTGTGTTTGTACACAGCCTAACAAAATGGGGCCCCATTCCAGCCCCTTCAGCTGTACTGTAACAGACATAATTAATAATACAAATGTAATGTTTGTAAAGCTATTTGAAGAGAGATGGTTGCTATAGAAACATTAAGCTGTTTATCTTTATATATATACATGTCAGTATGCCAGTATTTAATCAAGTCAATTGGAGAAAACAAGGAAATGTGTGTGTAATACATTTTAATTTTATTTATGTTTTAAATATATATTAAATCATAGACCTGAAAAGTGGAGTTTGTGCTTTGTAAATTCCAGATAATGGGCTAGATTCATCACTGCATTATTCCAGTCTCAGACTGCTGTCAGCCCACTCATCTCAATGGCTTTATAGCCGAAAATCCTGGAATACACAGTGGTTAATTAGGTGTGTGATTCTGAAGAGTGTTTAGAAAAAAAATAATGTCTTTGAATTCAATGTAGTACCGTATCAATGAGTTACAGGTATGTGCAGGTTGGGGATTGGCATGCGCCACAGTATGCAGATACCAGGGAGTCACAACCAATTCCCTTATCAGTGCTTCCGTCCACTGGCTTATTAATGGAGTAGCTATTCACACATAATACATTTCTGAAAAGCAGCGTTAAGGGGTTATATGCTTCTCAGGGCAGGGTCTATGTCTTCTGTATTCAGAAATTGCCTCACACTGAATACCACAACAGCATAGAAAATAAGAGTATAGTCCTATGTTGGAGATCTTCACTCTCACTGTGGCCACTGTACGCAAAGTGCCAGAGAGATATAAAGGGTCCCTGAACATTCTGTGTCTGGCCAGGAGAGGATTGCCCCAGGGCAGGCACTGTGGAGACTGCCATCCCAAAACTCCCTGACAAGCCCTGGTGGGTGGACAGGACATCCTGAGGGCAGGAAGGCTATGTTGAGGACAGGGCTACAGATCAGAGTGCTACACAGATGCCAGTTAGTGTTGCAGCCCATCGGAAGTCTGAGGAGGCTTCCATAACTTAAGCACACCCTCAGGGTTGCCTAAGTTCTACCCAGGGCCTCTCCAGCCTCTGGAATAGTCTAGTATTGAAAGAGAGCAAAAGTGACTTAAAGCCACCTTAGCCGCCTTATACCCTAGGCTGTGAGTTCTATGCTGATGAATCTTACCCCATAGGAGCATATTTGCCAGCTGCATAATATGTACTGCGCTAAGACTTCAAAGGGACATCAGATGGGTGCTGGGGTCTATGTTAGTGAATCTCAACACGGGATCAGAGTCTAACAATATCTCTCAGACTGGAACCATTTAGCACCCAAAAAGTCATATAAAGCTGTGTGACGTTACAAAAGTATTGTGAGGTTTTATCTCTCAAACAACAGTAGTTCTCTACGTTTACTTTATCTGCTGGTCCATCCAGTTACTCATGAGTAGTTTCAAACTGAGGATTTCTACATCTCAAGTTCAGACCTCTGCATCCACTCTGTTAATGATAACCTCACTTTCAGTCACATGTGTAAGCATTTGGAGTTACTCATTTTCCTTTTGGGGTTGAACAAATTGTAAATCGCCATCTCACATTTCTATAGTCATCTATCTAAAGAAGGCATTCTGCATACAATATTTCTACCCACCAGATACAGCATTATTTTTATGTTTGCTGTAATTTTTTTCCCCAGCAGCCTCTCAACAGGTTGTAAATCTGATTTTACATTCTCCATTGTTATCTACTGTGGGAGAATTGTATTCATCCTAGGTGTTAGGTTTTCTTCACAACCTTTAGACATAGTATTTTCAGCTTCTTATATATTTCATGGATTTTTTGTGCCATAATGCTGAGCAAAACTCATGAATCCACTCATGCTTTCTGTGACAGGAAGTTTGGAAGCAGAGAGGTTTGATGATTTTATGCATAGAATTTAGAGTTGAGGTACCAGGTCAATCACTCACTCACATTGCAACCTTGGGCATCTCCTGTGACATCTTAGGACTTGTAAAAGCAGCAAAGAGTCCCGTGGCACCTTACAGACTAACAGACGTCTTGGAGCATGAGCTTTCATGGGTGAATACCCACTTCATCGGATGCATGTCTAAAGCTCACTGAAGTCAATGGAACTCTTTCCACTGACTTTACTGGACTTTGAATCAGGCCCTAAGCAGTACGGCCAAACCCAAACCTTAAAAAATAATTAATCAAGCGTCCAAAGTCATGAGATTGTGTTCAACCCCTTTTTTTTTTTTTTTTTTTTAGATTAGATTTTTATTGGCCTTCTGGTTTTTGAGCCATCGTTCAGCTTCTTCCACAACAATGAGGGAAAACAGCTATTTTTGGTAACAAAAACAGAGATTCTCATGAAGTCACGTCTTCAGGAGCGTGGCTTTATGAAAAACACTTAATATCCCAATGCTTGCAATAAAATCACAAGAGTTTGGCGACGTGGCCTAAATCACTTCACATCTCTGAAGTGGAAATAATATTACTTAGCTACATCTCCAGGGTGATGTGTTGTTTGTACAGGGCTTTGAAAAATGTGAATTGCTATATGTGAATTTTTTAAGAAGTCAATACCAACCCACCAGGGACATAGCCAGGGACAGCCTGATCCCTATAAATATTAAGCATAAATCCATTCATGTGTGCTAAGCACTTTGAGATCCTAAGGTAGGAAGTGTTATATAAGTGAAAAAAAAATTATTTATGTTATTTCCCTTGCAGTCAAAGGTTTATTTCCCACAACAATGTCTGCATAAGGCATAAAGAGATGCCATATTTGGAAGCTGAAATTAGACAAGTTCAGACTAGAATGAGTGTAATTAACTCATAGACTCATAGCAACATGGTGGATTCTTCATCTGCTGAAGTCTTTAAATCAAGATTGGTTGTCTTTCTAACTGATGTGATCTAACTCTAACAGAAGTTATGGGCTTGATGCAGATAGGTGAGATTATATGGCCTGTGTTATGCAAGAGGTCAGACAAGATGAACCTGACAGTCCCTTCTGGCCTTAACATCTATGAAACTTGTGTTAGTATTATGAAAAACTGTACCTCAGAAAATATTATGCTTCAATTCAGCTGAGTGCTTCTGCATATAAGTGCTATTGACATTGTGAGTATGAGTGATTTTGCTAAACTGGGGTCTTGGGATGAGATTTTCAAAAGTCCTCAGCACCCATAGTCTCGGCCAGATTTTCAAAAGAGCTCAGCTCCCACTAGAAGTAGCCAGATTTTTAAAAGAATTCATCACTCAATATACAGGATTCTTTGGACAATCAGGCCACAGATGTCACAATGGGAGTATTCCGCACTTTTGAAAATCTTGCCCCAACTGAACACTTAAAAATCGAGTCCTAAATCCTTTTGAAAATCTGAACCTTAGTTTGCAATTGCTATTGATGTTATGAAAGATGCATGAGAGTGCAAAGTTTGGTCTGTATTACAGGAGAATAACAAATATCTTAGTGTTGGTTCTGAAGTGGAACAAATATTCAGTTTGTTGTGATTATATAGTTGAACCGGAGAACTTCTTGCAAAAAATAGGTCATAGATCAAGAAAGAGAAAAGAAAAAAGAATAAGAAAATAAAATTTCTCAGTTTTGAATAAAAGTTACAACAGTGAAGATAGGAGAACATAAAATTGAGTTCTGGTGAATATTCCGTCTTATAATTTTGCATCTCCTATTTTGATTGCAGTGAATCTTCACTTTAATGTAAGTGTTGTTAAATGCTGTAACTATAGAATCTCACTCTCACAATGGTTAATCAGTTCGCTCATTCAAGATAATTCTTCTTTTCTTGTAAAGAGCTCTGACATAACAGAATGTATACACTTTGGGGGCTTGAAAAGTGGAACTTGTTGCCAGAAACATGTGCTCCAAGAACTGCCGAAGAATTCCATTAGGAAGAGTTCCTGGAGAAGGGAAGATTTTTCTGAGGCAATATATGGGACAAAGTAACAAGTATGGGTTAAAACCAAAACAAATGGATCAAATACTGAGACAGCAATATACGAAGACCTGGGGTGAAATTCTGGTTCCATTTAAGTCAATGAGAGTTTTGCCATTAATTTCAGTGGGGTCAGAATTTTGCCCTGGCTATCTTCAGGATCATCTCTTCATGATTTAGACAGTAATTAAGTAAGGCAAGAATTCAGATAAGAAGGTTCTAGTTTGAACTTGACTAGAATAGACCTGCAATAGGACTAAATATTTCAGGTCAGTGAATTTCAGTATTTTACTTTCTAAACAATTAAGAATTAGAAAAGCATAATACAATAAATGTAGGAATGGCTAGCTGGTACCTCTTATGGTGAAAAAGCAGGACTCGGAATTTTTTGCTAAATGTCTAATTAGTGTTGCAAGTTGAGCAAAAAGAATGAATCACCCTTAGGACACTAATTACAATGTATTGGAGCCAAATCTCATGGTATGTACTTTGCTTAAGCTGTTTCATTCTGAAAGATAACGTAAAGTATTTGCTCAATCTTAGGCATGAAAACTAACAGTGATTTCTATTTTGACACTTTTGGACAAGAAAATCTATCTCAGTACGTATGCAGTCCCCATTACCTCTCATTCATTAATCTATTCATCACTGAAGCACTCTTGTGAGGTAAGAACGTATCCAAGTTTTACAGAAGGAGAGCAGAGACATAGGATATATGAAGACCTTGTCTTGCCCAAGGTCACACTGGAAGTCTGTAGCACTCAAGAATTGAAAAATTAGGTCTCTTGGATCCCAGTCCAGACCCACCAGACCACCGTCCCTATCTTAAGATGAGTCTTAATATCCAGTGTATCCTGGCACATGTGTGCCTATGGCCTTATCTGTCTTCTCAGACATCAATGTATCTAGTCAAGAAGTTCAGGTTTCATGCCTATGTTTTGCTGCTTGTTCATTCCGCAGAGACAGCCACACCGGTTCCCAATAAATGTCACATTTGTGACATAGACGCTTCTCCTCCAAGCACTGGATTGAAACCATATTTCACATGAACCTCTGAATAGTCAGAGGAAGGTAATAAGGTCTGATCACCACTGCAATGCAGATTTGTTTTCAACCAATATCCTAATGGTGATGTTCTGTAAATCTTGAGGCATCCAGCCCCCTTCAGGTGTACAGTTTTAACAAGCCTGAGATGAATCGGTTGTTTCACTCATGCTATTAACACATGAGAGAATGCTGTTGTTAACCATAAAGCGTGTGATAATCGTTTCATCTAAGCCATGTCTGAGTCTGAGAAACTGTCATCAGGGCCGATGCAACCATTTAGGCGACAGCACGCTGGGATTTGGGGGGTGCCATTTTCTTCAGCAGCGACCGCGGCTGCCGGATCTTCAGCCCCCCCGGTTGCCGCCGGCCTTTAGGTGGAGGGAGCTAGGGCAGGGGAGCCTGCAGCAAGTGGGGAGGGCAGTATGCAGGGGAAATCCCTGCCCCGCCTCACCCCTGCCCTGCCTCCTCCTCAAGCATGCTGGGGCTGCTGCCTTTGGCGCCACAAGCCCGGGAGGTGGGAGAAGTGAAGTAGCCATGGTGTGTTTGGGGTGCTTGTGCTCGCGCGCGGAGCAGGGGTGAGCTGAGGCGGAGGGGGTGTGCCTCAGGGCAGAGGGTGGGGAGCTGCCACGGGGGGGCACCTCAGGATGGAGCTGCCACGAGGGGGGGCACCTCAGGCTGGGGGTGCGGGGGCGGGGGGGTCAAAGTGGAAGTTACACCTAGGGCACGAAACATCCTTGCACCGGCCCTGACTGTCATACAAAGACAGGAACAATGAAATATTTTGAGAATCACTGATAGCTTTAAAAGACTGAATAAATACAAGGTACTCCTGCTGGCATGTTATGCCCCTTAACGAGTACACACCTATTAGTTAATGTTTTATATGTTCATTGTAGACTGCTAAAAAAAATGGATGGTGACCTTTCAAGCAAACCAGTGTGACAATCAGTACATACGGGCAATATTTATTCCTTCCCATTCTAGGTCAATTCCAGAAACTTAAGCATGTATTTGAGTGTTTTGCTGAATGGGGGGCCCTGCTTACTTTTGGGTGTTTTTTAAATGAGAAAGCTCCTCTTGTGTTTGGATAGCACCTGATACAATGTATCCCTGACCCTGCTTGATGCCAGTGAGAACTACTCCAATAATAAATAATCCAGTAAAGGGGTTTGACCATGCATGTGACTAAAATGTAGAAAGAGAGGCCCAGGACTGAATACAAGAATTGTTTGGTCTCTTGCAAAAGGATTAGTGTCTTGGGGTGACAAGTCATAGATCCATGACCAACTACCATGGAAATCGTGTTCTGACTGAATAATACCTATAGTGCTCTAAGTAGAGCAAATCCAATACTCTGGTCTTTGGCTTCCCATTATTACGCATTACTTTATCATTGTTTTAATCAAGCCTTTCCTTGCAAGGGGAGAGGGGGAAAGCTCTCAGCTATTTTATTTTGTCTCTAATTTTGTTTCATTTTCCATTAAGTCCTAGGTTATTTTTTCCTAGGGTTTTTTTGTTTTGTTTTTTTTAATTTACCAGCTCTGCATTGCAAATCAAATACTCCTAATAGGCCACTCTGATTTATAGCTGGGGTTCTGCTAGAAATAGCGAATGATTAGTGATTCCACTAAAGAACACCAATTGCTCTTACTAGAGTGTTTGGGTCATTCCTGTTAAATGAGCAGAAGAAAAACAAGTAAGCAATTGTAGCTAAACATTCAGTCAGGAAAACAGGATGAAACCTAAAAGGGCCCTTTAATGCTATTATATTGGATGCAACAGTAAATAAATAAAAATAAAATAAATTGGAGATATACCTATCTCCTAGAACTGGAAGGGACCTTGAAAGCTCATTGAGTCCAGCCCCCTGCCTTCACTAGCAGGACCAAGTACTGATGCATGCCCCAGATTCCTAAGTAGCTTCCTCAAGGATTGAATTCACAACCCTGGATTGAGCAGGCCAATACTCAAATCACTGAGCTATCCTTCTCTTTTGTATTGTTGCTTTTTTGGTTCATACCATCACTTGATTTGGGGATGCATTGTGCCTAGTCCTAAAAAGGCAGAACAGGGGAATAGGAGGGAATCTGACTTCCCTTCCTCTCTCTCGCTCAGATGCTTGGAGAAGAGTCAATGCAGAAAGCCTGATGCTTCCTGGGATGGTAAGTAGGCAGAGCCTTTATAGACGCCTAAAACTTTTATGTAGCACTGAATCCTGGTATGATAATTCACCTGGCCTATAACAATATAGTCTTCTCTTTAGCTAGTGACTCCATGGAGCATCAAGATAAAAGGTGAGCTTGGTATTTGCATCTAAATTCAAATGTGAAAAGCACTGCACTTGTAGGGCTCATTCCATCTATTTAGTATGTGGGTGCTGCAAGTTTCCCCACAGTCCAATATGTGAGTGCTGAGACAGAGGTAACATCGGAGTTCTTGTGGATTTAGAGGTTCTATCATGAGGTGTTGCTACTCCAGCCACTAAGAGGTTAACAGAGAGCCTTACTGTCTCTTCAGTTGAGGCTAATTGCTGAGCTCCTGACAGCCAGGTGGATTAAAAAGGCTGCAAATTGGAGGACAAGATTAGCTGCCAGAGAGGTTATGGGTTTATTGAGAAGGGACTCATTCTGCAACAAATTGGCAAAAAGCTGCACAGGACATTGCACTTCCAGAGTGGGAGGAACAGCACGTGAGGCTGGGGAAAGCCTCCAAGAGAGTTAAGATCGGAAGCACTAAAGGATTGCAAGCAACCTGTTTCAGCTGCTTCATACAGGCTCTCTGGAGTGTAACCTATTATGTTCACAGCATGCAAACAGAGCAGTTAGATAAAATACTCTTTTGGGAAGATTGCAGCATAACACTAATTTATTGCTTGCAATCCAAAACCTTAGCCCACAAGAACCAAACACCAAAGAAAGACAAATCAGGCTGCTCCCTAAAGCAAAGAGGTGCAACTCATCCCATTTTGCTTTAGGCTGCCTATTTGCAGACTGACCGCTGAAATCCCCTATCACAAACTTCCCTACAGAGTCTCTTTGCCTGCAAGCAGGACCAGGAAAAACAACGAGAATGTAAAGTGATAGCATATAATTTTAACATAGTTTTCAATATACCACAGAAACCCAAGGAGTGGTGAGCCTGGCTTCTCCTACTCTCCCCAACAGAGGCAAAAGTAAGGACTTTGGAGCAAAGGGAGCAGGAGCCTATGAGGTCCTGAAATTGTCAACTTTTTGCTAGGGTCACTAGTCTTTTGTTCCACCAGACTCTTTGTTGCTTTGGAAGTGGAGACACAACTAGTGACAGGGCTGGAGTAGTAACAGGAAACCATCAGACACAGAACTAAATTATTATTGGTGGGATGGGGTGAAACTGAGACTTCCTGAAGCACTGTGAAAAGGTGCCAGCTGGTGTGGGCAGCCCTGGATGGTTTCCCACCACCTCATGGATTTTCTGCACAAAATAAGCGTTGTTGCTATTGGATCAGGTACTGATGTTGCCAGGGGAATTTCACGGTGTATACTTTGGGATTGTTGTTTCAGTTGTAACCTTGGTCAAAAACATATTGATGGAAAATCCTGATCAGCTCGATTTTGTTCTGTTATATTCTAAAAAGGCTTTTATACTGCTTTCAGCACCGTCGTATCTGAGCACCTGCTAGGACTTCATTAAGCAACATGACTAACATCCTCACATTAAGTGCCTTGCAGAATCACCTAGAAATCTTTACGTTAAAAACTGTATTTACCATGTGACCTTGCGTTCAGTTGGACACATGAATAACTTTATTCACATAAGTAATCCTGTTGAAGTCAATCAATTGGATGCTCGACATGAGTAAAATTATGCATATTGAATAGACGTGTTTGCCAGATCAGGGCCTGAGATTATAAATTTTGATTTGATGCATCGGTACCTGAAAATATTTGTGAGTGCTATACTACTTTCTCAGCCCGCAAAGGAAAATACAAATCAGTGGTTATATTTAATATGCAGTTGTCATGGTTTTTAAAAGCCAAACTTCAACACTCAAAATGGAAAACTCAAGATAGTTCCCCCAGAACTTGGCTCATGTCCAGTGCCGAGACCAGAAAACAATGAGTCAGAAGATTTGGATACTAGTCTTGATGTTGTCACCGACTTGATCTGTGACCTTTAGCAAGTCATTTCACCAGTCTGACCCTTATATTCCCCAGCTGGATGATCGATGATACTCCACTATCTTGTGTTAAGTGCTTTGATTCCTATCGATGAAAAGCAACATGTAAAAGTGTTAGTAAATATTATCATTATTTTATTTTTATATCAGTGAAAAAGCAGTAACAGTATCTGTGAAAAAGCAGTGTTGGGAGAGTGCATTAGGAATCTCTTCCCCATCATCAGACTAATGGAAGAGCAGGACAAAACACAGTTCCAATCTATTCTTTCACTGAGTGATTGACCATGAGGCCAGCTAATGTACCTGGGGGGCTGCACAGCACTGAGGAGGTGTGGCCAACTATTTCAGGCCAGGGGCCTTAACACACACCCTGCCCCACACGCCTACCCTTGGCATGCAGTTGGGAGTAGAGGAAACGCATTGCCCCATTAAGGAGCACTGCAGAATGCCACACCACCTGTCTGCCCATTCCCTTAGCCACCCTGGCCTTGCATGCTGGATGCGCTGCAGCTGAACATGGCTGCTCCCTCTGCACCTTCTACTCCCCAAAGCGCAGGTTGGAGTCTGGTTTCATCGTGTGGGGCTGTGCTTGTGAGGCACCACCCCTCCCTTAATCTCCAGATGAATCAGCGGATGTCAGTGGGGAAGGTCCTGCAGGGAAATGGGCTAGCTTGTATTTGCTAGACAGCCAAAACTGGCATCAGACTAGAGAAAGACACAAAGCTTGCCCACCTGCTGTTAATAAATGCACTCATCCTTTGTTATCTTCTTCAACAGCTTCAGCCCCACAGGTGCAAGCGGAAAAATCAAAGGATTTGTGGTTTGGATGAAAAATAAAACTCTAAAGGCTATTAAAGCAGAAACATCTCCTAAGTTATCTCTCTGTTCATTAGGACACTATTTATAATAGCGCAGGCTATTCAGAGTGAAGAGACTGTCACCATTTCTGTTAGAAGCCCCTGCTGTATACTATATTATTATAATAGATGGAAGGAGGACGACTAATGGTACTTTGACTTTTAAGTGCTGACAGGTTATTTTTAAGAGTACAGCCACTTCTTTTCTTTATTATTATTACTTGTATTTCAATAGCTCCTAGAAGCCCCAAACGAGACTGGGAACCCATTGTGCTAGGTACTGAAGATCTTACAATCAAAATAGACAAGATAGGTGAGAGGGGAACTGAGGTGATGAGACTTGCCCAAGATCACAAAGCAGATCAGTGAACAGAGCCCTCGTCTGTTGCCTCCTACTCTAATGTCCCACCCTGTACGCCAGAGTCTCTCTCTCCTTAGGGGCTCCTTCTAGCTTCCATTTGACCTGGCACACAGGATGTATTATATATGGTTAACATTGGGGGTTTTTTTCTCTATGGGAATGGGGAAAAAACAGGACATTTTCTGTGATGATTAAAAAGTAACAGTTTTCAACAAAGAAATGTTTCCTTTCCGGAGCTGAAGGGGGGAAAAGTTGAAAAAGCCCCTGACTGTGACAGATTCTAAATTGCCAGCTACGAACCAGCTTTATTCTTACAATTCTATCATTCCGCTAAAAACTTTGCAATTATTTACCTCTTGTATTATGTGTTCATCATTCGGGCTTAGTCCTGTTTAGAACAATTACGACTCTTTCATAAGATTATTTTTCTTGTATCTTTCAGCCCTGCATACCTGCAGTCTATCACTTCTCTGCACAGTACCAGTCTTTATTCTTTTCAAACATCAGAGGGGGTAGCTGTGTTAATCTGGATCTGTAAAAAGCAACAAAGAGTCCTGTGGCACCTTATAGACTAACAGACGTAATGGAGCATAAGCTTTCGTGGGTGAATACCCACTTCGTCAGACGCATGTTTTCAAAGTTACCTTTCGATAACCATCACGTGCAAAGTTGCCACACTTAAGAATGATTATTTTCCCCTTCAGAGACTTGCAGGGTATTTATACTCAGAACTTTAAAACCCCAGTCTTCCCTTTTTTTCAGACGCTCATTAAATGCATCTTAAACTAGACATAGACATGAGCCATAAAGCTCAACTCTAGAGAGACAGAATGGTCCAGGAGTTAGGATGCTAGCTTAGGACCCAAGGGAGTTGCTTTCAGTTCCCAGCTCTGCCACAGACTTATTGTGTGGTCTTGGGCAAGTCATTTAGTCTCTGTGTCTCCTCTCCCCAGCTGTAAAGAGGACAATAGCACTGGCCTCACTCGTGGGAGTGTTGTGAGGTAAATACATTAAAGATTGTGAGATGCTCAGATTATACAGCAATGAGGACTATATAAGTACATAAGATAGCTGGACAGATCTGATTTTTCTCAAATGCGAGGAGTTTGCATCTGAGCAAAGGGTGGAAGTAATATGGATTTGTATTAGAGCTGTACCTAAAAGCCCCAGATGGGACTGAGTCCTCATGGTAAAATAAATGACAGGCCCTGCCTCAAAGAATCACGGATAAACCACAACAATTGCATTTAAAATACAACAGGGGAAGCCTTGGGTGACAGTAATAGAAACACAAGGTTCCATATTTCCTTTCCCACACATTGCATATTTCAGCCTAGAGATTTTCTTAAAACATGTAATTGTGAAGGTCATAACTTAAATAGCATTGGGTTCAAGAACTGGCCTCCAAACATTTAAAGTCATATTCATGATACTTGCAAATCATTAGTCCAGGCTTACCATATATAAGAGCTAGTCAAGGAGCTTTAGATGATTCTTACTGTAGTGTTTGTGTTCCACTGCCCTCTTCTGGATAGAATCAGAACTACTCAACTGTGTGTCATAGACTCTGTACTGATAACAGCACTTCTCCTTCCGTTCAAGCCGTGGGAGCTATTGGTTTTGAAGCAGGAAGATCTGAGCTCCATCCTGCTGTTGCATTTGCAATTGTGAATGGCAAATGTGTGCATTCTGGTGAAAACTGGGACTCAGCAAAATTGGGAAAGAGGTTAGTGGTGGAAAGCCAAGTGTAAAAAAAGAATCTGAAAGGGGACATTGTGGTTACCTAGTTAACAGAATTTGTAGAACATGAGAGTTAAAGTAAGGGGCATCTGGCAACAAGAATCATGATAAATAAGCCTCTCTGAACCCATATACCATAATTAAGCCTTTATGAACTCATATTCCCACTGAGATACCACTGGTACCTAAGTAACTCCTGCAATATTAGTATTTTATTTTAGCCATAGTTATTATAATGACCAAACCCCAAAATAACTGCAATCTGGAAATACTTCTGGCCAGTTGAACTTTTTTTTTTAGCACTCACATTCATCAGTATTACTGCATTCAAATGTGACTCATTATTGCAATCATCTGCTTCAGAATGAAGTCATTTGTTAAGTGTTCCACATAAGGAATATTATTTCTATTGCACATTCCCTTCAGTTGTCTGAGGCCAAAAATTCCTCCTTTTATCTATGTGAGATAATAAAATCAATTGGATTCCACCATTGTTTAAAAATAGGGAGCTTAAATATTTCAAGAGATGCTGGTCTGAAATAAGGATAGGAAAACAATTCTCCCACACTTCAATTTCTTGCTTGGCTGCACAACAATTTTCTACCACCTATGGTCTCTGTAGATTCAGCTGGAATTCAGCCAGGATGGATCCTCTTACAACAACATTTATGTCCATCTTTGAAAGACTTGACACCAGTCATGGCTCTGGTGGTCAACAATCTTTCAAGTTCTTCCTTTTGCCTTGTCTATGCACAACTCTATTCAATAAAATTAAACCAATGCAAACACTCTTCAGTTTATGAATGGCTTGTTTAGGTTAGACCTTAAACCTGTTCATGATCAATGTAAGCTAACCAAAATAAACCTTGGTTTAAACTGTGTGTCCTCTTGCCATGGTTCAGCTACATAAATTTAAAATCTCATGCAATGTTTAACCAGGAATCTGGGTCTAAGTTAGCTCTTCCTTTGAATTCCACTCCTGATAGTACTTATTGTTTCAGAGTAAGTACGCTTAGATCTCCCCCCTCCCTTATTTTTTTCCTTTTCCATTGATAGCTAGTTAACTGCATTTTGAGCATAGCTTTGATTTAGGGGCTATAGTCGACAAGCAGGGATAAAATAATACAGCACATGAACAGTGCAGTTCCATGAAAACAGCTTGGAATTAAAAGCAAAGATGTGAAGTCAATATTTTCAATAGCTGGGGCAGAGGCAAGGCAAGTCATGAGCTCCTGCTGGTGCTGACCACCCAGGAAATTTACATGTGACAGAGATTTATTTTTGACCATGTGCATAAATAGCATAAGTTAGCTCTTTGACCTGATACCTTGTCTTTTTCTGGAATGTATCTTGGTGATCTCAGCTCATCTATCCTTCTGAGATCCTATAATTTTTATTCTATCATTTACTAGCAATCTTTTAAATTATCCCCCTCCCCGAGTGTTTAACAATTATTCTAATGCATTTGGGGACAATAGGAAGAGCTCTCCTGTTATTACATTACAGCCAGACCCAATTGACACCTTCTCCATTGAAATAAACAAAAAGGCTCCTAGGCTCACATCCTCAAATGTGCTAGGCACCTTAGTCTGGATGGTTGTAATGTAACACTACTTTATTGTTTAAAATTCAGAACATTGACATCCAAAGACCAAAAACAGAGAGAGACAAAGAAGGCTGCTCCACAGAATAGAGATGCACAATTCACATCACCTTGCTTTAGACTGAAATCCATGGGAGTTAGGCACCTAAACATCTTTGAGGATCTGGGCCCCATTGACTTAATGGACTTTGTATAAGGCCCTATGGCTTAATTGTGCTTTAAAGGCACAGCCCTGCACTGGAAGGCTGTGCAGAAGGACTGACCTAGCAGGAGCTCCAGGAGGCAATGGGGCCTCGTTTAAGATCCCTTTGGTGCAAAGGAGAATCAAGCCCATTGTGTCTAAGGCTAAGTCTACACTGAGGGGTGGGGTCAACCTAAGACACGAAACTTCAGCTATGCGAATAGCATAGCAGAAGTTGGTGTATCTTAGGTCAATTTACCTGGCCGTGAGGACAGTGGCGAGTTGACTGCTGCCACACTCCCATTAACTCCACTTCCACCTCTTTCCATGGTGCAGTTCTGGAGTCAACAGCAGAGCAATCGGGGATCGATTTTATCTCGTCTATATTAGACTTTATAAATCTATCCCCAATAGATCGATCACTACCTGCCAATCCGGTTGGTAGTGTAGACGTATCCTAAAGTATGGTGAGCTCTGGGGAGCATAGCTGCTGCCAGCCTTTCAGAAGACACAACATATGCTATCTTCTTGCACATGTTCAGAGGCCATCCCCTTTTCACCATGCCTGTGAAGACTAGTTCTAACGTTAGCACTAACCTTACAAAGGCGTTTGTCTCCCTGAGGTTCAAAGATTACATTTATGCCCCACTTGGCTGAACAAGAAGTAGGACTGTGTGGATTTATAAGCTCTAAAGTTTTACATTGTTTTGTTTTTTGAGTGCAGTTATGTAACAAAAAAAATCTACATTTATAAGTTGCATTTTCACAGTACAGAGGTTGCACTACAGTATTTGTATGAGGTGAATTGCAAAATACTATTTCTTTTATCATTTTTACACTGCAAATATTTGTAATCCAAAATAATATAAAGTGAGCACTGTACACTTTATATTCTGTGTTCTCACTGAAATGAATATATTTTAACATGTAGAAAAACATCCAAAAATATTTAATACATTTCAGTTGGTATTCTATTATTTAACAGTACAATTAAAACTGTGATTAATTGCTATTAATTTTTAAAATCACAATTAATTTTTTTGAGTTAATCATGTGAGTTAACTGCTCTTAATTGACAGCCTTAGTTCTGGGTTTTGACCCCCAAATGTTTGTGTTTTCCATTTGGTTTTCCAGTTAAATGAAAAGTTTTGGAGGAAAGCAAACACTTTCGTTTCAGCATCCGATGAAGTGGGTATTCATCCACAAAGCTCATGCTCCAATACATCTGTTAGTCTATAAGGTGCCACAAGACTCCTTGCTACTTTCAGCAATATTTATTTGTTTAATCAAAACCACTGTTTCCTGTTTAAAAATAAAAAAAAGTTTACAGAACATTTTCATTCAGCTCCACAATAACCTTTTATTTCTAAACCATATTTCTATAATTTAAATATAACAAAGGCACTTGCCTTGATTGAAGAGAAGGCCATCAATATGCATGTGAGTTATGCAAGTACAAAAGGCAGTTTGATCTTTTTAATTGAGCAAATTTTTTCCTACCCAGTCATAATTCAAAGCCAGCTGGATGGATTTGTTGAAATATTCATCCTAAAATTTTATAGTGGGGATGAGGTAAGCATATTTTTTTTCATGCCATCTCTCCCAAAATGTTTGTGTTATGAAAAAATGAAAAAAAATGTTTTAAACAAAATAGGTTTCAGCCTATATTTATAATGGTTGTGAGCTGTCTTTTACTTTGAAGGCTGAATTTAATATTTCTCAGCATAGGTGAAAGTGCACTAGCTATTGACTGCCTCAATCATTGTTAAAATATACAAAGTTTACATTGTAAACAAGAGCTAGATATTACTTTTTTTCTTCTTTTGAAATATCACAACCTAGCTCTCTGCTCTTGCTTTGCTTTTTTAACTCTTTGCACTTCCCCCTGAAAGAGCTTGTACATTAGAAATGGCTTTCCATAATCCCTGTGTATAAATATTAAAGTCCAAGTCCCTTATTTTTAAATTATGGCAGAGAAATACTCTGTTAGATAAAATTAGGCACCCAGACATGTGGGAAGCTGACAATCCAGTTTATTTTTCAGGTGTACGGATGCATGCCCATGGAGGCCTGGCATGCTCAAAAAATATAGTTTTGAAATCAATATGAAATTGGATAGGAAGCCACTGAGGTGATGCATTCCCAAGACCTGGTATGAGTCAAAAATCTAGCAGCTGAACTTTGTACTTACAGGGAGACTATAGGGATACAGATTTGTGGTGAGAGCGGAGGACGGGGGAGGACAGAAATCAATACATGAGCTGAGGTTTCAATATCATTATAAAACAAACAGAGGCAAAAACAAGTAATCTGCCTTAGATATATTTTAAAGGGTCCAAACCCCTCAAATTCTGAATATTGATACTGTTTGAAAGAAACTTAGATAAAAAAAATCAAATCAAAGCATTCCTAAGGCTTCCATTTAAACAATCAGGGTCTGGTTTTCTGAAAAAGTTGGCATGCCCAAAAAGGATGTAAAACTGTTTTGTGCAACAGTTGTGCATGCAACTCAAGTATTTGCATATGTAAATACACAGCTAAGTATCCAATTTTCAAAAGAACTTAATGGAGTCAGGTACAAAATTCCCATGGGAATATAAGCATCTAATTCTTTTTAGGCTCTTTTAAAGTAACATCAGTCTCAATGCAGAATTTGTCACTTGTGCATGAAAATAGCCAGTTTCTATATGCATTAATGATATCTGCATCTGTAGATTATATGAAAAAATGTTCATTAACAAAGGCATTTCTGCTCTTGGCTTTGAAAAATCAGGAACTTAATCATTATTTCCAATTTATTGAAATTAAGAGCCATGTCAACTTGGAAGTATGCCACATGGAGAACTGCCAGTGAAATTTAGAAGCAATAAGGAGGGTGAGGGATCAACTTCTGCTAGTGAAAGAGATAAGCTTTCGAACTACACAGAGCTCTTCTTCTGGTCTTTAGTGAATGGAATTTAGTCAATTTACAAGTAAACCTACATATTTTTACTTGCTTTTTACAAAACGGCCAGCTCCGCTAAGCTTACCCATTTCATCCTTTTGACTTGATAGAATGTGCCTACTCAAAATTCAAGGCATACAAACAAATAATATCAGAACAAAAAGATGGGAAACCAGCTAAGTGAGGTATTTGGGAGGGCATACTTTGTTGGGAGGTTTGAATTAAATTATTTGTTCCTCATATTTTTGTTATTGTAATGGTACTGTGGACATGGGGCACCTGGACCTTGGGCCTAGCACTTTTCCGTTACAGAGAAATAGAAATTAAAAAAAAATGTATACATGAACACATATTCTATCAATTCAGTCCACAAAACTCTTCCTAAATCCTCACTAGACAATTCATTCCTATTAACGAATCCACTACAAATACAATTCTCAACCTGCTCATAATCCTTGAACTCTCCCTTTTAAGGAATATACAAGCCATACCTCGTGCCCTGGAAGGTCAACCAAGCTAGACTAGAATTTTAAAAGGAATCTAGGGAATTAGTGGGTCAGATTCCATTGAACTCCTATGTCTATGCCAGCCCTAGCCTATAACAGTGTTTTACTTAGGGCTTGTCTATATGGGGACACTCAGGAAAATTAATCCAAATTAACGCAAGCTGTGAATTTAAAGTGGATTAGATAAATTGCAGTACATTTCTTTGGAACTAAACTAAAACTGAATTAAGGACACTAATTCTGAATGAGAGAATCCATAATGTTGTTAACAAATCCACTTTAAATTCACACCTTTAGTTAATTCAGATTAATTTTTCTGAGTGTCCGTGTGTCAGCAAACCATTAAATGGTAAATTCTTTAGGAGGGGGACCGTTTTATTGTCTGTGTTCATCAAACATCTGACATGAGGGGGACCAAATCCATGTCTAGGGTTCGTGAGCACTGTGGTAATAATAAAAGCTTGGTAGTATTAAGTTAGAAACCGTATTCTTAGATTAATAGATTCTAAGGCAAGAAGGGACCATTGTGACCATCTAGTCTGACCTCCTGTATAATATAGGCCATAAGACTTCCTCAAAAAAATTCCTAGAGCAGATCTTTTAGAAAAAACATCCAATCTTGATGTAAAAATGATCAATGTGTGGACTAGAGCTGGACAAATAATGGATTTTGGGGATTTGCTGGAAATTTGGAAAAATAACATAATTTTGAGTTGAAAACCAAATCTTTTCAAAATGTTCAGTATCTTCAGTATTTGGGAAAAAAAAAGAAAAACATTTTGGGTCAAGGTTTCAGAGTGGTTGCCATGCTAGTTTGTATCAGCAAAAACAATGAGGAGTCCTTGTGGCACCTTAGAGACTAACCAATTTATTTGGGCACAAGCTTTTGTGGGCTAAAACCCACTTCATCAGATGCATGGAGTGGAAATTCCACTAGGCAGATATAAATATTCAGCACATGAAAGGATGGGACTTGCCTTACCGAGTGTGTGTGTGGGGTCAATGCTAACGAGGCCAATTCAGTTAGGATGGATGTGGCCCGTTCCCAACAGTTGACAAGAAGGGGTGAATATCAACAGAGGGAAAATTACTTTCTTGATGTGCTAACGAGGCCAATTCAGTTATGGTGGATATAATGTATTTTCCACTCCATGCATCTGATGAAGTGGGTTATAGCCCATAAAAGCTTATGCCCAAATAAATTTGTTAGTCTCTATGGTGCTACAAGGACTCATTTTTATTTTGGGTCAATTTAACCCTTTTGTTTGATCCAAAACATTTTGTTTTATATTGAGCAGTTAATATTATTTATTTCTGTATAGTTAAGTTAAAGGAATTTTGAAACAAAGTGTTTTTGTAGCCGTGTTGGTCCCAGGATATTAGAGAGACAGGGTGGATGAGATAATCCCTTTTATTCGACCAACTTCTGCTGGTGAGAGAGACAAGATTTTGAGCTACATAAACCTCTTCTTCATATCTGGGAATGCTACTCCCAGCAGCCCAGCAAAATACAAGATGGCTCTGTGTGGCTCAAAAGCTTGTCTCTCTCACTAACAGAAGATGGTCCAATAAAAGATATTATATCAGCCACCTTGTCTCTCTAATTTTGAAACAAACTCGTTTCTAACGGAAAAAATCAAATCTTTTCAATTTGAAAATGTTTTTGGTATTTTTGGATTGTTTGTATTGAACTGAAACAATTTGGTGAAATCAGCACGAATTCACAAAATGTTTTAGTGTTGCCAAATTTGAATTTTTAACCAAAAAAATCTTTTGTCAAAATTTCCCCCCAGCTCTAACATGGACACAAAGGGTATGCCTCCACTTGGAGTTCGGATTCGTGACTCCCAGCTCAACCAGACATACTCATGTTAGCTCTCATCAAGCTAGCATCCTAAAAATAGTGTAGCTGTGGTAGCACAGGGTCCAAGGATGTTTGTACTCAGGATGGCCAGCCACCCATGCCGCTTCCACTGGTTCTTGTTTTATGGGAAGGGGGTAAATAACACTTCCCTTTTCAGTTTCTCCAGATCTTTCATGATGTTATAGCCCTGTATCATATCACCCATTAGTTGTCTCTTTTCTAAGATGAACAGTCCCAGTCTCTTAAATCTCTTCTCATATGGAAACTGTTCCATAACCATAATCATTTTTATATAGTGGCATTATGACATCTTCTGTCTTATTATCTAACCCTTTTCCTAATGGTTCCTAATATTAGGTTAGCTTCTTTGACTTGTGTTGCACATTTAGCAGATGCTTTCAGATGCATCCATGATGACTCCAAGATCTCTTTCTCGAGTGGTAACAGCTAATTTAGACCCCATCATTTATGTATGTATGGTTGAGATTAGATTTTCCAATGTGCATTACTTTACATTTATCAACAGTAAAATTCATTTGCCATATTTTTGCCCCGTCACTCAGGTTGAGTGCTCCCTTTGTAACTCTTCACAGTCAGTTTTGGATTTAACTAACTTGAGTAATTGTGTATTGTCTGCAAACGTTGCCACCTCACTGTTCACCCCTTTTTCCAGATCATTTTTGAGTATGTTGAACAGCACTGGTCCCAGTACAAATCCCCATTTATTCCAACCCTTTGTTTCCTTTCTTTCAACCAGTTACTGATCCAATGAGAGACTCTTCCCTCTTAACCCATGACTGCTTACTTTGCTTAAGAGCCTTTGGTGATGGACCTTGTCAAAGGGTATATTGTTCAATAGCATTCCACTGTTGCTGGGGCATGTTGTGAGGATAAATGCATTAAAGATTGCCAGATACTACACTAATGGAGGCCATATAAATACCATAGGTAGAGAGCAACCAGCTGGCCAGATGAAACTCCATTTCCACAGTCAAGCTTTGCACTGCTTGCTATCATTCCCAACAGTCTATTTGCTTAGATAAGAGCAGTGGGGGCAAAAAACTTAACTCATTTCAGGACTGAGCTTGATAAGTTTATGGAGGGATGGTTTGATGAGATTGCCTACAATGGCATGTGCCCCTTCTGTGACTGCTAGTAGCAAATATCTCCAATGGCCAGAGATGACACACTAGATGGGGAGAGATCTGAGTTACAACAGTGAAGTCTTTCCCAGGTGTCTGGCTGGGGAGGTCTTGCCTACATGCTCAGGGTCTAACTGATCACCATATTTGGGGTTGTCATAAATAGATAGCAAAGGGTTAATGTTTCTTTTACCTGTAAAGGGTTAACAAAGGGACCCAAACACCTGTCCAGAGGACCAATCAGGAAACCGGATTTTTCAAAGCTCAGGGGAGGGAATTTTTTTCGTTCTTTGTCTTTGTCTGGCTCTCAGCTGTGAGAGGGGATCTTTTTCTATCTGTAAGCTTCTCATCTTCAGTTTCCCAGTTGTAAGTACAAAGGTAGCAAAACAATAGGCTTTTATATGTTTTCTTTTCTATTTACATGTGTGTGTGCTGGAATGTTTAAATTGTATCTCTTTTTGAATAAGGCTGTTTATTCATATTTTTTCTTTTAAGCAATTGACTCTGTATAATTGTCACCTTGATACAGAAGATATTTTTATGTCTTTTTCTTTCTTTTTTATATAAAGCTTTCTTTTTAAAACCTGTTTGAGGTTTTTCTCTGGTTAAGGCTAAGGAACGAAGGGAGGGGGGAAATCTCTTTGTGTTAGCTTGACTAGGTTTGAATGCATAGCCTCAGGGGAAGAAGGAGGGGGGAAGGTAAATTGCCCTCTCTGTTTTGCATTCAAGGAGTTTAAGTACAGTATCGCCCAGGATAACCCAGGGAGGGGGAGCTGGGGATGAGATAAAGAGGAGACAAGGGGAGGAGGTTGTTTTCCCTTTGGTGTGAGACTCAGGGTTTCTGAGTCTTGGGGTTCCCCAGAGAAGGTTTTGGGAGACCAGAGAGGGAGTCAGGCCCTGGAAATTCCTGGCTGGTGGCAGCGAGATCAGATCCAAGCTGGTAATAAGCTTGGGGGAGTTTCATACAAGCACTCAGATTTTGGATGCTAAGGTCCAGATTTGGGAAAGATGCTTATGATAGGGGTTCAGAAGGAATTTTCTCCCAGCTCAAATTGGCAGAGACCCTGGGAGATTTTTTGCCTTCCTCTGCAGTGTGGGTCATGGGTGGTTTGAATTAGAGTAAATGGTGGACTCTCTCTAACTTGGTGTCTTTAAATCATAATTTGAGGACTTCATTGACTCAGCCACAGGTTATGGGTCTATTACAGGAGTGGGTAGGTGAGGTTCTGTGGCCTGCGATTTGGAGAAGACCAGATTACATGGTCACGAGGGTCTGTTCTGGCCTTAAAGTCTCTGAGTCTCTGAGATGAAAAATATCTTTTTGTCGTGAATTCCATCCCTTCCATCTTTTCTCTATACTTTTGTGTGGTAAATGGTAGGGAGGCAAAACGAAATCTGCTATTTGCATCTTATCAGTAAAGATCCTGATTTTCTGGAATGTAGGGTTTGTTTGTACATTAATGTTTCACTTTCTACTACTGATATTCATGTTATTTTAAAAGTCAATATCTAAGTGGCATTTTTACTCAGAATTATAATTTTTATTATTAATTATTATTATTATTATTATTTGTAAAATTAGCCTGATTCACATGGCAGAGGAACATAACCAGAAAGAGGATTAGACTTTATATAGCATAAACCTCTATATGGCACAGAGCAACTGCTTGAGTCAAATAAAACCTATAGACATGTAATGTTTCTCTTAATGCAGTAAAATGGCATAACTATTTATATTAAAGCTGTGCTCTGGTCAAAAACAAACAAACAAGTATTCACCATTTATCAGGATTTTAGCCTAGTAAATTATTTGTCACCCTAACTAGAGTTCACTCAGCACCGTCAACATCTCATATTGACTGTTTAAAGAGAACCTGCCTTTCTCAACTAATATTAGAAAGAATGACACCTAATAAAGTATGCATTTATATACCGCTATTGTATACTACCCTGATACTTTACAAATTACTTATGTACAGGACTCATTTTAGTGGTCATTGAAAAGAAGCCACCTCTAGGGTGGAGCGTGGCAGCTGTTTACACAGCAAAGAATGGTATACAAGAAGAATACCACATCCATGTGAAACTGCATGGGAAAACTGGTAAATCATACATGTTCCAAATCAGAATTTGGCTAGGTTATCGGTGCAAATACTCCATCTCTGCTAAAAAGTGCCATACATTCTTTAATGACCACAAATCATCTAGAGTCTTTAATTTACATTGTACCTAAGGTCCACACCTTCAGACACCTAGCACACATTCTCAGCATGCTTGGGCATTGATTCAATAGTTATTCAGTTAGTCAGCTGGGAAAGTACTGTTCAATTTCCATGCATACATAGCAAAACACATACTTGTCATCTAAAGGCCCTGGGTGAAATTGTGTCCCCATTGAACTCCAAAGGAATATTTCCATTCAGAAACTCAACAGACTTCAGTGAGGAGAGGATGTTATTCAAGGTGTTCGGCACCCAGCAGCCTCCATTGCTCCTTTAGCACAAATCCCGGATACTCCAGTCCCTGGGTAGATTTTAGGATTACGAGAATAGAGTGCCATTATTTCTTCCCCAGTCTCACCTTTGGGTCCAATTTTAGTTAATTTATGAGGTCTGATGAAATGACAGCTGAGAATATGTGGCCACAAACAGTGTCTTGCAATGAGTTGAGAATGGGTGTTTGTGAGAAGAACTGGAGTAAAATTATGGGAACGTTAATAGTGCCTGAATGGATATATGATTGGTGAGCATTTAACTAGATATATCAAAAGATCTGGTCCACAACCGCTAGGGTTAGATGACCCTATAAAATAAAGTATTATTGAAGAGGCAAGTTGATTCAGATTGTACAAGAATAACAGTTTTCTCTGTGCAAATGGAAGTTGGGGAGGAGAGGAAAAAAGGAAGCAATTAGTTTTGAGTCTGGATGTGGTCATTGTTGTGGCTGAGAAAGTGCCTGTATTCCTCTCATTTATTTACTGTCACATCTTAAAAGACAAACTTGTGTGTAGCACATTATTAATAGACTTGGAAGGTAGGAAGAGTAGGATTGTCTTCAACTGAAGTAATTAGAGCACAAAAGTAAGCAATCTCCAAGGGCCTGCCTGTAATTAACTAGTTGATCTTATCACACTGGTAATGTATCTCTAATTTGGACCACTTTCAGCCTAATGAACCAATCATGGGATTTGAGGGCCAGATTAACAGATCTAACAGTTCAGGCTGATGCAGTTTTTCCCCACACACAGGTAAAGTAATTAAGAATGTTAAAAAAAAAGAGTCTATATTTAGGACCTGCTTCCTCAATGGACTGGAAGTTGGATGAAACAGGAAGGTAGTTTTTATTAATTATTATTATTATTATTATTTCCTTTCTTTAACTAGCAGGTGCTCCACAAGGAAGAACCCACAATGAGAGGAAAACAACATTTCACCTGCACCATTGCTAGCTCTTCCACCGCTTCCACCTGTGAGCGGCCCTGCCAAATAGGCATCCTGATCCTGGAGGCTTCCAACCAGGCCTTGGTCATAACTTGCCAGGAATGCAGCCTACATGTCCCCACGGATGAAAGCCAGGCAGAGGGAACCACCCGCTGTGAGAAGTCCCTCTTGGTGCAGTCCCTCAGGAAACAGGGAAGAGAACTGCAGGCAGGGCCAGCCTTAGGGAAATTAGTGCCCTGGGCAAACTTGTATTTGGATGTCCTTGGTCTTCACTGCCTCTCCACCACTTCCTCATTGCCCTGGCCCCTGTTGCCTCTCCGGGCTCCCCTCAATGGGTCAGCAGCCTAAGGGGAGGTGCAGCGACAGGAGGGTACCAGAAAACTGTGGTGGCAGGAGAACATGGTGACCTGAGAGCTCCAGAAAGGGGGGAGGTCACTGGAAGAGGATACATAGAATCTCACTGGTGTGAGGATGTAGTGGGGGCAGTGACATGGGGTCTCCAGAAGGGAAGAACTCTCCCACGCTCAAATAGTGAGCATCCCCAATATTCAAGTGTCCCTTGCCAGTCCCAGGGAAGGTGGGTTATTGTGAAGGAGGGGGGAAGGTTAATATGCAAATACTCCAGCGCACTGGAGGTAGCTAGGGTGGGTGGTGATGGTGGAAGGTTCATTCCTGTATTATTTCCAACTACCTGCACTGTCACCTCTTTTGGGATTATCAGGAAAAAGGGGGAGCCCCTGAGAGCAGGGGGGCATGGAGAAATGAGGGGTCAGGGTGTGGCATGGGGGAGGGGGACTTCAAAGACATGTTGGATATTTTGAGAACTGGGGAGCATGGGAAGGGGGCTGGACATTTCAACATCCCCTATTGGAATCTTCTAGTCAGGAAAGAAAGTCCCACCCTGCAGCTTTCTATACAGTCCAGTGTTACAAAAGATGTGCGCATCATGCCCCTTCCCTGAGTACCCTGCATTGCTGTCAGTGAAATGGCCCTGGTGATCAACCAGTGCCTGCAAGACCATGGAGAAGTAGCCCCTTCAGTTGATGTACTCCGTGTCAAGATGGTCAGGGGCCAAAACTGGGACATGCATTCCATCTACCACCCCACCACGGTTAGGGAATCCCATTGCCTCAAAGCCACCAATGATTTCCTGCGCATTATCAAGACTCACGGTCCTTCATAGCAGGAGGCAATTAATAGCCCTGCACACTTGCATCACCGCAATCCTCATAGTGGACTTTCCAACCCCAAAGTGATTTACGTCTGACTGGTGGCAGTCTGGATTGCCAGCTTGCACCCAACAATCACCAAGTGCTTTTCCACAGTGAGGGTCGCTCTCATTCTGGTGTCCTTGCACTGCAGTGCTGGAGTGAACTCTGAACACAGTTTCATGAAGGTGGATTTGTGTATCCAAAAGTTCTGCAGCCATTGTTCATCATCAGGATGCAATCCCACCATTCAGTGCTTGTTTCCCTAGCCCAGTACCAATGGTCCACTGTGGCACGCTGCTCCATGAATGCCAACACTGATCTTGAATTATTTGTTTCCAAAGCAGACAGCAGGACATGCATCACTGATTCACTTTGTTTTGCAGCTCATGAAATTCTGAGGCTGATCACCAGACTGGTTATCAGCTCAGGATCCATGCTGTCAGGCAGTGTTGGTGGGCATATAGTTTACAAGGGCAGTTGAAAAATGGTGCAAAATGAAGTAGGAAGCCCATTGACTGATGGGACAGAAATAACTGCATCATGGGATGGTGAGCACATCCCCATGATGCACCACGATCTGTTCCCAGAGCTCTGAGCAGCAGAGGGAGTCAGAGTGTGGTGAGTTGCACAGTGGAATAGCTACCCAAAATGAAATGGTCTCGCTGTTGATGCAAGACAAATCTCTGTGGACATGCGCTCCAACACACGGGGTGGTGTGCGGATGTGCACAGCCAATGTTATTAAAGAGATTTATGATCATCTACGCATCTGAAGTTGACTTAAGTCTGTAGTATAGACATGGCTTTTGATGTATTAAAATTGGCAGGGCCTGTTTGAAATTCATCCTAGAGTACTTAAGGAACCAGCGGAAGCAATTTTGGAACCATTAGCAGTTATCATTCAGAACTTATGGAGGACTAGTGAGGTCCCAGAGGAATGCAGAAGGGCAAACATAATAACTATCTTTAAAAAGAGGAACAAAGGGGACCCAGGGAATTATATACCAATCAGTCTAATTTTGATACCTGGAAACATATTGGCAAAAAAAATTGATCAGTTTGTAAGCACCTAGTGCATAATAGGTTTATAAGAAATAGCTAGCATGGATTTATCAAGACCAAATCATGCCAAAGCAGTTTCCTTCTTTGACAGGTTTACTGGTCCAGAGAATAAGGAGGAGCAGTAGATATGATATATCCAAGGTCGGACTTATGGGTGGGATATGTGGGCAACCTCCCAGGACACTGTGGTACAGGGGGTCTAGTCAAGAGGTGGGGCAGGCCTGGGCTACGAGGCTGCGGAAGGGAGCTCAGGGCAATGGAGGGAGGCAGTGGGGCCTGGGGATGATAGAAGGGTGGAGAGCCTGGGGAGGCAGTGGGGGATGGATGGGGAGCCTGGAGAGGCAGTGGGAGCCAGGGGTACCAAAATACAAGTTTTCCCTGGGTGCTATTTTCCCCGAGGATGTCCCTGGATATATCTTGATTTTTAGAAAGATTTTTGATACAGTCCCACATGACATTCTTATAAGCCAACTAGGAAATGTGGACTAACTGAAATTACATATAAGGTGGGTGCACAGCTGGTTGAAAGACAGTACTCAAAGAGTAATTATCAATGGTTCACTCTCAAACTGGGAGGATGTATGTAGCATGATCCTGCAGGAGTCAGTTCTGGATCTTGTTTTATTCAATATTTTCATTAATAACTTGGAAAATGGAGTAGAGACTGTAGTTCTAAAATTTATGGATGACACTAAGATGGGAGGGGTTGCAAGCACTTTGAATAACAATATTAAAATTCAAAATAACCTTTGCAAATTAGAGAATTGGTCTAAAATCAACAAAATAAAATTCAGTAAAGACAAGTGCAAAATAGTACATGTAGGAAGGAAAAAATAAATGCACAACTGCAAAATGGGGAAGAACTGGCTATGTGTAAGTACAGCTGAAAAGAATTTTGGAATTATAGTGGTTCACAAACTGAATATGAGTCAATAGTGTTATGCCATGGCAAAAAAAAAAAAAAAAAGTTATCATTCTGGGATTCATTATTAGAAGTGTTATATGTAAGACATGGGAGGGAATTTTCCCAGTCTATTCGACACTGGTGAGGACTGAGCAGTACGTGTGAGGACTGAGCTGGAGTATTGTGTCCCGTTCTGAGCACCTTATTTTAGGAAAAGTAAAAAGAGTCCAGAGGAAAGCAATGTAAATGATAAAATGTTTAGAAAAACCTGACCTATGCAGAAAGGTTAAAAAAAAACTGGGCATATTTACAGTTGAGAAAAGAAAACTAAGATGGTGGGACCTGATAACAGTCTTCAAATATGTTAAATACAGTTATAAAGTGGATGGTGATTAATTGTTCTCCATGTCCATTGAAGGCAGGACAAGAAGTAATGGTTTAATCTGCAGCAAGGGAGATTTAGGTTAGATACTTAGAAAGAACATGTTCTAACTATAAGAAGAGATACAAGAGAGGTAGTGGAATACCCATCATGAGACATTTTTAAGAACAGGTTTGACAGACACCTGTTCGGGATGGTCAGGTTTAGTTGTTCCTGACTTAGTGCAGGGGGCTAGGCCTGATGACCTCTCGAGATCCCTTCTAGCCATACATTTCTATGATTCTGTGATGAGAGTTGAAAAAAATTTGAGTGAGAGTGACTACAGATACCAACATCCTTTAAGACGATAAATAACGCTTTGAGGAGGAGAAGGAGAAAAGCACTAAAAACAGTCAGTTGGGTAATCTGATGATGTGAAGAATGGAACGTGCATGACACTATATAAAATGACTAAATCGGGAGCGTGACCATGACCACAAGTAAGCATGCACAGAAATGGAATGAATCAGACCGTAAACATTTTCAAAGCGAGAGAAAATTGTGGAGCAAGTGAATCTAATCGAATATCAATCTAGATACTGAAATCCCCCACACCGTGTTATTGTGCAATTTGAACATATCATCGCAAAATCAGAAAATTGTGTTATAAATAAACATAGGAGTTGGTTTGCTCAGAACAGAGAAGCTGCTTTGGTGTCAGACAAAGTGGATGACTGAGGCGAGAGACAGTATTGCTTGAAAGATAGATGGAGTCATGCTCCTTCCCAAAGACAAATCAACTAGGTGGTAAAAAAGATGCAAAGTTAATGCAGTGTAAGTGTTACTCATGAAATGTATAATGAAAAGTGCCTACTGCACCACTGCCACTTCACATGCAGTCAGTTACACCAGTTCAAAGTGAGTGTGTGACTCACAATTAGGCTGTCTGTTATAAGAGCTCTGCTTGTGTGCGCATACTCACGCTAGGTTTCATCATGTTAGCATGAGTATAAACAGCAGCGTAGCTGTAGCACAAGCAGTGGCAGAGGAGGCACAGCTGAGCTGTGCCATGTACACACCTAATGGGTTCAGGTGGGTTTGTACTTGGCACGGCTCAGAAAGGTTCAGACCTGCCTCCACTGCTACTATCCGTGATAAGAGCTAATGCAAGTGAGCATGAGCAGGGAAATCACACCCCAGCAAATAGTGTAGACGCACCCTTACAATATGGCTGGCTGTCCCCTTCTAGTGGCTGGGGACCATATAGAGGTTTATGATGGGAATCTGCTACAGCTTTTGGGCCCACAGGGTTGGGTCAGTAGGAGCAGGCTTTTAGATTGCAAGCTCAGATTTGGATCTCCCTATTGCTAATGCACTGCAGATGGAAACTGCCACCAGATCAGCAGGGCAGCATTTTACACTCACGTTGCACTGGTGTGATGCTCCATTTCTGCAATTCTTTGTGCCTGGGCTGAAAGCTGCACCCACGTTGAGCCCAGGGTTCAGCTGTTTGCCTGCCTGGGTCAAGGAGGCTGAACTGGGAAAAGGAAAAAAAAAAAAAAAAAAGGAAAGAGTTTTGACCAACCTGAGATAAAATTCTAGGATTTTTTTCTTCATTTTGGGTTTGTTTTTTTTTACTTTTTTCCCACTTTTGTTTTAAATACTCCCTCTCCTTCAATCACTCTGGCTCACAAATGACTCCTTTCCCTCCTTTCCTTCCTTTCCCTCAGGCTTGTGAAAAAAAACTCAACAAAAGAGATAAATGACAGGAAAACACTGAACTCAAATGAATAATAAAGCCAAGTAGGTGCAGCCTTTAAATTCCACCCATCCTGGTGTTAGAGTGACCGATGTCCCGATAAAATCGGGACCATCCCGATATTTGGGTATTTGCCCCGCGTCCCGACTGATCTTGGGTCGGGCTGCAATTTGTCCTGATATTTCGCTCCACCGGTAGCACTCGCTTTTTTTCCCCCTCCTCGCTGCTCTGCCGGCAGCACTCGGCTTCCCCCCTCCGCCACCCCTCACTGCTCTGCCCACAGCACTCGCTTTTTTTTTTTTTTTTTTGGAGCTCTGCCGGTCCCTCCCCCCACTCCGTGTGTCCCAATATTTTCTCCCTCTCATCTGGTCACCCTATCTGGTTTGTCATTGGACTCACTGATGTTCAGTGGGATTCACTCTGCAGGGGAGAACATCCTCTTGTTACCTGGCGCTATTTGAACCCAAAGCTATGTTAACTAGTCTCTATTTTCCCAAGCGATGTCAGGAAATAAATCAGTGGGGAACACAGCACCTCGGTCTGATAAATGATTGGTGCACACACGAGTGCTTCCACTCAAAAATCCTTGTCTCTGTTGAGTGCAAAGCACACATAAAAAAGAGCAATAGTCTACACCCCAGAAATAGGTAACCAAAGTCTGAAGCGGTGTCAAGTGGCAGCAGCAGGATTCCAGTGGCCAGCCTTTCTCCCAGCTGCTGGGGAGGTTCACGTCTCCTTGCTCATAAAAATTCCAAACTTTGCCCAGGCTTCTCCAAAGTGCACACACTAACTAAACTCTTATATGGGTAACTCAAAACAAGGCATAACTCAAAGTAACTCCTAATGGCTGACCATTTCTCTAGCAACCGCAAAGAATTCATAATTTCTACCTATCACCAAAGCAGCTCTAGCAAAATAATTTACAGACAGAAGCACCCAGACCAACGTCAGCTATTCTCCCTCTCTTTTCACTCTCATGAATCTGTAACACTGCAGATGTGCAGTTGTTTGTCTGTCTAAACAAGGCCAAATTCTTCCTCAGTAGATGGTGTTCTGGCTTCCAGCCTTTGGTGGCTAACTGCACTAAATGGCTGTGAGTTATGTCAAGTCTAGTTCTCTCATAGCACTATGATAAGCAATTGGGAAAGCCTGTTACAGTGTTGTAGCACAAAGCTTGCTGTCGATCTGCCAGAGTGGAGGGGTATTCTCTGTATCAATCACCTTGGTGACAGGTGTCAGTTTTTTGCATAGCTTCAAAAACTACCTGGGAACAAGAGGTCTAGTCCCATGGTGTTCTGATATCCTCCTGAGCATGCTCTAATACCTGTGAAACCAGAACCCTTTAAGAAGCCCAGGACCATTTTGGCTACTACTGTCAGATAATAAGGCTCCAGGGGCCATGCCATACTGGAGGTTGGAGGGGGAGACAATTTTGATAGGACACACCAAGGAAAGAAAGGTAAATTTGAAGATTTTAGTTAGTTCAATACATGTGAGCCTGTTTAAAAAAATCTACTTCTAAGACTCATAGGATGAACAAAAGAATATATCTGGCATATCCAATGATAGGGACAAAACCATGGCTTTCCTGGAGAAGCATCACCTGTAGCTGCAACCCAGATACCACAAAATAAATCAGGATGCAAGGATTCTATGAAATCTGGGGACAGCCATGGCACAGTGATATTCTGTGTAGTAAAAGTAAACAGATTTTAAATTGCAATAAACATAATCATTTATTAGAAATAGAGATGGATGTGCAAAGGTTGCCATATTCAGGGATAGAACTAGAGATCTACGGAGTTGAAATCTATAGCTTTAGCATATCCTCAATGGATCATGTACAGAGGGGGACATGTAACATATACTGAACTGTGGGCTACAGAGGCAGCTCAGAAAGTTTTGTGATTTCTATTTTGTAGCCCTAAGGATTAATCTGCTGGTCTGTATAAATGTCTTTCCTATGAATTTAAGTATTTGATGTAATAGCCTTATAGATTTATATTAAGAATAGGTTTGGCTTTAATGCAAGAGACCTACAGGCCAAAATCCTGTATGTAACACTAAGGCAACTTTAGCACATTTTGGGACGCTTACTCAGAAAACTGATAATAAGACAAAAATACCTATGCAAATGTCTGGAGACCTTTAACTGAACTAATAACAGTAAAGGGTGGAAAAAAGGGATTTTTGCCCACAAATCTAACAAGTACACCACAAATGCGTACATACCTGTCATTCATCCGTGGGAGAAAGATGAAATTTGGGCATAGGAGGAAGGATTTCCGACTAATGCCCTATAAAAAGGTGAGACAGCTCACCATTAGGCAGGCGATCCACCCATCTATCTGCTCCTGTCTGCTCTTCATCGCCTCCACTCTCATCTACGTGTCGATGTCACCCATCTACGACGGCTATTAACTAATAGGCTGTATATATATATATGGAGAGAGTTAAATTAGAATGCAAACAATTTTGAAGTAACTTCCTCTGCCAAAGGTGTGAAAAAAGCCCAAGGTGCTGCTGCACCACAGTGTGAGTATCAATTAAGTCTGCAGCTTATAACAGTGTATTATCATAAATACGTATCTTAAAGAATCGTGATATTTGTAACTTTGTAATCCTGAACTGTTTTACCATTTGCTTACCATTTCATTGCTTTTAATAAAAAGGTTTAATGACTATAGTTGTCTCAGTGTAAGCTCCTGTCATAATCCCGAAGTTCGTTTTATAAACTCTGTGAAGCCTGATTCAGGATGAACTTTATCTTCTGATCAAACATATCGGCGAGCCAAACCCATACTAATTAATATCCAATAATAATTATTATTATTATTAATAATAATTAAAATTAATTAATCTAATACAATTAAATTAAGTGGATAAATTACATCAACACTACTAACTTATCCCAAATCAGGCTACAATTTGAAGAGATGGACAATGGGTTATGATAAGTTTGAGTTTTTTTTACCTAGTGCAGTTTGCTCATTGGGTAGTAGCAAAATAAAGAACATCAAAACAAATTAGACAGCATCTTTTTGGGGATCTTTTTACACGCATTTTTTTTTAAAGAAGGAATCAATGTTATACTGATTAAAAAGTACAACTTTCATTGATTGCAGAATACAAATGTCCACTCTGATTATCCTGTGTTCTTGTCTTCCTTGAATTTCAAACAAGCCATGCCTCTGTGTATCTTTTGGACTTGAATACAAATCATCTAATTAGATGGTCAGAGAAGTAGGATGTCTTATCAAGATTTCATCCTGACCTTTGACAGGCATTTCATTCTTCTTCTCCCAGGCCATTTCATATTCAAAGTCTTTTGGAGCTTGTTAAGGACTTTCAGCCATCAGAATTTGATGTCTGCTTGAATTCTAACAAGATTTTTCCACACACAGAGCGGGACAACTCCTGGGAGGGAATGGGCAAGCTTTGACATTTCAAGTTGGCTTCAGGAAGCTTGAAAATTCAGTTGGAGAGGCATTACTTTTAGATACCTGAAGCCCAGGACAGACAAAATTGGCTTTAAATGTAAAAATAGAATTCTGAGATATGATAGCAGGTTGACTGGCTCCTATGTAATCCACACTTAGTGCTCTGCTGGAGTCACAATGAATGAAGGAATAGACTTTGGGGAGATGAGACCAAGATTCTGTGGAGCTGAGTCAGTTACACTATGTACCTTTACATCACTCTGTCAAAATAAAGGTGTCTTACAACTGGAACCTGCCCCTTTAGAACATATCCCGTGAAAGGGGCCTCCCAATCAGGTGTGGAGGTTGCATAAGGGCTGCCTGGCTCCTGCATAAGGGATGTGGCAGGGATGTAGCCAGGATGCACTACACTAACACTCCAGGGCCTTGTCTTCACTAGGATATAACATATATATATATATATATATTCTTAACTGGAATTAGCTAACTTGATGTAAAATCCTCATGAAGACACATCAGTTTATAGTTTTCACCATGACCAAGTCAAGTTAAAGACTAAGGAGGAACTAACTCAAATTAACTCAAATTAAGCATATCCTCTTTTTTTTCCTAGTGAACACACCACCTAAAAGAGAAAGCATGAAAGGTGGATGGAAGAAACATGAGTCTGGATTGGGGAGGCCATGTAACAAAAATAGGTGACCAATTGTTAGCCAATCAAACAGGCCGCTGTTCCGAGGGGGTGCGGGGCCCAGAGTGGAAGTGACAAATCTATCACTTCCAGGACCGCCCATGCCAGCCTGCGGGGCTCCTCAAAGTGCAGGGCCCAGAGAGGTCTTGTGTGCCTAGGTGACCTGCAGCCCTCCTGGGCAATTTAAGAAGGCTCCTGGCAGCTGCTGCTAATGGGGTGGTGGCCAGAGCCCCCCAGGAACTTAGATCCACCCCCCCACACACTCACCTGTTGCACCAGCTAGTAGGACTGAACCAGTGTGAGGGTGAGGGGAATAGACCAGAAACAAGTTATTTGGTGTGGGGGAGGGGAGGGAATTATGGTTCTTTATGCCATTTTTTTTCTTGGGGGTGCTTCTGCATTGGCAACACCCCACTCCTTACTATGGACTGTGCCCACACAGCATGATCCACCCGTTAAACAGCTTGTACAATTAAATGTTGTTATAATCTAGGGTACAGGTTAACTGAGAACAAAAATTACCTACAAATCCGGCCTGTATTATCTGGTACAGCGATACACATCAGATAAAGTTTTGTTTTTATGTCTATGATTTGGTTCCCTGGAGTTCCATAACAGTGCTGGTTGGGATGTTATCTCAAAGCCAGAGCAATTCTGACCACTACAAAAAAATAATGCAGATACAGTAGTGAATCAGTATGTTTCTCAGTTCATGACTGGAGTGAATTAGTTGGCATTTGTAAAGCTCCCATCTGAACCGCTTATTGATTTTTTTTATCAGAACAATCTAATCTCATCTATCCATCTTTATCTCTCAGATCCTTTCACTGGTTTTCATTTCTCTTCATTCTTTCTTATTGCTGTCTCTTTCAGTGTCCCCGGGCCATTACTCTTCTTCACTTTCCAGCACCACTCCATACATTCCCCATTTCTCTCTATACATTGAAATGTCAGGATAGATTGAGTATTTACTATATATTCAATGGCAGCTTAGGAACCTGTCAGAAGGATAATTTCCTTTTCTAGATGTCTCCTTCCTCTTACATTGCTACAACTGTATAATGACATAAAATACCCCAGTGCCAGCTGCTCAGTGCCACCAATAAAATGAAGGTCCTTTGCCTCCATCTTACTCAAACTCATTCCCTCTGACGCAGTGGCTACTGTCAGAGACAGGATCCTGGGCTAGATGAACCATTCGTCTGACCCAGTGTGGCTGTTCTTATGTAAGCTTCTACTGAGTATTGTCTTCTAGACCAGGCCTGCACAACTCGTAAAGTGGCGAGGGCCACATTACTCCAAAGAAAACAGCTGAGGGCCGAAAACCCCCACCCCTGCGGAAACACCCCTCCCCAGGACCTCCTGGCCCACAGAAACACCCCACCCCAGCACCGCCCAGCCCTGCAGAAACAAACCCTCCTTCCCCAGCACTGCCCCACCAAAACAGCTGTGGGCCAAAAAGGAAGGTTGGGGGGGGGGAGGTGATACTTGATTTTAAATCAACCAGGGGCTCCCAGCTGAAGAGGTGGCTGGGAGCCCTCAGGGTCAAATTAAAGGGCCCGGGGCTCCGGTGGCTGGGGGAACCTGGAGCTTTTTGGGGCTGGGGCAGGGATTTAAAGGGCCAAGAGTTCCTGCCGCTGAGGGGAGCCTGAGCCCTTTAAATCCCAGCCCCAGCCCATTCCCTGGAGCCGCAGCCGGGATTCAAAGGGCTCTGGGCTGCCTGCAGCTGCTGGGGAGCTCAGAGCCTTTTGAATCCTTGCCACGGCTGTGATTTAAAGAGCTCTGGTCTCCCCGTCACTGCGGACACCTCAGAGCCTTTTGAATTCCTGCTGTGGCAGAGATTTAAAGGGCTCTGGGCTCCTCGCAGTTGCGGGCAGCTCAGAGCCTTTTGAATCCTTGCCACAGCTGGGATTTAAAGGGCTCTGGGCTCCCTGCCGCTGCGGGCAGCTCCAGAGCCCTTTGATTCCCTGTCGCAGGCTGCACAGTGAGCCTCTGCGGGCTGCATGTGGGGCAGGCCTGTTCTAGACTGAACCTCCTTTAGGGAAAGGGTGGTTTTTATTCAACATTATTACTTTTTATTTGCATTACCATAATACCTCAAGGCTCCAGCAGAAATGGGCCCTCACTGTGCCAGGCTCTGTGCAAATACAGAGTATGAGAGTCTCTACTTTAAGGAGCTTGCAAGTTAGAGGGACAACAGGTGGCTGGGGAAACATATCACTTCTCTGTCCCTATCACTCACCTCAGATTGCATAACAGAGATGACTGAGTAGTAGAACGTAGGTCTCACAACTCAGGCCAGTGCCCTGTGCACTAGGTGATGCTACCTTATTTTGTGTGTTTTGTACAGCACCAGGCACTTCACTGATATGAGTAATAGACCTATGCCTTTACTCACATTGAATAGGACCTTCATCCTAATACCATGTCACTGGTTCCAGTGGGACTACTCATAGAACAAGACACTGCTCATTGTAAAGGAGGGTGGCAGTTTAAGTTCCAGTGATAATAAGTAGAAGAAGCTACTTACCAAACTACTGCCATGGAAATACTGTACCAGAATGCAGTACATTAGTGCATCTCTTACAGTTAAAGACATTGTCAAGATTACTGTATTGCGGGTAACATGCTTAACTCTTATGACACTAAGCAAGTCTTTTTGGCTAACTATCATGTCATTTACAGCTGTAGATATACTCATTGGGAAAGTTTGATTCTTAGCTAATTATATTCTAAATAGATGGTGCTATAAATCCTCTCATTATTTCCAAGTTAATGTAATAAGGTTTTCATGAATCTATAGATTAATAAACATTTTCCACGGGGATGAACTTCAAAATAATTTGTTATGTTCACAGCAGTTCCAGTAAGCTGCTCATCCAAAGCGCCTGACCCTTTCTAGTATAGAACATTAAGTTAGACATCTTGCCAGTCAGAGATTTCCTTGTATCATTTTTCAGGATTTCTTGTTCCTGGCTGGGCTTGTGAGGAGCTAAAGAAAAGGTTTTTTTTTAAAAAATTGGATGATAAAGTTAGGCTTCTAAATCCATATTTATTTATCTAAATAGAAATGGGAAGGCAACAAATTGAAAACTGATATCAGGAAATGTACATTTGCATTAACGACTCACCATTTGCCTGTTTTTGTGCACTCAGTTGAAAGAAGCACATGGACGAACTGGATATTTGTGCCTGGAAATGCCCAGTTAGGCACAAAAACAGCCTTTGCATGCAGAAATACCTGACACATATGCCAAAACAAATAAAGACTTCAAATGCATATGCGATTTGCACACACGGTTTTGAAAATCAGCCACATAGGTGAAAAACAGGCAGTTAGGCACAGGGAAAGGCAATAAAGCAGGAAAGTAAAGCCCTAGTCACGTGCACTAAATATAAAATAGAAGGCTGACTTCTTTTTTTAAATCACAAAGATATGCTCTAAAGCACACAAGCGACATCAGTTCCACATCTGTGCCCTATTGATTGTTACCACTACTCCTTGTGTCACATCCAAAATTAGACTGCGAACTCTCTGGACATGGACCGTGTCTTTTTATTCCTTCTTCAGGGTCCCAATGTAACTCCTATTGACATTAATAGGAATCTTTCTGTAGAATTTTATGAGAGTTGGCTCAGAACCTAGATGTCTAGACCCTTTTGTGTACTGTAAAAAAGACACAGCAAGGGTAAGCGTGACTGCTTGTTAATCTTACACAAGTCCAAAGCAAGTAATGATTGTTTTTGTCACTGGTGACCAGCTGCCTGTCATAATGAAAAATCATCTCTAAGATATGCATGGCATGAGGCAGAAACCAAAACAAAATCATACCCTTTCTGTGGTTGAAGAATCTCCCGAGAGAAAACAGAGTTCAATCAATAATGCAAAAAAAATGTAGAGCAGACCCATTGCTGACAGAGCTGATGACAGAAACACAGCCCGCTTTTTGATGAGAAGGAAGGAAGGACTGTTTCTATTGTCCCACAAAGACATTTGAGTCTGACTATATTAATGAAATTTGGTATTGGAGCTTTTGATCTTAACATTTTCTTTTCGGTGGTGTTCAATTGAGTTAAAACAGGGACTTCTGTCAAACCATGTGCTTTATTGCATCTTCATTCTAGCATTGCCATGCACTAGTTTCGTCCTCAGTGTAGTGGTGTTTTACACTCATTTTTCCCACATATAAATGAGGTAAGTCTCAAAGAGGGAAACCTGGAGGAAGGGATGGGACTTGGAGAATGCGGGGTTTGTAATGGCAGGGAGAAAAGAGAAAGTAATCGGAACTGGGAGGTGGGGGAATCAAATCATTGCCTTAAGTGTCCTAATGAAGCCCTTATATCTGAGGTGTGTAGGAAAAGAGAACACCAGGAGACAATTCAAGGAGGAGGATGCAACAGGCGAAATAAGCAGCAGAAGAAAGTAGGGCAGTTGGCTGAATTTTTAAAGTGCCTGTACACAAATGCGAGGAGCCTGGGAAACAAGAAGGAAGAATTAGTAGTACTGGCACAGACAGGGAATTACGATGTTATTGGCATAACTGAGACATGGTGGGATAGCTCGCATACCTGGAGCACTGCCATGGATGGGTATAAGCTGTTCAGGAAGGATAGGCAGGGGCGAAGAGGGGGAGGAGTAGCGCTGTATGTAAAAAGAGCTGTATGAATGCTCAGAGCTTCCACTACGAAACTGGAAATGAGCCAGCTGAAAAGTCTTTGGTTTAAATTTAGAGGGAATGTCACAGGGGGAGTTATGGTGGGTGTCTGCTACAGACCACCAGACCAGAAAGTGAAGAGGTGGATGAGGCTTTTTACAGACAACTAGCAGAAGTTCTGTAGATCACAGGCCCTGGTTCTCATGGGAGATTTCAATTATCCTGATATCTGCTGGGAGAGAAAACTACAGCATCGTGTGCACAGGCAATCCAGGAAGTTTTGGAGATTGCTGAGGACAACTTCCTGGTACAAATGCTGCGGGAACCAACGAGGGGCCTTGCGCCTCTCGACCTCCTGCTCACAAACAGAGAAGAGTTGATCGGGGAAGTAAGGGTGAACGGCAACCGGGGCAGCAGTGATCATGACATGGTACAGAGTTCAGAACCCTGGTCAAAGGAAGGAAGGAGAGCACAGCAGAACGCAAACCCTGGATTTCAGAAAAGCGGATTTCAGCTCCCTTAGAGAAATGATGGGCAGGTTCCCTGGAAGCTGAACTGAAGGGGATGGGTGTCCAGGAGAGCTGGCAGTTTTTTAAAGAAACCATGCTAAGAGCACAGGAAAATACCATACCGATGTGCAGAAAGAACAGCAAGCGTAGAAAGTGCCCAGCATGGCTTAGCAGGGAACTCAGTGGTGAGCTGAAGCAAAAGAAGAAGCTTACAAAAAATGGAAGCTGGACAGATGACTGGGGAGGCATATAAGATTATTGCTCGGGCCTGCAGGATAGAATCAGAAAGGCCAAGGGCAATTTGAGTTGAAACTAGCAAGGGATGTGAAGGATAATAGGAAGGGGTTTTACAAGTATGTAAGCAACAAGAAGAGGACTAGGGATGGTGTAGGTCCCTTACCTCAATGAGGCAGGATCCTAGTGGTGGAAAGATATGGAAAAGGCCTGAAGTACTCAATTCCTTCTTCACTTCAGTCTTTACGGGCAGGATCAACTCCAGACTACTACACTGCGGGAACGCAGAGAGGAGAGAGGAGAGCAGCCCACTGTGATAGAGGGTCAGGTTAGGGACTACTTAAAGACGTTAGACGTGCACAAGTCTATGGGACCGGACGAACTGCATCCGAGGGTCTGAGGGAGTTAGCTGATTGATTGCAGAGCCGTTGACCATTATCTCTTTGAAAAATTCATGGCGAACAGGAGGTCCCAGAGGACTGGAAGAAAGCAAATATAGTACCTATCTTTAAGAAAGGAAAAAGGAAGATCCAGGGAACTACAGACAATCAGTCTCACCTCATCCCTGGAAAAATCATGGAGCAGGTGCGAAGGAATCCATCCTGAAACACTTAGAGGAAAACAAGTGATCAGAAGCAGTCAGCATGGATTCACCAAGGGTAAATCATGCCTGACCAACCTGATTGCTTTCTATGATGAGATGACTGGACTTGTGGATGGGGGGCAAAGCTGTTGATGTTGTATACCTTACTTTAGTAAGGGCTTTTGACACGGTTTCCCACGCATTCTCATCAGCAAACTAAGGAAGTATGGGTTGGAGGAATGGACTGTGAAGTGGATAGAAAACTGGTTGAATCAACGGGCTCAGCGGGTAGGTATCAATGGCACACTCTCTAGTTGGCAACCAGTAACAAGTGGTGTTGCCCCAGGGTCTGTCTTAGGGCCCGTTCTATTCAATGTCTTCATTAATGATCTTTGATGATGGGATAGCTGCACATTAAGTAAATTGCAGATGACACCAAGTATGGCGGGAGTGGTGGTGGTACACGTTGGAGGGCAGGGATATAGGATTCAGAGAGACTTAGACAAATTGGAGAAGTGGGCCACAAGAAACCTCATGAAGTCAACAAGGACAAGTGCAAAGTCCTGCACTTAGGACAGAAAAAACCCCCATGCACTGCTACAGGCTGGGGACTGTTTGGCTAAGTAGCAGTGCTGAAGAAAAGGATCTTGGGTTACGGTAGATGGAAAGTTGAACATGAGCCTACAGTGTGCTCTTGTAGCCAAAAAGGCTAATAGCATACTGGGCTGTATTAGTAGGAGTGTTGCCAGCAGATCGAGGGATGTGATTATTCCCCTCTATTCGGCACTGGTGAGGCCGCATCTGGAATATTGTGTCCAGTTTTGGGCGCACCACACACACAAAAGGACGTGGAACAATTGGAGAGAGTCCAGCGGAGGGCAACAAAAATGATTAGAGGACTGGAGCACATGACTTATGAAGAGAGACTGAAGGAACTGGGCTTATTTAGCCTGCAGAAGAGAAGACTAAGGGGGGATTTGATAGCAACCTTCAACTACTTGAAGGGATGCTCCAAGGAGGAGGGAGCTAGGCTGTTCTCAGTGGTGACGGAGGACAGAACAAGGAGCAATGGTTTGAAGTTGCAGTTGCGGAAGTCGAGGCTGGATATTAGAAAAAACTTTCTGACTAGGAGAGTGGTGAAGTATTGGAATGGGTTACCTAGGGAGGTGGTAGAATCTCCATCTTTAGAGCTATTAAAGTCCGGCTAGACCGCACCCTGGCTGGGATTATTTAGGGAAAATGGTCCTGCCTTTAGCAGGGGGTTGGACTAGATGACCTCATGAGGTCCCTTCCAACCTTTTGATTCTATGATTCTATGATTCTATGACTGGTTACGGTGTAAGACAGTGGAGAATCAGGTCCTTGGGTTCATTTCCATTTTCTGCTACTGACTTGCTGTATGACCTTGGCCTCATCTTTCTGTTCCTCAGTTTCCTCATTTTTTGTACGGCGCTTTAATGCCTACGGATAAAATGCCAAGTACACCTCTACCTCGATATAACGCTGTCCTTGGGAGCCAAAAAATCTTACCGCGTTACAGGTGAAACCATGTTATATTGAACTTGCTTTGATCCACTGGAGTGCGCAGGCCCCGTGCCCCCCGGAGCGCTGCTTTACCACATTATATCCAAATTCGTGTTATATTGGGTGGCGTTATAGCGAGGTAGCGGTTTATTATTATTACTAAGTTATTTACCTACAGCACCACAGTAGGACTGTGCAGTGGTTAATTAATCACTGTTTGTAATGTGCTTTTAAGATACTTGTGAGCAAGATGCAGGGCCGGCTCTAGGCACCAGCATTCCAAGCATGTGCTTCTCAAGGGGCTTCTGGCTTTTATTTATCTATTTATTTTGCTTGGGGTGGCAAAAAACCTGGAGCCGACCCTGGCAAGATGCTATAGAAGTGCAAAGTGTTATTACTGCTGTTTAGCTATTGCCATGATGCTGACTATGTGAAAGTAATTCCAGAGTTAAGGGCTTGATCCAAGGTCAGAAGGAGTGTTTATATGGGACTCACTCAGCCCCTAAAGGTCCTATTAACAGAGAAGCATTTTTCTGAGTTCATGTCTGTGAAAGTACCACCCACAGTTGTTCTGTAAAATAACAACTGCGGGCATATCAGTATTGGAGGCCAAGACTACTTGATGCATGTGGATACTGAATCACGCAATTTACTAGGCTTCAGAAACTGACATAAAGATGAAGGCTATTTCCAGATGGAAAAATACATGTCTAGTAAAAAAGGGAATGAAGGCATTTTAATATCCTCTTTCTGGAGATATACCTACCAACCTTTCTGCATTTCTTGCTTCTGAAGAAAATAGTGAAACTTCGTCAGTATTTCAAATTATTCTGTATGTCAGTAGCACATTGCAAACTTCCCTTGTCATCCATTAAATTGGTTTGCCCGTAATCAATAAATTACAGCAATTAATTAAGCCATCAATTTTCTCATTGCTGTCTGTTTCTTGTTGCCCTTGTGATTCTGATGTGGAGAATTTATTTGCGGATGAAGAGCAATAGTGTGCCTATTTTGTATGTTAGTGGTTTATTTAAATATTAAACAAGGGAATTGTGTGACTTCCATTGCTTAAGGTTTCCTTTCTTTACCTTTCCTTCAGTAAAAGTCATATCTTATTTTTATGGAAGATCTTTCATCCCAAATGATCCCGAAATGCATCTCAAACTTAAACTCTATTTAGGAATCAATTTGACCATCATGGAATACGTTCCCGTCTGGGGTGAAATATGGCAGGGTTTTAACTATGCACAAGAGCACTCTACACCTTTCTGAAAGGAAGTGAGGAAACATACAGTATTCAACTTACAAATAAATTAGGTAGGAAGAATTATATCACCTGAATTAGACATGTCCAAGACATCATTATTAACCTCCACTTTGCAAAAAAATGGCACGGGACTGGGGTATTTCATAATAAAAAATGGCAGACCCTTAGTCTAACTTTTCAAAAGTTGATTAGTGCTGGACACCTAGCACCTCCACTAAAGTCAATGAAGCGGATGGAAGAAAATACTCAGCATTTTTGAAAAGCAAGTCTTTTAGGCTCATAAATAGAAACTTAAGAAGCCTAACTTTGCAAACTCATGTTGGCCTTTTTTTCACATCTAATTGTAAACACAAAAAATACCACCTTACAAGATGTTGATGCATAGGTTAAGAAATGACCTACACAGAAGAGTTATCTAAGATTTTAGATGTTTCCTTAGAGGCCACTTATACAAACATTGATTCAAGCTAAAATTACCTAGCTTGACAGATCTGATATGATCATCACACCTCCAGGAGGTAAATCTACAGGCCCTTTTTGACAATGGTCAGAGTAGATGTATGTGGACAGGCTGTATCATGGCGAGGAGAATGGTGACAAAAGAACAAATATAGGTGAAAGGATTTCACATTCCTAAACAGGACCATAACAAGCCAAATAGCTAGCTCCAATGCTTGGACTTGAAGTCAAAGAAGCTATGCTGCCTACAGCATCTGACGATCTGGTCTTATGTGTGAAGCTGCATAGAAGCACATCTTCATGCCACCCTGTTCCTATCTATGCCATCATTTGAACCTGACCAGGGTGGAATGTCAAGCTAATAAATAAAATGATGGTCCAGAGAGCCCTTCCCCAAGAAAATTCTGAAATATCCAGTGTAATTTTCCTTCATAGACATCAATGAAAATTTGGTGCCAGAAAAGTTAACCTATTTACCCAGTAGGTAAGTGTAGCTTGCAAACAGCAGTTTATTTGTATTCAAACAATTAATAAACATATATACCATCCTATAAAATCTAAGCAGTAAACACATCCAGGTTTCTCCTGTCTCCTTCTCCGGGGTGATCATGCCTACTAACAATTCTTCTTTTACTTGTCCCCCCATACACACACATTACGGAGTGCCCAAACGAGAGTGGCAGATATTATACTCATCGTTAGTGAGAATTCCATACTTCTGCTACTCACTCGCAAACTATCTATTAGATACCCTTATGTACTCAACCTGCATTGTATTATACTTACAAATCTACATAAATTATCTGCAAGGTAAAGCAGTACAGCTTAAGTGTTCTGCAAATACCTCTCCGGAGACATTTAAAAAAAAAAAAAAAAGAAAGGAAAAAAAAAGGCAAAGGGAAAAAAAGACAAAGAAAAAAAGAGCCCTCTGTTCATCTCCAAGGTTACTGAGGAACAGTGTGAAAACATCTTCAAATTATTTTCCAGGGCCGAACTACATTTGTATTTAATCTTCCAGTCTCCCAAGAGAGCTGTCACTGCTGCTCTGTACTCTTTGCTTTATTTACTAGCAGCTCCGTTGCAATGACAACTGCTCTCCAAGCAGAGAGAAAGGATGCACAAAGGGATGCAGTGTAATGGCCATTAAAAAGAATTTGATGCAAGAAACTCAAGTCAGAATTCACCTTCCTAGGAGACATCCCATGATTAGCAGAGAAGACAGCGTGGTTCAGCTCCTTAATACATGAAAATGGGCTCAGGCCCACTGATTTCAGTGACAATGCCTACTTACAAGAGCTAAGGATCTGGCCTACAGCATCCAGTCATTTGCAGCAATGGTTCGAAACATATGGGTTGTAGGCAAACCTGGAGAAGTATTATCTGGCATGTAGAGTGAAAAATAAGAATATACAGAAGCCACCTTGAGGACGGAAGAGAATGAAGTTATTTACTAGTAACTGTTTTTTCTGGAGGCTTGTTCAGGATATTCATGCTATTCCATTTCTCAGAGTTCTACTGCCTTTAGCAGTAAGTTGGGCTTGAGCTATTGGACTTAGAGCAGTGTTTCACTAACTTGGGGCACCACTTGTGTAGGGCCAGTTTATTTACCTGCCGCATCCACAGGTTCGGCCAATTGTGGCTCCCAGTGGCCACGGGTCGCAGCTCCACGCCAATGGGAGCTGCTGGAAGCGGCGGCCAGTACGTCCCTCAGCCCGCGCTGCTTCCAGCAGCTCCCATTGGTGTGGAGTAGTGAACCGCGGCCAGTGAGAGCTGCGATCGGCTGAACCTGCAGACACGGCAGGTAAACAAACTGGCCTGGCCCACCGGGGCTTTCCCGATACAAGCGGCGTCCCAAGTTTGGGAAACACTGACTTAGAGGAAGGAATCGAGGCAGCTGGATCTAGAGCTGATTGGATTTTTTTTGACAAACTTTTTTTTTCCCCTGATCAGAAAATGCAGATTTGTCAAGCCCCAAACTTTTTACAGGAAAAGGCCTAGTTTTGATGAATTTCCTATTTAGAAATTTGTTTGAATAGATAAAAGTTTTGCAGTTGTCAAACTGTCCCATTTCAAAGTTTTGGAAATCAAAAGTTCCAATTTTCAGTTCAAAATGTAAGTTTATTGATAATTTAAAAAAAAAAGTGTAAAAGATCAACATTGAAATAAAACTATCCAAGAGAAAAATTTTGAATGACTCAATCCAAAGATATTTTTGGATTTTTGTGGGATGGGAAAACTGCCCCCCCCCCACAGCTCTATTGGGGACCTCAAGGCCTCTTAAGGGGCACTGATACAGTCCAGACAGGTACTTTTTCTCATGAAGCTTCTGGGCAACAAGCAGGGCTGCCCAGAGGATTCAGGGGGCCTGGGGTCTTCGGCGGCGGGTCCCGAGGCAAAAGGACCCCCTGCTGCGCGTCTTTGGAGCACTTTAGTGGTGGTCCCAGGGCGGAAGGATGCCCTGCCGAATTGCTGCCAAAGACCCAGACCGGAAGAAGCTCCGGGGGCCTGGGGCCTGGGGCAAATTGCCCCACTTGCCCCCCCCCCCAAGTGGCCCTGGCAACAACGGACATAGCCAACAAGCATCACTACACAGAGGCAACACTCTCAAAAAAACACCGTTCTTAGTGATTAATCTTTCTTGATCTACTGAAACTAGCCTGGGTGCCAGGAGGATTAATTAGTCAATGTTAGTAAAGTGCTTTGAGGGTGAAACATATTAGGTATTGTTAGATGAGTTTGGTAAATCTGTTTTCTAGCCAAGCCTGTAAATAGCATTATTTGGTTTTGTTATTCTGTATTCCAAAAAGGGACTGGGCTAAATATTAGCTCTACTGACGTTAATGGCAAAACTGCCATGGCAACAGGATTTCCCCTTTGACATTTACATTAAAAGCAAGGATTTAACGAGATCAAATTGTAGGGGATAACAATGCATAAGGGATATAGACCCAAAGCTTCAGGCCATAACCCCACTCTGCCTCATGTGTTAGGGAAAAATATCCTTTCCCTGTATGTGTTATTGCACCGTTGTCATAGAACTTGCTATACTGGATTAAACCCATGGCACATCTAGACTAGTGTACTATCTCTGACATTGTGCAGCACCACATGCTGCAGAAGAATGTGTACAAATCCCACAGTAGGCAGATGTGGGATATCTGCTACATAGCTCTCATCCTGGTCTCCAAAATTAGAGACTGGTTTAAACTCTGTAGAACAAAAGTACAGTCACCTTACCCTAAAATTTCTGGTAGCAGCCAGTGCCAAATCCAGATTGCTAGCCCCAGTAGGTAGAACATTGGTCTAAGCTGGGGTGGCAGTTCCTATGTTCCAATGTATGTGAAATAGCATAGACCTGATTCTTCCCATATCTTGCCCCCTACGAAATTACTTATGCTGAAAAAATGAGTTTAAAATGCTGCCAAATGAGAATGATCAAATTTTACACCTACTTTGCATAGGCAGAGCTGGCCTTACCGTGAGGCCAACTGAGGCAACCTCCTCAGGTGCCAGGACTGGGTGGGGGGCACCACTAGGACCCAGAATGTAGAAAATTGTGTCTGCTGCTGGTACATATGTATTCTCTCTGCTCTAGATGCACAGAGATGGTGGAGTGCAGTGCTGGAGGAAGGAGGGCACAAGAGACATAACAGGCTATATGAGAGGGAATAACAGAAAGCCGCAGGCGCTGCAGGGAATGAGAGGATCAGGAGCCTCTTATGTACCTCTGTAGCACCCCCAGGAGCCTGGACTGATTAACATCAGCTTCTCAGGGGGCTTCCTGATGCTTCCCTGAACCCACTTGAGAAGGACAGGCAGTCAACTGAAGTAGTAGGAGCCAGTTAGGCCCTTGAGACGTTAATATCTTCCCTCAATGAGAACCTGCCACCAGCCTGCTTATTTGTCCCCTTCAACTGAGTGATGAAAGCCACTATAGCTGGCACAGAACAGCAGTCATGGGTGAAAAACGAAAACACCCCTCTGGGGCAGCATTCAGAAAAAGAAAGAAAGCAAAGGAAGCTTTTCTATCTAAGCAGGAAGGAGCTCTCCTGAGATAGACACAAACGTTCACGGCGAGCCTTCCAGCCCCAGTGAGGATGTGAGTGGTGAGGAGATGCCTGACCTTCTGGTTAGTCAGAGTGCAGGTGACCTGGCAGCTACGGCAGCATCCATATTGCCATCTCAAATGGATGTAACCATGCACATTCCTGAAGAAAAGTGTAGATCAGAGAAGAATGTGGTAGAGGTGCAAGAAACAGCTGCTGCTGAGTTTAGTTCCTTAAGTCTAGATGATCCAGGACTGTGGAACCACTTGAGAAGTAGCCTGAGGGACTTCTTTGCATGGCATTGGCCACAACAAGTGAAATACTTCATGTTCCCCAAAGACAATGAAAATAGAAGTTTCCATCTAACACATTACTGGCATGAAATCCCTAATGGTGACAAGGTGGAGAGGCCACGACTTATGTACTCAAAACCCGAGAATGCTGCAAACTGTTTTTGTTGCAGACTCTTCCTGTCTAATGTTCCAGCCACATTGGGTTCTACAGGAAGAAAGGACTGGAAAAATCTGGCTAGAAATCTGGCATGCCATGAGAAGGCAGCAAATCACCAGAGAACATTCCATAGGTGGAATGAGCTTGAGATGAGACTAAGGTTAAAGGCCACCATAGATAATCATCAGCAAGAAAAGATTGCATCAAAGTCTCTTTACTGGCAAAGTGTTCTGAAAAGGCTCATTGCCATTGTGAGAATGCTTGCTACCCAAAACCTAGCACTACGTGACACTTCAGATGCATTTTATGTGCCAAACAATGGAATAGTCCTTAAAACTGTGGAGCTGATGGCTGAGTTTGATGCTGTACTCCAGGAGCATCTAAGAAGAGTCACCATCCAAAAAATGTACACACACCACTACCTTGGAAAAACAATTCAAAATGAGATATACAGTTACTGGCAACAAAAGTCAAACAAAGATTGTGGCGGATCTGAAGTCAGCAAGATATTTATCTGTTATTCTGGACTGCACACCTAACATCAGCCATAAGGAACAAATGACGTTAATGGTGCGTTTTGTGACAACAATAGAATCTAGTAAAAATGTCCCTGCAATGGTGACTGTCAGAGAGCATTTTCTAGAATTTATTGACATTGATGATACTACAGGAGTTGGTATGACAAATGTGCTTCTTAAAAAGCTGGGAAATACGGGAACTGCAATACCTGACATGAGAAGACAAGGCTATGATAATGGTGTCCAGATGAGAAGAACAGAAGAGTGCAGACACGGATCTGAGAGTTAAACTCTCGAGATTTTTTTGTCCCATGCAGTTCTCATTCATTGAACTTGGTGGTCAGTGATGCAGCATCAGCTTCTAGTGAGGCTGCTGAATTTTGTAATGTAATTCAAAGCATCTACATAATTTTCTCTGCATCAACTCAATGGCAAATTTTGAAGCCCCATCTGGGAACATCCTGTCTGACAATGAACCCACTGAGTTCCACACAATGAGAAAGTCGAGTGGAGGCGGTAAAGCCTATCAAACTCTAAATTGGGAAGACAGATGATGCCACAGTTGCCATTATGAAGGCTAATGCTATGACAGGAAATATTTGTGGGAGAACAGTAGCAGAGGGAAATGGAATCACCAGAAACAAACACAACTTCAAATTTCTGTGTGGCTTAGTGTTGTGGCATGACATACTTTTTGAAATAAATGCTTTGTAAACAAGAGACTGCAAGGTGTTGACCTTGATATATCTAGAGCAATGGAACAACTGGACAAAGCAAAGTCATACCTACAGTCTTATCCGTTAGATGAGGGATTTCAAAATGTTCTGAAGAGTGCACAGAAGTTGGCAGAGGAACTTCAAACTGAAGCTATTTTCCCACTCATTCAAGAATGCAAGAGACACTGAAGAAGATGATATTTTGATTATGAGACATGGAATAATCCTGTAAGAAACCCCAAACAACAATTCAAAATTGAATTCTTTAACCAGGTGCTAGATTGTGCAATATAGTCAGTTAAAGAACATTTCATGCAGCTCAAAAAACACAGCAGTATATTTGGAATGTTGTATGATATTCCAAAACTCCTGACTATACCTGAAGAAGACCTACACCAGCAATGCAGAGCACTAGAGAGAGAGTTGACACACAATGGCATGCACTATATTGATGCAAGTGATTTAGGTGATGAACTGAAAGCTCTTTCAAGATACATTTCAGAAGGATCAACTCCAAAGGCTGTTCTGGAACATATGTGCACAAATAAGATGACCACCCTCTTTCCAAATGCTTTTGTTGCTCTGCACATACTTCTAACGCTTCCTGTAACAGTTGCCAGTGGACAATGCAGCTTCTCCAATCTGAAGTTAATAAAAACACATCTACGCTCCACAATGACACAGGAGAGGCTGGTCAGCCTTGCAACCATCTCAATAGAGCATGAGTTGGCCCAGACTGTGGACCTTCAGCAAGAAGCAGTTCAAATCTTTGTAACCACGAAGGCATGGAAAGTACTACTTTAGTTATTCAAAGAGATAAAAATGCCAGTGTTTACTATGCAGACAAGAAAAGTGACATTTGCTGTTCAGCCATTTGAAAGTTAAGTGCTAGTTAAAATTCTCCTTTATTGGGGTAGGTAGCAGAGCAGTACCATGAGAGGAGTAGAACAGGAAGCAGGCAGAATTGAGACCTTTCAAAGTTTTGGCCCAAGGAAGGGGGCATGCAGGCATCATTTGAGCTCCCAGCCTCAGGTGCCACAATGTTGTGGGCCAGCCCTACCATTGCTGGAGCGTGAGTGGGGAATACAAGCACAGTTCTCCTGAACTGTGACAGAGCTTTATCAGGTGTAACGTGTGCATGTCTTCTTGTTGATATGAACTCATATTCAAATTGTGAAATTTTGAATTCACAACATAGGCTTGATAAGGGACTGAGAACACGACAAAATTTCAGAGGGGTGGGTTTGAGGGTGTGGTTACAAACATTGGATGCCTTTTGGGGTTAACAAGGAATCTAAGCAGCTAAAACTGAAGCACAAGTTTTCATTGCTGTTTCCTAGTGGTGATTTCACCTGCTGTGTCACTGTGCACTGTGAGTGTCTGAAAAAGAGAAATTAGAGATGAAGGTGGCCTGTAATTTATTTATATGGATTTTTACAAGCTATACAAAGAGAAAGCCCAGAAAGTACCCTCTGTGCTCTTCACAAACTTTGGGACAACAACAAACTACATAAGGCCTGTCATTTCTTCCAGATCAAATCAAATAAGTCAGAAACAACAGAAAAACAACAAGAATTAGTCAGCCACCACTCCACACACATACACAATCCTCATAGTCCTATATCATAATTTCCCAGGTCTACCACACAACACCCATCTCTTGGGCAGTCTTTAGGTAACCACTAGCTCTATCCTCATCCACCATTATCCGCTGCACATAATCCTCTGAGTGTCAGTACCATACAGAGAGCAGGAGCCATACACATAGGTAGAAAGGCCCAGGTGCAACTAGAAGAGTATGTGGTGGCTACTAGGCATGTTCTTTAACTGACTTTGAAGCTGTGCAGAGGGTTTCCATTAAGGGCAAGTAGTCTAGCAGGTACTACACATCCATTGTGTTGTTGTTTTTTAAGCTGAACAGGACAAACTGAGACAGGTTTAAAGGGGGAGCAAATCCTGAACCAGTAGGGCCCAGAACAAAAAAAGCATGATCACCTGCTGGCTTCAGATGGAATAGAGAAAGCTTAATCAATAGGTGTTGTGTGACTGCGGAAACCCATCAGCTCAAAGCTTTTAAAAGTGGGTTGTTTATTGTGGTTCAGTGGCTTCCGTACCATATATACTCACTTTTCAAGTAACAAGATGTTCAGAGCTATGTGGGGAAAACATCAGAAAGTGGGGGAGCAGGAGACAGCTCTGTTAACTCAGTGGCTGACTGATGCAGGAGTAAGACATGTCTGCTGTGTGAACTCCATTCCAGAGCCAGTGCCATTTGGCATCCACATTATAGACTCCTTGTCTCACTGGATGCTGAGGAGACAGCTAACTATTGACTCAGGCTGGAAATGCTGTTGACCATGAGGATCTTTGGGCTGCTTTTGCTAAGAAAATGTTGAGGTGTTTGGAGCGGAATGGTGGGGCTGCCATTCTCCTCAGGCTCTGAGGAGCCTAGGTGATACATGGGCACTTTTGATGCCACACTCCAGAGACGGAGACGATTGGAAGGCTGTGAATGTGTGCTAAATTATCCCTTGTACTGCATCTTATGTAACAGCAGCAACATGGGGAAGGCTGTGGGAAAATACCAATAGAGTTAACACATAACACTTGCCTAAGAGGTTTTCACAAGCGTTCCAAATGCTGGTTGCACATCTTTATCTATTAAACGTTGTTCCTTAAGAAATCGTATGACAATCTCTCTTGGTGGTTTAACTCCATGTAAGGAATGAGCGGTGGCCTGCACTTCAGCAAAGAAGTAGGCTGAGGGGCAGGAGGGGGAGTATATTAGTTATGCATAATATAGCACCCGTAAGACAAGGATTTCAGAACTGAGCCCATGTTTATATTCTTATTGACAAGTGCCTTGCAAAGTCTCAGCCTCCAAAATGTTGTGTGTGTGTGTGTGTGTGTGTGTGTGTGTGTGTGTGTGTGTGTGTGTGTGTGTGTGTGTGTGTGTGTGTGTGTGTGTGTTAAAGTGCCATACAAACACACTGCACCCTGGACTTATGGTGTGGTTATCAAATAATTTGTTATTTAACACTTATATGGCAGTAATGCCTAAAGTTCACAACCCCGTTGGACTCCATTGTGCTACGTGCTGCACAAACGTAATACGTGATAGTCTCTGCCCAAAGGGATTTTACAACCAGTAAAGTGCTGCTGTTGAAATTAGGAGGAAACAAATGCAGCTACTGTTGTATTGCAGTAGTAATGTTGCATTTCTAAAGGAAAGCTTGAAAATCTTTATAATAGTGGCATGTCCAATAAGCTGTGATTTGATGAAGTTTAAATGCTGTGCAGATGGCTTATAGTCTTGAGAGCTGTACATTTACATAGGATTTAAAACATAGTATATATATGTATAAATTTGAAAACCAAACAGTCCAAAAGCTTCTATTTATTAGTGTTTTTCTCTTTTGTGCTGATTTTCATGTCACTGGGAGGAACAAAAATAATCCTAAATTCCAAACTGAAAAGCCATTTGATATTTCTGCTCCCCTACAATTATATTTGTTTTCAGCAATAGATGGCCCATGACTTCAGATCCATTTGGGTATGGACGCAACCATACAATTAGCTGCATGAAGTCATCTAATTGGATCCAAGAGTTTCATTATTCATAATATACTGTATCTTCAAAATGAGAAGGAAAAAGGGACTTAGGCTGATAACATTCTACAGTGACTCCACTCAAAGATATCTATACTAAAATATTTATATCTCCTCATATGGATATTTTCTCTAGTAGAGAGGAGAATTTAAAGTCCTCAGTGCAGTGATGTTGTGCAGAATAATGATGCTTTAAGCTACTCTGCTGAATGTATCCGTTGGTAAAAAAAAAAAAATGCATAGAGCCTCTTAGACTTCCTTCCCTTTCCTTAGCTTCTAGCTATGGACACTTCTCAGATACACCCAGGAAGGAAATTGGATTCACATAGAGATATTACCTGAGTGACAAAGGCCTGACTAACGGTGAAACATCACTCTGCCACTTCACTCATCTTACTTCAGTGAGCAGATCCAAAGCCTGTGATGTGTTTCCATTGACTTCAGTGGCCTGAAATGGTTACAAAGGACTGCAAGGGTACTAGTCTGTGTTAGGTCATTGGACAACATTTACAAACTGCATCGATGAGTGCGCTATGTATTCTATGTATAGGGACAATAAGAGATATTCAGATTGTGCTAGTCAACCACATCAGGAGTTGTGCACAGACAAGGGAAGGTGAAAGAATGGTCTTGTGTGAAGGTATTGATCTAAGTTCCTAGCTCTGTCACAGACATCTGTCTCTCTCTGCCTCAGTTTCCCGTCTGTAAAATGGTGAAAATGATTCTTCTTTACTCCTCTGTCTTGTCTATTTAGTCCATGAATTCTTGGGGTTATGTTTGTACAACACCGAGCATACGGGGCCATGATCTCAGTTTGGGTCTCGAGATGTGATTAATATTAAGGGAAAGCTCCTGATGCGATCACTATAGGTTTCATACGCCTTTGCTCATTTTTCTCTCCAAAATGATTTTTTAACATCTACATCTACATCTTTCCTGAAGGCTTTGAAGTTGGGTCAAAAAGTCATATGAAGAGATGCCTGAAGCCACACCATTACTCTCAGTTTAAGGAAGAAGTAGTATCTGATAAATATCAGGAGGAATCAGAATTAAAAAAAAAAACACCCAAAAAACAAAGCTTCTGAATTTTGGCCATGTAGTGGAGCAGCAGAAGTGATCAAGGAAAGAGGTGGAAGCACAGAATGTATTATTAATGTCCATTTCAGCAAGAGGATTCAGTGAGTGTCACTCCAAATGAGTTAGAAAATATGGAATAGCAACTGTTCAAAAGAGAGTGGAACAATGTCAGAGCTACGGGTATCCGAGGAGTTTGCTTACTCACTGCAGTGTGTTTCAAACTTTGCTTTCTTATACTCTGTCTGGGACAACGTGACAGAGATAATTACAGAAGAGTGATTTAATCTAGAGATCTGTCATACCATTGACATGAGCCAAGAGCAAGAGGAAGCACTCAGGAGCAGGCTACCACCTCCCTCCCAATTTCTCTACTTGCTCCAAGGAGCAAGTAAACTGAGCTGGATATATACTCTTAGATTACATTCCCCACTGCACCGATGTAGCTACGGGGCCATTGCACTGAAGAAGCAGAGCCGATGTTCCATTCCCAATGCTGTTATTTCTCTCCCTACTCTCCTGCATGAGTGGAGAAATACAGTGTCTCTTCAGAGCCTGCTCACCTACCCATAATGCCATGCTAGCCAGCCCACAATTTGGCTCTGCAGGTTTGAACACTTTGTCATAAGGACCGTGTCTTCTATACGTCTGTTAAGTACGATGTACCTTTCTAATGCTATGTAAATAATGAGTAGCAACAGCATTAAAAAAGTTGCTCGGAAGGAACAGCGCTTCCTCCAGTTTTGCCTGGCATCATCTATAATGAAAAATAAATCCACCATCAAAGTTACAAGTTACAGAGTAGCCTGATGCACCATAAAGGCTTTTGAGAGAAAAGAGTTGAGAGAGAGGGGAGAGCCAGAGTTCCACACTGTTATGTAGTATGAAGCTTGCTCATATAAAGAGAACAGAATTATCATGATTGTAACCCAGGTGGGATCAACAGCTACTAAGGCCAAGTTCAATATTGAGGGGTTCCTCTTAAAAATACAAAAGAGAACTGGCTCCAGCCACCGCCCAGTGAGCTGGGAAAATTAAACACCACTCGCTGAGCACTTCTAAGAAGAAATACTTTCCTTTTCACAAGTGCTTAGTCTGCATAGCGAAGGAAATTTGTAATAAAAAGGCAAAGGGAACCCAGTGTTACTTTGGGAAAACACCACAACCATAATTCAAAAGCATATGGCCATGAGCAATACTCACGCAACAATATGCTGGGCAGTGCCTTGGCCTCAGTTCCTCACCTTGCGATGTCAAAGTCTGACAGACAAATGCGCCTTTAACATGCCACTCTCCTCTCTCTCCGCTGCAACCCACTTACAGCTGCTGTCCTTGGTCAGTGAAGATGGACAGTTCAGAGGTGTGTTCATGGGAGTTCACCTCCCACCCCAGGGGGATGAGGGGAAGCACTGATCAACACCTCAGCTGCTGCACGACCACTGCAACTGGCTTACAGTTCCTGCCACTCACTCTAACACCACTGCTGCCACCCTCTGCTACCGCTGTCTCTCTGCAGTGATATCACCGTCTGAGTTCCATCACTTAATCCAGCTCCCAGTGATTTCAGCAGGGAATGGGGAACCCCAGTGCTTGTGCAGGCTTTATCACTGCAACACTGTACAACACCACATGGAAGGCTCAGCACAGAGTTATCACAGATTTCAGCTCTGGTGATCACTGAACAAAACAGGGACTCTCAATTGCATTTAATAAGCTCTGCCCTTACACAGTGCAGAGAGGAGGGTCAAATGGTAGCTAGGACTCATTAGAGAGAACCTGCACCGCCAGCTAAGAACATCTGTCCCCACCCTTTCTCCCCTTCATTGGAATTTGGCATCCCTACCTGCTGCTTAGCGAGTGATGTTCACTCAGGGAAAGCTGAGAACAAGTTCTACTGACCTTTGCTCATACAGTAAGAATAACAACATTTCATTACCTCTGCATGCTAAGGTGACCCGTAACCCAACATGAGCCAAAAGGAATTATTTTAGCAAAGCACTCAATCGTGCTGCACAACTGGGCAGAGTAGGCATGTCTCTGCAAACATGGTCTGTTCCCAAAGTCTTTTCCCCCAGCTCATCATTAGATGTCAGGCAGAGCTCACCCAGACCCTGCTTACATAATTAATCACTTGATGGGTATTGGGATAACTTTCCTTCCTCCATTAAGCTCAAGTTTCTCCCCCTTGTTTTGAAAGCTCTGACTCTAAGGCTATGTCTAACTTCAGTGGCACATGGATTCTCCCATCCCTGTAGTTAATCCACCTAGCCAAGAGACAGTGGTTAGGATGACAGAAGAATTCTTCTGTCAAACTAGTGCTCTCTACACAAGGGGTTAGATTGGTTTAACTACATAATTTGGGGGGTGGATTTTTCATACCTTTGAGCAATGTAACTGGGTCAATTTAACTTTTTAGTGTTGACATGCAACGGGGCCCTTCAGGGCCCTCCTGGCTCCTGCCCCCACTGGGCTGAGAAAGTCCCTCACAGACTTTTTCGTGCAGTGCTCACCTGGTGCTTTTATTTACAGGCTGTGCTCCCACCACTTTTCCACCATACACATAGTCCCCTTCTTCAATCCACTGGCAGGAGACAAGGGGCAATTGCGCATGCATGCATGCATGCACGCACGCACGCACGCACGCACGCACGCCCTCCATCTACTTCAGCTTTCCTCTTTCCAGCTCCTCCCCCTGGCGTCCTTCCTCTGAGGCTCTTATCTAGCCCCAGCCTGATGAGGCAGCAGCTGTTCCAGCTTCCCCAATCAGGGCCAGGTGATCTACCCAGCCCTAATTCACCTCCCTTAATTGGAGCTGGAGTGACAGAGGGTTGGCTAAGCAGTTTTCTGCTTAGTACCCTGTCACATGCCTGCCCCCTTTTTCCGAATCACCCGGTTCAACCGTAAAGGTCCCTTCTTCCCCCTAATGCGTGGGGTCCTACTGGGTAGGACTTCCTCTTTGGGGTTACCTGCTGGGGCTTCCTTGCAGGGTTCAGGTATCCCCCATCTGCAGAAAGTACATTGCGTTGGGGGTGGGCCACCCCATAGAGCTGCTTGGACCCAGAGGTCATCAGACCAATCACACTCCTGGGTGCATCCCCCTTTTTTTCCCTCCTTCACCTCCAACAGGGATTTAGGATTGGCCCCAGCTTCCTCCTGGGCATCCAGGACCTCCGATTCCCCAGTCCCCTCAAGCAGGATTTGGGCCTCATCTTCCAGGAGTCTGCCTACAGAGAGTTCTGTTCGGATCCCTGGCTCTGCTGAGAGCCTTGGGGCAGATACTCCCTCCCTATCTTCTTCCTCCTTTTCCATCCCCCATTCTTCCTGGCTTGGGCTCTGTTGTCTAGGGCTTTATATTTCCGAGACCTCTTCTCCCTTTCTCCAAGGGTCTCTCCCTTCTCTCACCTTGGGCCTCCTTGTCCAATCTCCCTTCCCTCCTGGGAAGGGATCCCAGTTGGTGCCCACCACCACGGGGTACGGCAGGCCCTCTACCACACTGACACATTTCCAATGGAACTGACCTCAAACATAGTTAAGACATATGGGCTGGATGAATGGACTGTAAGGTGGATAGAAAGCTGGCTAGACTGTCTGGCTCAATGGGTAGTGATCAATGCCTCCATGTCTAGCTGGTATCAAGCGGAGTGCCCCAAGGGTCGGTCCTGGGGCTGGTTTTGTTCAATATCTTCCTTAATGACCTGGAGGATGGCATGGACTGCACCCTCAGTAAGTTTGCAGAAGTTTGCACTTCAACCTCCCTGGTCACACTATAGCAGACCTTAAGGTGGCCATCCTGCAGCAAAAAAACTTCAGGACCAGACTTCAAAGAGAAACTGCTGAGCTTCAGTTCATCTGCAAATTTGACACCATCAGCTCAGGATTGAACAAAGACTGTGAATGGCTTGCCAACTACAGAACCAGTTTCTCCTCCCTTGGTTTTCGCACCTCAACTGTTAGAACAGGGCCTCATCCTTCCTAATTGAACTAACCTCGTTATCTCTAGCTTGCTTGCTAGCATATATATATATATACCTGCCCCTGGAAATTTCCACTACATGCATCTGACTAAGTGGGTATTCACCCACGAAAGCTCATGCTCCAAAACGTCTGCTAGTCTATAAGGTGCCATGGGATTCTCTGCTAAGTTTGCAGATGACTCTAAACTGTGAGGACTAGTAGATATTCTGGAGGGTAGGGATAGGATACAGAGGGACCTAAACAAATTAGAAGACTGGGCCAAAATAAACCTGATGAGATTCAACAAGGACAAGTGCAGAGTCCTGCACTTAGGACGGAAAAATCCCAGGCACTGCTACAGACTAGGGACTGAATGGCTAGGCTGCAGTTCTTCAGAAAAGGACCTAGGGGGTTACAGTGGATGAGAAGCTGGATATGAGTCAACAGTGTGCCCTTGTTGCCAAGAAAGCTAACAGCATTTTGGGCTGTATAAGTAGGGGCACTGCCAGAAGATCGAGGGATGTGACCATTCCCCTCTATTCGACATAGCTGAGGCCTCATTTGGAGTACTGTGTCCAGTTTTGGTCCCTACATTACAAGAAGGAAATTGGAAAAATTGGAAAGAGTCCAGCAGAGGGCAACAAAAATTATTAGGGGGCTGAACACATGATTTATGAGGAGAATCTGAGGGAACTGGGATTGTTTAGTCTGCAGAAGAGAAGAATGAGCGGGAAGTTTGATAGCTGATTTCAATTACTTGAAAGGGGGTTCCAAAGAGGATGGAGAGCTCAGCTGTTCTCAGTGGTAGCAGATGACAGAACAAGGAGTAATGGTCTCAAGTTGCAGTGGAGGAGGTTTAAGTTGGATATTAGGAAAAACTTTTTCACTAGGATGGTGGTGAAGCACTGGAATGGGTTACCTAGAGAGGTGGTGGAATCTCCTTCCTTAGAGGTTTTTAAGGTCAAGAAGCCCTGGCTGGGATGATTTAGTTGGGATTGGTCCTGATTTGAGCAGGGGATTGGACTAGATGACCTCCTGAGGTCCCTTCCAACCCTGATATTCTATGATTCTATGAAAGTCCCTATGGTGGGCTGTAACCTACTGCTCCACACTGGAACCTATACAGGATATCATCAAACTATTATAACCCATACTTGATGGAGGCCACATCCTGAAATAAATCTTTCTTGATCCTTCTCTTCTGGCCTTCAAGCAATCCCACAACCTCACCAAGATCATCATCAGAAGCTAGTTTCCCACAAACCACAACACCAACGCAAAGTGGCACCAGACTTTCCCAGAGTGTATGTGTATGCAAATGTGTGTTCCTATGCATGGCTATCTTTGTGTGTGTGTGTGTGTGTGTGTGTGTGAGAGAGAGAGAGAGAGAGAGAGAGAATGCATGAATCTCTGTATGTGCATGCACAATTTTGTGTATGTTTCTGTGTGTGTGATTCTATATGTGAGTATGTGGGAGAGACACACTAAAAGAGGAACTGATTTGTTTTGCTGGCTTTGTATGCAATTACTGCTGAGTTTCTAAGAGCTTAACTGAAGAAAGCACATTGTGCCAATAAAAATAAATATCCGTGTGGCAGTTTCAACCAACGCCTAGCACTCAAACGCCTGTAGGAGGAAAGATTATTTTAACAAAATAATTTTTCAAGGTTACCAATGTGCGTAAGCAAGTTCCTATTGCTTCCTAAAAGCGTGAATACGAAACTGTCAGAATAATGAAAACTTTTGTAGATGGCAAATGATAAAGGCAAAACGATAAAGGGCTAAATCTTGATTGCATTCTTGGGTTTTCCTCGAGAAAGTCAGAGAAATGGAAAAAGAACTGAATGAAATTCAGTTCTCTGACTCTGCTGTTGCTAAGAGTGATGGAGACATTAAAATCAAACTTTACTGAACAATCTGACTGCAGCAGAATTTATTAGCATGGCACTCGATGAAAGCCTTGATATTCGTGACACCTCAGTCTCTGATTTTTCGTCACAGTGTTTACATGCAAACTGGCTATGACAGAGGAGATTGGATGTGAAACTCTTGCTTTATGGCACTAAAGGTGAGGGCATAAATGCCATGATGGATGCTTCAAAGCAGCTTGAAGTAGCTCTGCAGAAAACAGTGGCTAATATGGCTATTGCCGAAGCACCGTCTCTGACAGAGGAAATAAAAGGTGCTGGTATATAGCATTAAAAAATAGCGTAAATCAGTCATGTCAGTGCCTGGCTATTTTCTTCCCACTTTGGTGCTGTTCCTCAACAACATACATTTGCACATTTGACATCTATTTGGAACACAACAAAATATATGTAGGACATTAATTTTCGCCAATAGAAAATGCTAGAAATATAATCAACAGTCTCAGCAGCTAGAAGAATTCTGACAACCAGCCTGGTGATTCTGTGTTGCATACAGATGAGAGCTTGCTGTCAGGAGAGTTATTATTGGCCTTTTGTCTACCATAGGTATATCTGAGTCCCTCAAAAAAGTTGCATTATTGACTGGGGTGTAATGATGACACAATCTGGGGGCAGGAGAGTGTCTGTTTATTTGTTTGGGACAGGGGTGTTTTTTGTTTATATTTAGTTCAAGGCTGCTTTTTTTGCTTGCTTATTTGTTTTTACATTGTTTTACAACACAGAACCATTTTTTGGCCAAAACTTTTCTAGGGCAAAAAATGCAAATCATACAACACTAAAATATTTCATGTAGATTTGGCTGAATTGATCATTATGAAAAACTATTCTAACAAAATTGAAACACTTTGTTTTAACATTTGGTACATGACATGCTTCAGGTTTTCGGTTTGAAACAACTTCCAGTTTCAAAATTTCCTCTAGTTTTATTTTTTAAATGCAAAAACATTTTAAAATGGTCAAAAACAAAATGAGACACAACAATTCTGGAAAGAGTCATTCAACTCAAAACATTTGTTTGATTGTTTGTTTTGTGTATCTGAAAGTTTAGTTAGTAGTAGAGATGTGGTTCCACTCTACAATATAACTGTCTAAGGACTGGTCTACACTGGGGGGGATTGAGCTAAGATATGCAACTTCATCTACACTAAGCACATAGCTGAAGTCAAAGTATCTTAGTTCAACTTACCTGGCTGTCCTCATGGCGGCAAGTCGACTGCCGCAGCGCCCCCAGTGACTGTACTTACTCCTCCTGCCAAGGTGGAGTACGGGCGTCAATTCAGGGATCGATTCATCATGACTAGGTGAGACACGATAAATTGATCCCCAATAGATCAATTACTACCCGCTGATCCGGCCGGTAGTGTAGACGTGGCCTAAGGCTTTGTCTACATACTGACCTAACTCCTGATGTAGATAGTGTTATATTGGATGGACTTTTCCCATCAACATAACTGCTACATCTCGAGGAGTACATAGGCCAATAGGAAAAGGCACAGCACTGCAACGGTAGCCTGAAGAATATCATGCTTTTCCTGTTTTGGGCCATATGGGTTTGGAACACACTCTCCTTTTAAACCTGTCTCCTTTTGTCCCTCTCCACCGTAAAAAATAACACTTCAAAATATTTTCCCTCAAGATGTTTTTGGATGACTACAGTTGGTCTTATACAATATCCTCCCTGGTTTTTTTTAATGCAGAACTCTTTACTATACTATGACATTGTGGAACAGAAAGTCCCACGTGTGACTGAGTTGCAGAATAGTTTGCAAATGCAGATCAATTCAGTGTATAGCTTGTCTACTGAATAAGCTTCAAAAGATTGTTAGATGGCCAGGATCATGACAGGTTATATCCAAAAAGTTCCTACTGTATTTTCCGCTACATGCATCCGATGAAGGGGGCTGTAGCCCACTAAAGCTTATGCTCAACTAAATTTTTTCGTCTCTAAGGTGCTACAAGTACTCCTGTTCTTTTTGCAGATACAGACTAACAGGACTGCTATTCTGAAACCCATCCAAAAACTTCTTTGTTTTCAAGTGGAATCGGGTTTCATTGCAAGCATTATATGAAACTCTATCAGAACTCAGTGCACACACATTCAGTTCCTATGTGGTTTAGATCAAATTATTTAGCCTGGCTACTTAAATTATTCTATTTTTAAAAGAGGACGGTAATATTTCCACCTATATTAGTGGTGTGTTGTGACAATAATACACTCTGTGATCCTGGGACCTCTTTGTGCCAACTGGCAGGGAGCACAGGGGTACAAAAAGGTTACAGAGATTCCCTGGGTTTGGGTTCTACATACTAGATCACCAAATAATATCATGTAATGTCTCTAATGAAAGCCTGCATCACACTGGTCATCATAATCAATGTGACATGTATGTACAGAAAATATATGAGGAGGTATGTATATATGCTGGGAATTATGGTGTCTAAGCCTTGTAGTTAAAGGCAGGTCATTGAAGGTACCGTGCCTTGAGATAAACTTCTCTAAACAGGAAATGAGAGACACTTATCTTCCTGGTGGACGACTGTTTATTGTGTGTCTTACAATAGAAGTGTATTAGCATATTGAGTCAAATGCTAATGAACAGCTTGCAGAGGCTTCAGAAGGAAATTAACGAGAAAAGGTAGACAGCAGGGAGAGGGGGGACCCTGTTTCAGGGGAAGATCAAAGGTCTGGTCTGGTATATTTGAGGGTCCAGAAAGATGCCTTGGCTTCCTTCACTAAGGAAGTAAACAGGTAGTGGGTTGGCTTTGTGAAAAAGGGATCTCAGCCAGGCATGGCTGAAAATGCTGGAGAGAACTTCAGGTAAGATAAACTTCTTTTTTAGACAGGAGGGTAACATGTTAGTTAAGTTTAGACCATAGAAAGTGTGTTAAGATTTTGTTCTGTAGGTAACCCCTTTATTTTCAATAGCTCTCTTTTCTATCATAGGAATCTCTGCTCTTTGTTAAAGAAACATATACTCGCTTTCTCTGTAAACAAATCAAAGTGTGGTGTCCTAAGCGGAGTGGGGATCCCGAGTTAACTCTAGTACACGGTTCCTGTGGGAGCAAAGAACCAGAGAGTTTTATGAGTGCTTAGCGGGCCAGGGGCTTAACACTCCAGAGGGACACTTGGAAGACTTAGGAATTGTTGTGTGCCTAGTGCTAAGCTGTACAGAGTAAGGCCAGCAAAGGTCTGGAAGGCAGTGCTTGTGTTGTCAGGCTGGGGGTTTCGGGGAGCTAACCCTCAGCAGGCACAGACAAGACTGCTTCACGCTAAGGGCAGGTGGTAGCAAGATGCCTCACATGCCTGGGCACTCCTAGGAAGCGCCACACCCCGTACATTTATGGGAGGATGTTTCATTTGTTTTGACTAGCAAAGTGTTTTCAGGGTGAGGAGCATCATAATATTGCAAAATATCCTGATTTGTAACACGACCTGCCCTTCTTCGTGGGTGAATGCCTCTGCTCCCAGGTAGCAAGGGGATTCTGATGGCATAGTCATATAAATTAGACCTGTCTTTTCAAGTATAGGTCAGACTTGTGCTTGAGCTTGGAGAGTTTAGATTGCATTAATTTTTAAAGGAGCTAGTGGGGACGATGAGCAGTCAAGACTTTTTATGCTAGGGGAATAAGTTAACACTTCAACCTACAGAAATATAGCAACCAAACATATGACTGATTTGCCATCTGATCCCAGAGTAGGCACTTAACAGCAGTTCTCAGAATTGAAAATACCAGCTGCTTCCATTTCACTGGAAGTTTATGACATAGAAGGAAACATAAAGGATGCTACAAAATAGAGTTTGGGTCATTTCAGTGATATAAGCTATAGGCACAAATGCATGGAAGTGATTCTGTGGTGTTTTGGAAGATGTAGTTTCTCACCTTCATGTCTTGCTAAAATTACTGTTTGTTCTTTCTTAGCATCTTTAGATGTAAGTTTGAATCTTCTGCTCTCATACAGCAGTGATTCAAGACTTTCTAACATCCTAGCACAATATTATGTTTGCATTGCTGTTAAGTACTTGATTTTACAGATCTCTCTCTCTCTCTCTCTAATTACATCAAAATCCTTGACAAATCTATCAGACCCTTATGATAACCAGTCTATTGGCTTTGTGGTAGTTTTATGCTGATTTACATTTAACAAACCAGTTCTGGTATTTCCTGAAATTGATTAATTTCTTTCAATAATTGAGAGGAACTATGATTGCCATAAATAACTGTGATTTATATTACACAAGTGACTAGTGATCCCCAGTAAGATCAGTTATCCACTGTGTTAGGTGATGTATAAACATAGTAAGAGGTAATTGTTGCCCAAAGAGCTTACAGACTAAATAGTCAAAATCCATAAAGGGTGGAAGAAAGGGAATATTATTCACCCTGTTTTACAGATGGGGAACTGAGGCAGATAAATGAAGTGATTTGCCTTGAGATCACACAGAAAGTTTATGTTCCAGTCCTGTCCCTTAATCCCATTACATCCTTCTTCCTCTCTATCTGTAGGAGCATAAATGTTTGTCCTGGTATTTGTGATGAAGATAGTGAGTGGGAACCTGAAAAGATGTGGGGTAAATCTGAATAAACGCTCCAAAGATTGTATGTGTGGAGAGTCATCTAAACTTTTGGGGCATGTATATTTCAATTTATTTCTTGCTTTTCACTTTTACAGAAGCTTCTATTTGAGGATCTCACAGCACTTTATAGACATTGATTAATTAAACCTCACAATACCCCTAGGAGGTAGGTAGTATTGTTACAATGTAGGTGGACTGTAAGTTAACTCTTCTGAGTCCTTCTACTCCATCTTGATTTGGTATGTTCTTATTCCTTGTAACAGGGGGATGAATACTTTAACTAAATTTAATGATGCTTTTGAAGTCATGGGGAGTTGCCTGAATATCTTCCTCTGGGTAAGGATAACAACATTCAATCCTGTGTATTCAGCCTCTGCCTGGGTATAAAATGACATTGTGATAAGCAAGATCACAGTCCACCTTTTCATCTCACAAACACTCGTGCAAGTCCATTAAAGTTAATGGGTCCCAGATGTAGAAATGAAATTTTCTTAAGTGCCAACTATTATACAATCATGTGTTATTCAACAATAGCTAGCACAGTAGTTGGATGCTGGATCTCAAAGATATCTCTTTCAAGGACTTGGCACGAGAATTACAACAAGGTGGCAGTTAACAACTTGCCAATAACTTGGCAAGAAAAATAGTGAGGTTTATTATTAGCCTTTCACTATGCCAGACACAAAATGAATCCATTAAGTACAGCTATCCATCTACTCTGACATCAACAGCAAAGCAAAGTTCATCACAGACAGGGTAGGAAATGAGAAAGTGTTGTGTCACATTAGAACAGTAGAATGTAATTGCTATGTGCTCCCAGGCAATAAATAACAATGCACTGAATTTCTACAGCATTTTCCCCCCACCTGCCCCGAAAGGAACACTGTGAGGTAGTTAGTAGCATACACATTTTACAGATGGATACACTGAGTCACGGGGGGGGGCTAAATGCTTTGGCCAAGGTCACTGTAAATAAGTAGTAAAGTTTGGCATAGAACTTAAGAGCATCACTCCCACATGGGGCATCCATTGGCTTCACAGGTGGTCCTGCATGTGGAGATCTTCAACATCAGGGCCAAGATCTAAGTCCCACTATCTTCAGCTGTTTGATCATATTGCCTGCTCTTAGGGAGATTGTTCACATATCCCTGGAGAGTGGAACACTGCTGCATTGGCTTAGACTGGGGATATTTATTCATGAGTAAGGCAAGGTTTAGCTATGTGAACCCATTATGTACCCACCGAGTGAGATATCATGTCCCTTGCTAAACTTCACCATGTTTAGCTATGGGACATGATATCTGTTAAGTTTCTTTTGCCATAGCTACAGTACCATCTCAAGTAAGGGCTTTTGGAGCATTTCAACCTTGGACAGATTGGTTGGCTGAGACTTGGATATCATTTCTAAGTGTATTGTTATCAATGATATTTCAACAGCCTGAATGGTATAATGAAGGTCGTAGAAACTAGAAGCAAAGCTGACATTTGGGCTGATGTCTGGGGATTCAATTAATACTAGGCATCAAACCATGTAGAGAAATTACATGGAAATGAATCTGAAGATCAAGAAATTTACCCAATCACCATGATGTTTAGTAACCATAATAACTGCTGAATATCTGATGTATATTGTAAAGTAGACTCCGTTGTATATACACTGTTGGAATCTCTTGTCCAGCCCTTTAAAATCTGTTTTCCATTCTTTAATAGTATTCATTATTATATCGTGGTAGTTTTTAGCATCTTGCTTTTGAATATTGCCATATTGAGGGTAATGGTTTGGGGCCATAACCAAAACATCTCCCTTGTTTCCAGCCAATGATGAAACAAATCCAGATCAACTAAATGGGCTTTGGGAACTGTTTAGGGATGGAAATGGAAGGAATCCACCCCTAATATTGAGGGCAGAGTGTGTGGCAGCTCCACATTACCCAACTTCATACTTGAGCGGGAAAAATGAACATAACTCCTGTATGCAGTGTTGTTTTAGCCGTGTTGGTCCCAGGATAGTTGTCCAGACCTGAAGAAGAGCTCTGTGTAAACTCAAATCTTGTCTCTCTCACCAACAGAAGTTGGTCCAATAAAAGATATTACCTCTCCCACTTTGTGTCTCTTATAACCTCTGTAGACCATCAACAGATCAAGTAGCCATACTCCTGCCCTCACCCTTCTACTGCCTACTGAAAACCTATCTGTGCTGGGCTATTGAGAATTGTTTTATATAGGGGTATGGAGTCCCCCATCCCAACCCTTTACACAGTTCTTAGCACCTCTGAGTGACCATATTGCAGTTGCCCAGTCCTTGTGCAATAGAACCAATGGGGTTTTGCTACATTAAAGGCTACCTGTACTTTCTACCCCGGTGGATGCATTTTACCTTAAGCGCACACAGTAAGGTACAGTTTGGGGGACATATCTGAACTATGGACAATTCATTCTGAAAATGCAGAATTTGTTTTTTCAAGCAGGGATTTTCAAGGAAGAAGTTAGATGTGGTTTGATCTCGCCCTAGGAAATCAACTTGATGTTACTAATTAAAAAAAACTTTTACTCAATACTGTTTTTCTTGTTAGAAAAACCACTGCAAGTGGCAATGCCAAATGTTTCTCTGGTACATTGAACAAAAATAATAATATTTTAATAATAATTTCAGAATGCATATGTGCAACATAACACATGGCAAATGCATCATACGTATTCATAGGTACCATGTCCTTTTGTTGGGGATTTTCTCAAATTGCTCCGTATCATAAATCGTGTTCTGTTACCACACCAGTTCATTTCCTTTTCAACCTTTTTCACTTTTAAAAAATTTCTAAACAAATCATCTTGAAAGAAATCATTGACCCTTTTGTGACATCTTGGATTCACCAATGAGGGGCTGTGTCACTCCTGCCCTGCAACCTTGCATGCCTTAGGATACCTTGCTGGTAGTAACTTCTACTGGGGCTGCTCACAAACAGCTTTCCGGCATGCAAGTTACACTCTGAATGTCTGTGTGTAACTGCAGCCTGCCGTCACACTTAGGTTATGCTCTGGCCCTACTTATATTTCAGGGTGACCCAAACACATTCCCTGTCCTGGATTTTTCCACTGAAATATATATATTTTACTGTCCAGCCCTCTCCTGGACAGTCCAAATATATTAAGTCCATAATTCCTTTAAGGGAACATTATAAATCACTTTTCCCCATAAAAGGAGTTACCCAGACACTTTAACTTAAACACAGCAGAATAGCTAAAACAATAAAGTTTGTTAACTACAAAGAGATAGATATTAAGTGAGTACAAGCAATGAAGCATAAAAAGTCAGAAGTGGTTACTAGAAAATAAAGATAAAAGTGCTTTCTAGGGCCTAACTTAAAGTAAAATTACTCACCACATGCTTCCAAAAGTATTACAGGACAAACTTTCAGTTTAGCCATAACAGTAATTTTCCAACGGAAAACTCTTTTGATAATTTTCAGCCCAGCTCTAATCCTGAAGTGTCAAATTTTGAAATCATGGCATCTTGATGTATAGAAAAACTACTTTAGACAAGCTGTCAAGCTTACACACAGCTGCCCTTCAAAAATGTGTCTCTTTTGCCAACAGAAGTTGGTCCAGTAAAAGGTATTTCCTCTCCCTCCTTGTTTCTCTAGGGCCAGACATGGCTATAACAACACTGTTTTCTATGGAAAATGTAAACTTTTCATTGAAAAACCAAAATGGCTGAAATAATCTTTTTTTTTTCATTGGAAGTGCCAGAATTTTCATCAGATAGGAATCCCCATTTTCCGATCAGACCTACTCATTACGTTTTTGGAGCACGCTCTTAAGAAAAGAAGTTGCTTAATAAGGACGTTCTCTTGTACCATCCCCATTTCTGTATTGTGTCTCCTCTGCTGACCTGGGCTCAGAAAGTAGAGTTCAGAGGACGGGGTGCTAACTGGGAAGCTGTGTGTGGGACAGTAGCAGCTAATTGTTCCATACTTGAAAGGAAGGATGGTTTTACTGGTCTTGAAATGAGATCACTGACACTCAATTCTTGAGTCTGTGTGACATTGGAAATGTCACTTAATCTCATCCTGCCTCAGTTTCCCCTATTTTAAAAGGAGATAATAATACTTTCTTTCTCTTACTGTTTGTCTGTCTTGTCTTATTAGGCTGTAAATGCTCTGGGCAAAAGGATTGCCTCATTCTGTGTGTCTGCACGGTGCTCGGGCACAATCATACCCTGAGCTCACATGAGGCCTCTAGGTGCTACTGAAATATAAAGAGTAATACCGTTTAATAGTGTTAATAATGGTGGTCATTATCACCATTTATATTTTACTTGTACCTAGAGATCTGAACTGGCGTCAGGGCCCCACTGTACTAGACATGATCCAGACACACAGTGAGAGAAAGTTCCTACCTCAAATAGCTTAAAAGCTGAAAACCAGCAGAGTAGGGATTAGAATGCAGATCACCTGACAGTGTTTTATCCACTGGACCAGGGCTAGTTCTAGCAATTTTGCCACCCCAAGCACGGCGGCACGCCTCGGGGGGTGCTCTGCTGCTCACTGGTCCCGCGGCTCCTGTGGACCTCCCGCAGGCGTGCCTGTGGATGCTCCACTGGACCCGCGGGACCACCGGACCCTCTGCAGGCACGCCTGCGGGAGGTCCATTGGAGCCGCCTGCCACCCTCCCAGCAACCAGCAGAGCGCCCCCCGCAGCATGCCGCCCCAAGCACGCGGTTGGTGTGCTTGTGCCTGGAGCCGGCCCTGCACTGGACTATACTACCTCTTTTGGTCCCACTCCCTACTATAAAAAACTAGACCCTATTTGCTGCCAGCTTACTAGGAATCATTGGTGAATAAGAAGTGGACCCTGCCTCATTTTGTAAATAGTTTGTGGTGTTGTTCTATAAAGTACACTGCCATATTATTTTCAGCGTAATCCGACATCCTATTTGTCTGGTTTAGTGAGATCCCTCCGGGATTAATATAGTTGCACTTCGATACTTTCAAGTCTGAGAGCAGTAAACAGGGGGTCTACTTAATGTACCAGCAAGGGGCCCTCAAACAGCATAGACAAAGAGGAAGGTCATGCATAAGAGAGAAGAGGTCACCACATTATTTTTCTACTTTTCATTTTATTGCTGGTGGCTTGCATTGCTAGGGCAAGCACCAGGTTTTTCAAGCTGCGATTATTTCTTTCAGCTCAAGGAGGCTTTATCTTGCTTCTAAAGCCGGCTTGTTCAAAATGTCAGTGTCTGCTGACTGCTAAAAACGATTTGCATCTACATTCATTTTAAATTAAATAGTTTGGTTTTATCCACTCTATTGTCTAACCAGCTGCATCAACGAAAAGAAAGAAAGAAAGAAAAAAATGCCGCCATCAAAAAATAAAACCACAAAATGCGCTTATGTTTCTGAACAATTTAGGCACAGCAGAGCTGCTTAACCAAGGATGATTGCTTATTCCACTTTTGTTAGAAACAGGACATGTCCAAATTTTAAAAAATGGAGCAAAAATTGAAATTTCCACTTAACCAAAGGCTATCACTCCCCAGCCCTTGTTCATAGCTACAAGGATATCTACTTCACGCAGTGCTTGGTGGAAGAACAAAATGTGTTTATTGAAGGAGACATGAACTAAATGCCATTTAGTTCACCTTGGTCCTAATTCTGCAGATTTTACTCAGGAAAAATACCCGCTGAAGCCAAATTCACTGTCCAGATAGGTTCTTGTATTGGCACCCACTGCTGTAATCCATCGGATGTCTTATGTCATTACTCAGACAAAACTCTTACTGAAGCTAATAGGAGTTTTGACTAGGAAAGGACTTCAAGATTTGGGGCCTGATGCAAAGCCTATTGATAATGGAATGATGCCTAGAGGTCTCTTTGGCTGCTGGATCACCCCCTTGGAGCATAATAGCTCTTATTCAGCAAGGTATTCAAGCACATGGCTTCAGTGGGATTACTCAGGGACTTAGATTTAAGTATGTGCATAAGCACCTTGCTGAATTTGAGTCAGTTGCTGAAATTCTGGATGCATTAGAGACAATGGCAAAATGTCCAGTGATTTCAGTGGGGGCTTCAGGACTTCCAGGACTGCAGCAAATGTGTCCTGAATCCAAATCTGCTGTGACTGATACAGTGGCAAAAATCCAATTGATTTCAGGGAAAGCAAGATTTGGGCGGTTTTTCTCTGTGGGTTTGCTCTAACATTTTGCTCCATTTGCTATATTTTCCACAAGACTTCAGATTCCACATGTGGGGACCATAAAAGAAAGCAACAGGAATCTAGAGGAACCTATCTGTGTGAGCAAACTAGAGGCTGGAAATATATATAAACACACAAACATCCCTCTATGTTTTCAGTTTTTTTGTATTAAATGAATGTGTGATTTCCTTTCCTCATACTGGCAGGTATTTAATAGTGCTTAGAAAAATAACAAAGTATTTTTTAAAAGAATGAGATGGAATGAAGGGAAACAAAGAGAGCATGTGTGAGAGGTAAAAGAAAGGTGGGGGCAGGGGAGGAAAGAATAATAAGAACAGTCTATCCATGTTAGTTTATTTTCCTCATGGCAGAATTACCTGAGAGATATACCTGAGATTCCCAGAAATGCTGACCAAATATTTTCTTTAACAAGTAGGTGGGGAGAGTGGAAATAATGTCCAAAGATTGTAGGTCTTATACTCTCATCAGGAAAAGAGGCTTTAACAGCATTCATATGCGTTGCCTTCATCGAATCTTTGGAATCTCCTGGAGGGATAGAGTCACCAACACTGAGGAACTCAAGCAGGCCAGCATAACCAGCATGCAAACATACCTCAAACAGAGATGCCTCCACTAGCTTGGGCATCTGTGCTGAATGAATGATGGGCGTGTCCCAAAGGACATCCACTATGGTGTATTGGAAAAAGACCCAAAGGACACCCCAAGTTGCATTTCAAGGATGTGTACAAGCGAGACCTCAAAGAAATGGACATGGATGTGGACAAATGGGAAGATCATACTCAGGACCACAGCCTTTGGAAACCAGAGCTTAACAAGGTCTACAGAATTATGCAGGGAAGTAGTCCAGCTTAGCAGAGAAGAAATGCGCTTGCAGAAAGCAGAACCCGAAGGGTTGAAAAATCACTTTTAAATGTTACAGATGTGGCAGAGATTGTCTCTCTTGAGTGGGTCTCTTTACGCACAACCATGTTCGCAGATGCCATAAAACCAATTGAGTAAATTCTTTACCTCTCAGGAGCGCATATCCATGGTCTCTCGAGACTGATGGATGCCTACTGGTACTACAGTGCAGTTTTAAACCCATGCCACATTTCTTCCTGCCTCTGACATTCATCTACACAGTGATATCTCTGAGCATTTACTTTAGGGCTGGACAACTAATTGCTTAAATACCTATGACTGTCTTCACTTCAGGTGGAGCAGAACTAAACTCAGTACCAGGACTGGTTGGAACTATTACATCTAAACTGTTTTTGACATAAAACTGGGTTTTGACAAACTGATTTATTTATTGATTGATTGATCGCAAAAAGTGTCTGCTTTCCGTGGGACAAGGTAATAATAATGAACATCTGATTTGGGGGTCTGATACAAAAATCACTGAAGTCAATGGAAAGCCTTCCATTTACTTTGGAACAGGCCTGTTATTGGCATAGTGTGTGTACTTGTGTAACCCACACACCTCCTGGGTTTGGTCAGGGTGAAAGTAGAAATAGGGACTTACCAGTACAGGGCTGGGTTGGGGCTGGCTCTAGCCCTGGAAGGGGTGGGACCTCACATGAAAGGGGTGGAGATTGGGAGGTCAGAGCCAGCCCCGGCCCACCCTGTACCAGTAAGTGCCCTCCCCTCCTCCCTCCCAGGAGTAGCAGTGGTAGCCAGGGCCTCTGGCAGCAGTTTAAAGGGCTCAGGGCTCAGCCAGTGCTACTGCCCTGGGCCCTTTAAACCGCTGCCAGAGCCCCCGGCTACTGCTGCTACCCCAGGGCTCTGGCTACGGGGCTCCAGGGGCCATTTAAAGGGCCAGGGCCATAGAGGCAGCAGGAGCCCCGGGCCCTTTAAATAATCCCAGGAGCCCCACTGCCACTACCCTAGGGCTCCAGCAGCGGGGATCTGGCAGCAATTTAAAGGTCTGGGGTTTCAGCTACTGCTGGGAGCCCCAGGTCCTTTAAATTGCCGCCTGGGGAAGCCGGGCCACCTTGGTATGCCGTACTGGGGTGTACTGGCTTACTTTCACCTCTGGGTGTGAGTTAATGAGTCTACTACAGCCTTAGCTAACAGCCAGTTGGCTTTTAGCTCATGTGGTAGAGGCTCATGCACTAAACTCCAGAGATCCCATGTTCAGTCCCACCTACCAATAACAGGGGGTCTGTCGGTGTTACACTTGTGCACAGATTAGTTACAGATATACACATACACATGCATGCATAGCTTCCAAGGGACTGGAAATCCGGGATGAAGGTTAATTTAAACTGTGTTTTATGCTGACCCCAAGTGGTTTGTGCCTCTTGCTAGAAGGGGCATTCAGCACATAAAAATGCATTTGCTTCATTTTTGTGCAAGTATTTGCAGGTCACCTTTCCACTCAATGAAGGAATGGAAACTTTTTCCAGTAGCATTCCATCTATCACATTGTTCGTTTAGGGCTGGCAGAGAGGCGGAAGCCTAAGCGTCAGACAGAGAAAATGAGAGACAGAACAAAGAGAAATGGGCCCCTGAAGGAAAGAAAGAGAGAGGTTCTGAAAGCAGAAATAGAAAGAGAAAGAGATAAGGGACCTTAAAATAGAGATAAATCAACAGAGAATCGAGTGCCTTGAAACAGAAGGGAAAGAATGTCCTAAAGAGAGAAAGCCAAGGACAAAAATGCTTCATCATATAAGCCAAGCCTGGGAGATCTGTCCATCAAAAGGGCTGCAAGTCTCCAAGCATTTTAAAACCATATTGTTATTCCTGCCACAAGATGGAAACTTGTCTATGTCATTCATAGATGTTTTACTAATCATGCATATTAAATGTGATATTTAATACTGATTGCAGAAGAACAAGCCCTCTTTTCCATCTCCTTGGCCTCACTCCTCCCTGCCTATTCGTGAGAAGAATACAGGAGGCTTCAACAGGAGATGCAGTGTGGTCTAACAGATAGGGAGCTAGACTGGGCCTCAGGATACCTGGCTTCTATTCCTGTCTATCACTGACCCACTGTGTGACTCTGGGCAAATCACTTTGTGCCTGTTTCCTTTCCTAGTCTTTGCCCGTCTTCAATTTTTTAACTATAAACTCTTCAGGCTAGAAGCTATCTTTTGCCATGTGGTGTAGGGTGCCTATCCCATTGGAACTACGGCGTTGGTTGGGGATTCTAGACACTACTGTAATCAAGCAATAATGAGACTCAAAGAATGACGTATAAAATGGGTAACTGCACTCCAGTGCAGTGCCAGTCAAAAATAAATGTATGTGTATATCAGTTCTATAGTGCTGGTAATTTAAGCATTATTGACAACATACAAATAATAATGAAATTATGCATCTGTAAAGAGTTCTAGTTGTAGTAGAAAGAGATACTCTGAAGCACTGCACACTCAGAAAAGCCAGGCCATGCTATAAGCCAAAGTCAGGCCCTGGCATAAAGCAGACACTTGCCCATGAGTTCATGGTCTGAAACATGAACTTGGCAAAGGTACGGCAAGTGTTGCTAAAACACAAGCACTCCTAAGTACTAGGTATTGGAGTAAGAGAAGGATGGGAGGACAGAATAATGAATGGAGATGTTTTGTTAGATGATACAGGGGTTGGTAACTAATGATGTCAGGAGCGTAATGTGCAGCTTGCCTGTATCACTGTATACAAAGAGAAAGCATAAGAGGGGAACCCTTGATCGACCTAGGGGGCAGCAGAAAGTCCGGCTGCTGACTGAACTGGACCATTGTGACAGGCATACATGTGTTAGTGTACCTGAACCATGCTAGTACCATGCTTCATTGACGATAGACCTGTTCGAGCACCTTCACCCTGAAACAGAGTCTGTGTTTTTTCTGGTCAATATTATTGAGGTCTGCTGAGCCGGCTAGGTGGACAAAGCTGGGATGGCACACGGTGAGATCACACACACATGCCAACTGACAACACTAGACATTGACTGGTCAATGAGCAACAGGTTCAACTAAAGGAAGAATGGAGACTTATTATACACCCTCTCTGTGGCAACTTTGATCAGTTTAGATGGTGGATGGAGACCAACCGTGAATGTCACCGAAAGAAAAAGCATAGACACTTGACTCTTCACTCTGGTGATCAGGCACTTCAAACATGCGGTACATCAGGCTTCATTAGCTCAGGGAGGCTTGACCAAACGTCACTTCTCACCTGCTTCTTCTTCCAGGTGAAGAGTTGATGCCATTTGGCTGTGATCAGTGTTACAGCACTGGGCCTCTGTCATAAATAGATAGCTAAGGGTTAATGTTTCTTTTACCTGTAAAGGGTTAACAAAGGGAACCAAACACCTGACCAGAGGACCAATCAGGAAACTGGATTTTTCAAAGTCAGGGAGGGAATTTTTGGGGTCTGAGTCTTTTGTCTGTCTCTCAGCTATGAGAATGTTCTTTCTATCTTCTAATCTTCTGTTTCCAACTTGTAAGTACAGGTAGAAAAACAATATAGGCTTTTATGTTGTTTTGGGTGTATTTACATGTGTGTAGCTTGCTGGAATGTTTCAAATTGGATATCTTTTTGAATCAGACTGTTTATTCATTTTTTTCTTTTAAGCAATTGATCCTGTATTATTGTCATCTTGATACAGAGAAATTTTGATGTCTTTTTTCTTTCTTTTTTTTATATAAAGTTTTCTTTTTAAGACTTGTTTGAGTTTTTCTCTCTGGGTAGGCTAAGGAACAAGGGGAGGGAATTCTCTTTGTGTTAGATCTACGGAGGATAAGCTCTGCAGCACCAGGGAATTGGTGGGAGGGGGAAGAGAGATAGAATCATTTCTGTTTCCTTGTATTTGGGGTTTGTCTCTTTGTGGAATAGAGGAGACATGCTTCTTGGTATTGTGATGTAAAGAGATTGCATCAGTACTCTCAGGTTAGCCCAGAGAGGAAAGTCTGGGTGGGAGAGAGAGGGGGAAGGGAAGTGGGTTATTTCCCTTGCCGGTAAGACTCAGAGCTTCTGGGTCTGGGGGTCCCTCCAGGGAAAGTTTGGGGGACCAGAGCGAGGCAGGCGCTGTAATTCCTGTCTGGTGGCAGCGAGATAAGATCCAAGCTGGTAATTAAGCTTGGAGGTTCATGCTAAGCACCCAGATTTTGGACGCTAAGGTCCAGATTTGGGAGAAAGGCTTATGACAGCCTCAGACAAAAAAATGTGAGTCAGTGCTTTCCTAGAGTTTAGGGAGAATCAGAATATTACTCACTCAATCTAGTTAAGTGCAGTGGAAATACATGGAGATGAGGTAAAAATGGAATTGCTTGTGGTCACTAGGGTGTTGAAGACCATTATTAATATGAATATAACAATAGAAATGTAGGACTTGATATGTCATCTGGTTCAGTTCCCTGCAATGAGGTAGGACTGAGAATTATATCTTTGATCTTTTCAATCTGTAGCCCTGGTGTTCTGCAAATCTTTTCCTTTACCTTTTCCTTCCTTTATTTATATTAAAGGGGATTTTTGTCTTCTGTTCAGGAAATGGCTGTGGAGCAGATACATTGATTTAAGAGCCTTTTAATGGCTTAAATGTCTGTTGTATTTTACCACATTGGTGAATGGAGTTTATTTAATCACATATTGAGTTTTAAAGCTTTCAGTGTTGATAAAATCTCTGAAGACAGGTGTGAAGTAAATTTTGTTCATTTAATAGGATGACATCAGAACAAAGTGTGAGGACAGGTCCACCACTAGCTCTCATGTATCCCAAATTTGTTTAACTCTTTTGAGGATGTGTCTGCTTACAATCTGTTCACCAGTTTGTCATTAGGATGGAAAAAGCATTGCACTGTAAAAACTACCAGTTTTCCCTTGTTTTCTACCTGTCATTTGGTGAACCAAGAGCTAAGATTTGTTTCCAGTTCTGATGTTTGTGTAACCCCCTTTTTGAGCGAAAATTCAGCAGTGTTATTTACAAATGAGAAATCTGACAGCGGTTCATATTTTGCTTTTGTGCCATTGAGCTCATGGTTCTGACACGTGTAAGGAGCTGTGGGTAAATTCTGAAAGAGCCTCCCTTGGTTTGAGATTAAGGACAGGTAAACCAGTTCAGATACAATAAGGACTAAAGAGATCCTTAGCTTGACACTCAAACTGAACTTTTGCTGAAGTTCAAATATTTTCTGATAGTTCATTTCCCCATTTTTTTTCTTTTTGTGTACCTCAGCACTTCTTGGTACCCGAGGCTGTACTCCCTGCTTAACTTCCTTGAACAGTCTCACTGAGATCACCCATGTGAATGCGGCCAATGGGATTTAGACCCAGAAATTCAGGGATCAAAAAAACAGGAGAGGCTATTCTTATAGTCTTAACCTGACTATGGGCAAGAAAAATCTTTCCCCAAAGCCTGTTCTCATGTGATTTTCAATTTAGTTTAACAGATCGAAATGGTTCATATGCTTTGGATAAGATTCATATAAGTATTAAATTTTTGAAAGCGTATCTAAAATGAGCCTAGGAGTTTGAGTTTGTACTCCTCAATGCTTATTGAGATGGCACTAGGGCCAGCACTTAGCTCCAGTTTCTCAGGATTTATGATAAGCATGACAGGAGGTTCATTGGGTTGTACACCTCAATTCCACCTGACCAGAAACTCCTAAAAATAAATCACCTTATTTGAATCAGCCTGGAAACCCAAAGGTTAGGTTGCAAGAATGGAAATCTTTAAGGAGATTTAACATTATGGAGTGGTACAACAAAGATTAAGTGACCTGGCAAATCTCTCTCCCACAGAAACTCTGCTCTTGCTCTAGTGATCTATGGAAAAGGCTTTCTGTATGAGGTGTGAAGGGAGACTTCATTCACCCAGGTGATCAAAATAGGGTATGTAAAAAGATTTGCATGTAACTAATGACTAATTTCATTCCACAGCACAGTGGCTCCTTGGAAGGCACCAGAGATTTGGCACTGCATGGTTGATACTGAAGTAAGGGAAAGACTGCAGCTGTTACATGGCTGCCTCACTGGTCTGGGAGGGGCACTGGAGAAATTGCACAAGGACAATCTCTTCTAAGGCTGCCCTTCGCACACAGTGGTTTAGCAATCAGCCCTGCTCTGTGAGCTGGCACGCAGTGGGGCCCTGTCTGTATCCCCTTTTCAGAGTCCTCTGGGATAGCAGAAGTAAGCAGAAGTGCCCATCCTGAAGCACTGCCTGTTGTTGTGAGAGGCCCTTGCACAAGGGTGACAGAGGCTTCTTGGGTTGTGGAGAGAAGGAACTATGTTGATATGTATCAGAGGGGTAGCCGTGTTAGTCTGAATCTGTAAAAGGAGCAAAGACTAATGCTACAGCATGTTATGAGGATTCTGCAGCAAGTATTCATATGGGAAATACTCCAGGCTAGTACAACAAGTAAAGAAAAGTCAGATCATGTGCGTCCTTCTTGGTTTTCCTACTGGGAAAAGAAGATGAGTGGAATACAGTCATTACCATTATTTGTTCATCATTATCGCTGATTAGGTGGGATAGCTATGTACTTTAGTCTTGTGGTTTTAGTGCTTGAAAACAGCTGCAAAATATGACTGCATTTCATAGAAGACTCTCAGAAAAGCTCAACCTTTGGCAGAGAACAGAGTTACCTACAATAGAAACCAGAGGAGGCACTCATTAAGGATAATGTGAGTTCTGAATGTGTTTTTACTTTTTCTTTCCTCCTCGTTGCCTGCTGCCTGGTGTCTCTAAATTGATTTCCAGCTGTTTTTCCATGTTAATTCTTATCAGAGCTCAGATGTGAACTTTGAGACTGTATAACATTATCAAGGACTCTTCCCTGCTCATGAATTGGAAGTGTTGGCCTGTTCAGAACTGGGGCATAAAGGCAGTAATGGTTTAAAGGCCTATTTATATCCTGTTATCAAAATTGACAATGTCCTTATAAACATTGCCACGCTACGTGAATGGTTAATTCAGTCCACTGAAAATGAGATACCATGGGCTGTATACCATTTATGAATGTGGTATAAGAACCAGAATAAGGGAGGAATAGTTTTAGAATCATCAAACATGAGCTAAAATGAAGGAAAGATGGTCTAGTGGTTAGGGCAGTGCCTTGGGAGACCTTGGTTTGATTTCCCTTTCTGACCTGGACTTCCTGTAGGATCTTGGGAAAGTCATTTAGACCCTCTGTGACTCAATTCCTCATCTGTAAAATGGGGATAACAGCACTTACTTATCTCACAGGGGTGCTGTAAAGCTAAATAAATGAAAGAGCTGAAGTTGGCATCCATCTCTGCTTTTTGCAGATGGATGCACTGAAACACGAATAGTTTCTTGGCCCCACTGAAGTCAGTTGAAGCTTTGCTATTGGATTCTATTTTATATAGGTTCTTTCACTGTGCTCTTCATTGTGGTATCTGAGCACCTTCCAGTAGTGCATTAAGCAATGTGACCACACAGCTGTAACATGTTATTCATTCTCTCATCCTCTCCCAAGAGGGAGAAGTGTCTGCAACTGAGTGTCTTGTTTTGGTAGGTGTATCGGGGAGGTGACGGTTTAATCTACATAGTACTATGTATTTATCTTAGAAAATGAAAGCCAAAGACATGTGCCATGCAGTTGCAGCAGAAGGTGGTGAGTTTTCTGATGGCCCTTAGTTCCTGAGGGAGTTCATTCCACAAGTTCAGACCAGCCCCCGAGAAAGTTCTATCTCCTTCTCTCATTGTAGAGAGTTCCATTGTGCCAGATTGACTTCAGTAGGGCTGGGGTTTCACCTCTACAGATGGAGGGACACATAGTGACAAGGAATAGAATCCAGGAGTGCTGGCCAATAGCCATCTGTAGTGACAACTATCACATGGACCACTGGGGCTGAAACCACAGAATAAAAACCAGTCAAGTAACAAACTTTTGTTCTTTCAAAAGCAAAATAACTAGAATTGTGGGAAAAGCACTGGGCAAATTAAAGAAATGACACAATGATCTGGAGAATAGTTCTCAATGAAGCAACTTGGAGCTTCTAAGTAGTCTGCACAGATTTGAAAATAATGAGACCATCAGTTTTCTTCAAAAAATATTGCTTGGGATTTCAAACTGCTGCCTAGTTATCCAACTATTGAAAGAGAGTTCATTGCTCTCTCCGGAAAGGATGCAGGGATGGAGATGAATCCTAAAGTGTTTTGAAATCCTTCATTTTTCAGGCCACCATAACTACCTTAAAACAGCAGAGACTCTTAAATCCATTAGCTTTCACACTGTATTAACACATATTCTGATTTTTCCTCTGGGAAGTTCCTAGTTTCAGTTCTAGTTTTAATTTTTTTATATATATATACATACTGCAAAGCAGAAAAAAATCATATATCACAGCCACCCTATAGCATGGTAATAAAGTCACTATAAAGGCAATCTCTAGCTGAAGATGTGACAATATTTGTGAAAGCAGAATATTCTCAGGCTACAAAGAGTGACAAAGACCTGGAAATAGGTCCAGTTTTTATTACTCAGATGCAAGAGCTCATGTTTGCACAATAATTATTTATCTGAATTATTAATTGTTTCCTTTTTTTAATCATTATTTCTCTTTTTTCTTAGCTTTCTTCTTGGAATGTATTGGAGACAATTTCTTTTTATTTCAGAAAGTGGAGAAAGCTACTATGGGGAAGACTGTTCTATATTTGATTTTGACAAACAGGGAGGAACTGGTTGAGAACTGGAAAGTGGAAGGCAGCCTGGGTAAAAGTGATCATGAAATGATAGAGTTCATGATTCTAAGGAATGATAGGAGGGGAATGTCAAGGTTCTTCCCCCACTCTGAACTTTAGGGTACAGATGTGGAGACCTGCATGGACACTTCTAAGCTTAATTACTAGCTTAGATCTGGTAACATTGCCATCATCCAAAAATTTCAGTGCCTGGATCACTTTCTATCCCCCCAAAACCTTCCCCTCTCTGGGCAGCCTTGAGAGGCTTTTTCACCAAGTTCCTGGTGAATACCGATCCAACTCCTTGGATCTTAACACAAGGAGAATTTTACCATTCCCCCGCTCCTTTTCCCCACCAATTCATGGTGAGTCCATATCCAATCCCCTTGGATCTTAAAACAAGGAAAAATCAATCAAGTTCTTAAAAAGAAAGCTTTTAATTAAAGAAAGAAAGGTAAAAATCATCTTTGTAAAATCAGGATGGAAAAATACTTTACAGGGTAATCAGATTCATATAGCCCAGAGCAACCCCCTCTAGCCTTAGGTTCAAAGTTACAGCAAACAGACGTAAAATCCTCTCAGCAAAAAGGAACATTTACAAGTTGAGAAAACAAAAATAAGACTAACATACCTTGCCTGGCTATTACTTACACGTTTGAAACATGAGAGACTGATTCAGAAAGATTTGGAGAGCCTGGATTGACATCTGGTCCCCTCTTAGTTCCAAGAGCAAACAACCCCCAAAACAAAGAGCACAAACAAAAGACTTCCCTCCAGCAAGATCTGAAAGTATCTTGTCCCCCTATTGGTCCTCTGGTCAGGTGTCAGCCAGGTTTACTGAGCTTCTTAACCCTTTACAGGTAAAAGAGGCATTAATTCTTAACTATCTGTTTATGACAGGGAAACAGCACAGTAAAGATAGATTTCAAGAAGGCAGACTTTAGCAAACTCAGGAACTTTGTAGGTAAGAGCCCCAGGGAGGCAAGTCTAAGGGAAAAAACAGTTCAACAGAGTTGGCAGTTTTTCAAAGAGACATTATTAAGGTCATAAGATAAACTCACCCACTTCATAGAAAAGGGGGATAGCTCAGTGGTTTGAGCATTAGTCTGCTAAACCCAGAGTTGTGAGTTCAATCCCTAAGGGGGCCATTTAGGGAGCTGGGGCAAAAATCTATCTGAGGATTGTCCTGCTTTGAGCAGAGGGTGGGACTAGATGATCTCCTAAGGTCCCTTCCAACCCTGATATTCTAGGAAGCATGGTAAGAGACCAACAAGTGGAACTTCAATTATCTTAAACTCAAAAAGTCCTACAAAAGGCATAAACTAGGTCAAATAAAAAAGGATGCATATAAGTAAACAACACAAGCATGTAGGGACACAATTAGAAAGGCCAAAGCACAATAACTGGAAATACCAGGTGTGCTAAGGAATTTTTGTTTCAGTTTTCACCGAAAAAGGGTAGTAGCTATTGGGCATCAAACATAATGAATGCCAGTGGAAATGAGGTAGGATCAGAGGTTAAAATGGGGAAAGACAAAGTTAAAAATTACTTAGACACATTATATGTCTTCAAGTCATCAGGGCCTGATAAAATACATCCTGGGATACTTAAGAAGCTGATTGAGGAGGTATCTGAGCCACTAGTGATTATCTTCGAAAAGTAATGGAAGATAGGAAACATTCCAGAGGGCTGGAAAAGGGCAAATATAGTGCCCATCTATAAAAAGGGAAATAAGGACAACCTGGGGTATTAAAGACCAGTCAGCTTAACTTCAGTACATGGAAAGATAATGGAGCAAATAACTCAACAATCAATTTACAAACACCTAGAAGATAATAAGGTGATAAATAACAGTCAGCATGGATTTGTTAAGAACAAATAATGTCAGACCAACCTAACACCTTTCTTTGACAGGATAACAAGCCTTGTGGATGGGGGGGAAGCGGTAGATGTAGTATATCTTGAATTCAGTAAGGCTTTTGATACTGTCTCACATGACCTTCTCATAACAAAACTATGTAAATACAACCTAGATGGAGCTATTATAAGGTGGATGCATAACTGGTTGGAAAATCATTCCCAGAGAGTAGTTATCAGAGTTCACAGTCAAGCTGGAAGGGCATATCAAGTCAGGTCCTGCAGGGATCAGTTCTGGGTCCAGTTCTGTTCAATATCTTCATCAATGATTTAAACTGGGACATTAGTAAAGACAGCTTGTAAGAGATTGCAATGATTTTAATATACTGTAATTTAATATACTGTAATTCATGATAATGGAATGATGTAGTTCATAACAATTGAATCATTTTTAAAATAGTAAAGATACCAATGATAGACATATTCAATAACTAGAATATGAAAGAAGTGCATAAATGTGCTAAAAATAGCCTCCCCCCAAAACTGACAGTGCCCCTACCAAACACATACACCTCTTCAAACAAAACCACCAGCAAAACTGAAAGTCTTATGGGAGAAAGTCCAGGGAAGTGGAACAAAAATAAGGAAAGGTCTAGAAAACAGGACCTATGAGGGAAGATTGAAACAACTGGGTTTGTTTAGTCTGGAGAAGAAAAGCCTGAGGGGGGACATGATAGTTTTCAAGTACATAAAAGTCAATCGTTAGCCATTTGGTCCATTCCTGAGCAACTGCAAAGGTTTGACGGCCTGAGAGCCCAACACTGGAACAGATTTGATGAACCCGTGTAATAGAGGGTCTGACTCTGGGCCGCCTCCACCCCTCTGTTGGTGGAATTTTATCCCAGATGTTACAAGCCACTCGGAGAATGGTGTTCACTGGAATGTCTTGTGGGATCCTTGTGACATGTCCAAAAAGCATAAGGTGGATAATGGCCCCAGTAGTATGTAGACCCGAGCTACCACAATCATCTGAATTACAGATGAAATAGTTCCACTTTACGCCCAATATACGACATTGACATTTTGTGTGGAAAGCCTCCAGATTTGTCCAGTCTGAGTGGCGTACAGTCCATGTTTTGTAACTGTACAACAGTAAGGGAAGGATAGAGCTTGAAAAAATCCTGAACTTGGTTGTCATACTAAGTTGATGTTGATTCCATATCCACTGTAAACAGCCCATGGCAGATGCTGCAATGCCAATCCAATGGAGAACCTCTGTGTGAGAATTGGAGGAGCTGGTAAGTATAGTACCCAGATAGCAAAAGCTGGAAAATAATTCGACAGTTTCATTATTCAAAGAGATTGGAGTCGCAGGTGGATCTGGTCCTAGATTTTGTAGTTTTGTCTTTGACCATGAAACATAGAGACCAATCTTAGCTGTCTCCTCCTCCATGTTCTGGAGTGCTTCATGGAACCTATTGGGGCTCTGTACCAGGTTTAGGTTGTACATTAGGAAAAATTCCCTAACTGTCAGAGTGGTTAAGCAGTGGAATAAATTGTCTAGAGAGGTTATGGAATCTTCATCACTGAAGATTTTTAAGAGCAAGTTGGACTAACACTTGTCAGGGATGGTCTAGATAATACTTAGTCTTGCCAGGAGTGCAGGGGACTGGACTAAATCAGAGGTTCTCAGTCAGGAGTCTGGGGTTCCATGAGGGGGTCACAAGCAGGTTTCAGGGGCCCTCCAAAATAAACCACAGGGCAGAGCCAGCGTTAGACTCGCAGGAGCCCAGGACAGAAAGCCCAAGCCCAAGCCCTGCCATGTGAGGCTGAAGCTGAAGCCTGAGCAACTGGGATCCCCTGTGGCCCCTGCCTTGCTTTCTGCCCCCTAATGCCAGTCCTGCCTTTTAATCTACTGAATATGTAGAAAAACAGGTGCTGTGGCACGGATGGGCCATGGAGTTTTTATAGCATGTTCGGGGGGTGGGAGGCTGAAAAAGAAAAAGGTTGAGAACTCCTGGACTAGATGGTCCCTTGAGGTCCCTGCCAGTCCTATGATTCTATAATTCTCTGCATCCTCCTCCCATTTTCTTTTTGGCTTCATCAATTATTCTTCAGATCTGATTCATCAACTGAGTCACACATTTTAAAGGACAGAAGGGAACACCAAGCTCATCTAGTATCAGAGGGGTAGCTGTGTTAGTCTGGATCTGTAAAAGCAGCAAAGAATCCTGTGGCACCTGATAGACTAACAGACGTCTTTGAGCATGAGCTTTCGTGGGTGAATACCATCTGACATTTTGCCTAGAACCTCACCCAGTAATTTCTAGATCAAGCCTATAACTTCTGTTTGAACGTCTGACTGAATTACTTGATAGCTTGAATTACGTCCAGAGCATGCTGTATGACCCCGATGTTTGCCCAGGGAATTGAAGATGTTGAGGATAACTGCACTAAGAGATGGAAAATATATATAGAGAGAGATTAGATATAGATATATTCATCTACGTTGCCCTCATTCTGGCCATTGCAGGATTGTTCAGTACAGTACTAGGGGATTTTGATTTATAATGCTGTTGTCTTTTACTCATTAAACAACAAAAATAATATGGGTCCCAAATAACCACATTAGCTAAATACAAACATGCCAGGCCTAGTTAAAAAAACACACTGAGTCTGCATACACACTCTTGCTCTGGCTCGTTTCTGGTGACTTCTAAAACTTAGTGAGATCTACTAGATGCCTCAGAAACTATTTAATATTGCCCTATCCCTTAAACTACAATAGCACAGTTCATCCTGATAGCTATATAAACTATGGCCCAAACCGAGAAGGCCACATCTAATGAGAGGATGCATGTAAATTACACATTGTTGCAGAGGTGTGAATCTAAGTCTTGTCCTCCCTTTAGCCTTACTTAGCTTCATCTCTGAGTTTGGGCTTATAGCACCAGGGATATGAGCCATGTGATCTTACCACTGAATTGCAGCTGCCTCTGAGGTGGGGTGTTTCACAGCATATACCAAACAAAGAAAAATGTAGAATTCTATATCCATTTGTAAGAGGGTGAGCTTTGAGGAGGCAGACTATAATTACTAGAGAACCCAGACTGGAATACCGATCCAAATTCTGATCTCAGTTATGTTCATGTCATTCCAGAGTAACAGAGATCAGAATCTTGCCCTCTGCATCTGAACTACTAACCCACATTCTGGTGAAGATTGGCTCCAGATCTAAACATTGTGACTCTATAATGACTTAAGGGAGCACTCTATCCCACTAGAAGAGCAGCATGCTAGAACTACATGATATAGCTACAACAATATCTGCTCAGAAAACTGGAAGTAAACATTGTAAAACTTGTTTCCATCCTATTTTCAAAATTTCATTCCAGTGGATTTTTTCTGACCAGCTCTAGGCAGAACTGCCAAGATACCCATCTTCAGTCTCAGGGACCCTTCCAGTTCCCAGGGTTCACTGGACTACAGCTGATGAAGTACGCTAGAAGCAGCCTCACATGGCTGTGGCACAAAACCTTCTCCAATTCCATCTGTGAACAATAGAAGGATTTATTTTAGGTCTATACCTTAGTCATTCCAGAAGCAATAAAGATGTTTCTTTCCCTCAGAGCCATTGCAGCTGTGAAATGGCAGCCAATGGAGCTATTTCAACTAGCGGAGAGTCAAATCAATCTACATCACAACAATTAGACATCCATCCCAAGCACATACTGTTGGGAAGAGTTCCTTGGCATAGTTTGCAGAAAAAATCAACTCTACACAGGATGGGCTCTGGACAAGATATTCTAACCTAGATCAAGAAGTCACAACCACCTCAGAGCCCTTTAAACCTGTTGCAACTATGATGCGTTGAACTACTCAGAATTGTGAGAGCTGCTAGCTACAATATAGATATTTTCCCTCCTTAGCTGATGGAAGCCAATAACGAATAATCAAATCCTCTATGAATCAAAAGCATGGATGCCTCCTTCAGAGAAGATAACATATTAGTTTCCTTAAAAATCTAGGATTCCTTACATTCAAGATTTAAGCTATGTCATGACACTTAAGCAGCCCTATTAACGCTATGGATAACCTCCTTGGGTAAGTTTATACTGCAATAAAAAACCCGTGGCATGGCCGCGGCTAGCCTGGGTCAACCAACTCAGAGTGCTGGACTAATAATTGTAGCATAGACATTTGGATTCAGCTGGAGCCCATGCTCAGGAACCCCTCAGGGTAGGGAGGGTCCCAAATTCTGGACTCCAGCCTGAACCTGAATGTCTACACTGCAATGTTTAGCCCCACACTCTGAGTCTGTTGACGTGGGTTCTGAGGCTTAGTGTTATGGGTATTTTTTTAATTGCAGTGTAGACATACCTCTTATGTCCAGGGATAGGATGACACATCAGTGCTCATAATTTTCAACTTCTCTGCAGCCTTTGATGCTGTCAAGGCTGATTCCCCACTCTGGCACTTCGAGTGCAGAAGGTGGGGGCTCGCAAGGATTTTAAAAATTAATACCAACCATTCCAGACTTGTATTAAACTCCCAAGGTCACAGTTTCTCTATGACCTTGGATAGGTAGATCCTGCCACCACCCTAGTGCAAAAGAAGGCCCCCCCCCTTTTGAAAACCCAGGATTGAACACTCGGAAATTCCTTCCTCTGGGGTATCCCCAAGACCTTTCACCTCCCCCTCCGGGAAAGAGCTGAGGAAAAAGAGAAAGGAAATCAGCTGTTGTCACCAGCTAATTAAACAACATATTCACAAACCTCTTAGGGACACGAAAATCCAATCCAGTTCTTGAAAAAGGTAAATTTTATTAAAAACAAAAGGAAAGGAAATACATTTGGAACATAGGCTTTTACTAGATTTTAAAAGAGCATACCAAAAATTAAGCACCCAAAATAGCTTCCTTGAGGGTTCAGCTTAAAGGTTACAAGCAAACAAAAGCGACTGGGGTTAGCACAGAGGAGTCCACAAGCCAAGAAATAAACAGAAATAACCCTAATTACGTCTTTCTAAATATTCCCTGTCCAAATGAATCCTTCTAGGTATGGACGACGAATTTCAGACGGGGTCCAAACTTTACACAGCATGTCAGCTGCCCCCCACCTTTTCAACCCAACAAGAACAACAGAGACTAAGAGAAAGTTCCCCTCCCCCCCATTTTAAAATGTTCTAGCCTTCCCATTGGCTCTTTTAGAAAGGTGCTCACTTCCTTTTTTTTTTTTTTTTTTTAACCTGGGGGACTTTTTAACCATTTACAGGTAAAGCAAGCAGCCACCAAGAGGGACTTTATAGCTAACTGACTGGCTGGATGTCTATAAAACGGAGCTACCTGGCCCTCCTTCATTTATCAGAGATGATACGAATCACAAAGGGCTGCTGACCCACTTATACTGACACAGTAGGCATAGATTCATAGATTCTAGGACTGGAGGGGACCTCAAGAGGTCATCGAGTCCAGTCCCCTGCCCTCATGGCAGGACCAAATACTGTCTACACCATCCCTGATAGACATTTATCTCCAGAGATGGAGATTCCACAACCTCCCTAGGCAGTTTATTCCAAGATACATACATAGATATATGTAACGTCTACAGTCATTCCTCTCTAATACAAACCAGAGAGCGGATTTCCCTAAGGATCCTTCCTATACTTTCTCTTCCCACCACCAGATTCCGATGTATGTTGCAAAATATATACAGGCCTGAAATAAATAGTCTGGAGCTGAAGCTAAAAGTTTAAGAGTGTTTAGATGGAAGGCTTTTGCTCAACTCATTACAATCATAGTTGCTAGCCAAAAAATTCAGAGCTGGAGCTGGACTTCCCCATGGTTTTTGGATACAGGGGTTTTGTTTGTGGATTATTTAGAAATAGACTAAATCACCCCTAGTGAATGAAAATTCAGAGCAGGGAAAAGCCAAGCAGGGGTGATAATTGTAGAAGAATGGCATGTTGTGAAATTTAAAAGTTTTGCAAATGTTTTCATCAACTCAGCATGCATTTCTAATTCAACACTCTGAACGGTGCTGATAATCAGGAATCTCTTCAGTAAATGTGCCAGGAGATAAGTAAAATAGGTTTCAGAAATTCTAATAAATTCCTTTCATACAACCTTAGCATATTCTGCCCCATGGATCTCATTTTTATCTATTAGAGAACTTGTCTGAGATCAGACAAAAGAACTTTTCTGTTCTGCTGGCATACTGAGTGGAATTCATTATTAAATTTTATGAAGAGTTAATCTGATTTGAGAGAACATTAAAGATTCAGAGGATTCTTTTAGAAACACAAAATATTCTGAGTTAAAGTAGATACTATTTGGGAGATATTGCCAACTATGAGACAAGAGGGGTTTTTTGCCCCAGTCCCCTAACAAAGTTGGAAACAGCTGGAAGGAATCGGTTGGTGTACAGGACCAAGTAACAGGATTGAAGTATCTAGATTGACAGTCCTTCTCAACCCCATGAAGTTCTGTGTGAGTATCTTTCAGATGAGACCTTTTGAAGACCACAGTCCGGTCAAATGTGCATAGACAGAGGAATTTCTCTGGCACTGTTTGTAAGAGTTTTATCCTGTTCTTGTTCAAAATCTGTCATCGCCATATTGCTGTACAGTGGGCTGCTCCTTCATCTGTCTGCTGCCTTCTACCTAGGAAGTGGGTGAAATAACGAGTTTAGTCAGATCTGTCCTAGTGCTGCAGTCCTTGCCCAGGCAAAACTCACAGTGACCACTAATAGTTTGTAAAGCACTTTGGACCCCTTCTTCTTGGTTGTATATATTAGAGATGGGCCAAAACAAGCCCCCCAAAGCTGAATTTGGAGGGAAGGATAGCTCAGTGGCTTGAGCATTGACCTGCTAAACACAGGATTATGAGTTCAATTCCTGAGGAGACCATTTAGGGATCTGGGGCAAAAATCTGTATGGGGATTGATCCTGCTTTGAGCAGGGGGTTGGACTAGATGACCTCCTGAGGTCCCTTCCAACCATGATAATCTATGAATCTCTTAGCTTGGTCTACACTGGGGGGTGGAATCAATCTAAGTTACGCAACTTCAGCTACTTGAATAATGTAGCTGAAGTCAACGTACTTAGATCGACTTACCGCAGTGAGCTGACTGTTGCCACTCTGCCTGTGGCTCTCACCAAGCTGGAGTACAGGAGTCAATGGGAGAGCACTCAGGGGTCAATTTATCATCTCTATACTAAACATGATAAATCGCTGTCCGCCAATCTGACCAGTAGTGAAGACATACCCTTAAAATATTTTGAGGGAGGGAAAGGTCAGCTTCAAAACCCCAGAGTCAATTTGCCTTTACATTTTGGATCCTAGTCTGAGATGTAAAACAAGGAAGGGCCTACATTTGGGTTCCATTTTGGGTGCTTGCCCTGGAATAGCAGATATCATATAAGAACAGCTAATTTCCCAATATTTGGGCAGGAAATCTTTGAAAATCAGTGAGATTTCAGCACCTTTGAATCAGAACTTGAATTTTAGACTTAGTTCACCTGCAAACCCAAAGTCTTTTCTAAATGTGACTGGGATTTCAGTTTGGAGCTGAACAAAGCATCCTGAAATTGGCTAGCTTATAAGTGTAATGCACAATAGAAATCTGTTTGTGCTGAAACTCCTTTTTACCAAAGAATTTTAGTGTCTCCTGAGGATGTATTGTGCCCTGGAATCCTCATCCCAGGATGGTGAACATAAAGTCTGCTTATTTTATCCAAAGAGATTAATTTTCACTGCCATCTGGGGTTAGAGAACCTAGAGCAGAAATTTGGACGATGAGCAGAAACCATTAAAATCAGGAGAGACAGAGTAACTGGCTTTGAAGTCTTTGCTTTGGACTTGAGGCAACTAAGGGCAGACATCAAAGCCTGCTAGCTGGTTCCCCTAACTTTACTAAAGGTCAGTTTCCCAAATGCTGAAGTTGTTCCCCACTGTTTTGGAGATTATGTGCTGTGTGGTTATTAAACACATCATCTCCTTGCACAAGGAAACAGTCTTCCCTTTAAAAAGAGCCGCATTCACTTTTCTAGGCCAGTGTTGCCGGAAAAAAACAAGCAAATCTCATCATGTAAACACAGAAAGCTGCATTTGAAAGTGAAGGTTTTAATTAAAATTGACATTTCAGGGACTCCTGCTTCTCCTGGCTGCCATCTTGCTTATGACTGACAAGTCTTTTGCAGAGCTGCCAAAACCCCTAAATTAATATTATGGGGAAAGAACAGGTGGAATAAATTATTCCTGCAAAGGGGGTTATGGAAATTAATTGAAAATTTGAACTATTAACCCAAACTCAAATATACAGCAGCGGGGTTCAGACAGTCTTGGGTCCCAGGAACATTCACGTGACAAAGAAATATTCAAGCATCAGAAAAATATGTAATTAGAATATTATAGATGTCAAACTTCACTCAAGACAAAGCCAAAGTGTGCATCTGTGCCAATGGATACACACTCATTATGCACATTGGTAACCATTTACAGGACATAACAACAACTTTATTGAACCTAATTTATAGACATCATTACATATTCTAATAGGCCAGTAGATGGCTCTCTATTAACTTTTTCTATATATACATACATATCTCATTTAGAAAGCACTCTTGCAACACTTGTAAATACGACAGCTATCAGTGAGGAAGCTGGAATTTTCCTGAGCTGGAAAATCTGAGGCCTTTAGCAATGGAGCTAAAAGAATATTCCTTTCAGCGTGAGGAAATATTGTGATGTTATCATTACTGGGACCAAGGGAAGTCCCACTGGAGGGAGACATGATCATGTGCACCAAACCAGCCCGTAATTTCAGAATCAAATCCCGACCTGTACAATTTTCTACTAATTCTATGCTCCACAAGCAAAAGAAGTGATGAATAAGTTATAAGCATAACTTATTAATATTCCACCTATTTCAGGCAATACAATAAACCTCTCAGCATCAATGTCTGCCTCTTCTTATGCACCTTATATGTGTTTGAAAATTTGACTCAAACTCAAATATTATTGGGTTCATGTACTACTAAAGAAATGAGAAAAAAGGAGAAGAGAAAAATTCCAGTGGAAAAATAAATACAGGACAGTAGTATAATAATATATACATGACACCCATTTGGGTCTACTTTTTTTTTGAAGGTTGGACTTTTGTTTTATCCAGAGCATAAGTTTCCCCTTTAACAAGAAAAAACACAGGGTTTGTGATGGATGTGTTTTGGAGCTGGGTTAAACTGAATCACCCTCACAAAAGCCCATGGCTTTAAATTACAGAGAAACAAAGTTTAAACATGAGCTAATTCTGGAAACCCAAAAACTAGTTCAAGAGGTTGAGATTCATGTCTGGTTTGAATTATGCATAATAATGATAATTAATAATAAAATACTTTGCACTAATAAATTTAATCAAGGATCTCCAAAGTGCTTGATAAACATTAATGGTTTAAGTCTTACAGTATGTGAGTGAAGTACAGTAGGTTAATATGATCCTCATTTAACAGAGACAGAAGCTGAGGTAAAGTGAATTCCCCAGATGAGACAATGACAGAGCCAGGAATAAAACCCAGAAGTCCTGTATCCCCATCCTGTGCTCTAACCAGTAAACCATGCTTCCCCTTTCTTAAATCATGTTTAAAATAAGTTTAATTAGCACAATCATAGCATTGGCTCTCATCTCTTCCAGTTCTTCTTCTAACTGCGGCTCACTGCCCCAGAGGCCAAAGAGAGATGCCCTAAGTGCAGAGGAGTAAGTTGCACTCAGATATTGGAGGCAGAAGTATGCATTAGCAAAGTCCATTTTCTTTGCCCTTGCTCTGTCACCCATATTAGTGCAATTGAACCTAATACTTCTAGATCTCAAAATATGAATTTCTACTTAATCTGAGCTAAAAGCCTGATTCTCTTAGCTGGACGCCACAGGCAGACTCATAAGCCTCTATTTAGATGAGTCACAACAGAGCACCGTACTGTGTAAGTGTGATTTACACACTCCCGGTTGGGGAAGCTAGTGCCAAGTTGCAGAAGTCCACCCACATCAAATCACTGACTGGGCCATCACCGTTTCATGGGGATACCCTGGCGAGGTCTTTGATGGGGATTGAACCTAGGAGCTCTGGATCTAAAAGGGAAGCTTGTATTGCCCAAGGTAGATGACCCATGTATGATTACATAATGGCTTTAGCTCACTAATATACCTCTACAGACACTAGTGGTGGGACAAGGTGAGTCTGGGTTACACAAGGTTAACCCTGCTACCCACCTTTTTCAGGGGAAACCTCTAGCTGACTTTTCCTACAGCTCCCCATCTGATTCCACACCCTGGTAAATTTCCTCACGTCTACACAAAATAAAAAGAGTCTCTATTTTCATGCTGAGATTGCCTGATACCTTCTTTTGTCAGCTTTTTAGGATTGAAAGCTAACAATTATATGGGAAACTCTGCTTTTCTTCACTATGGTCTCTCACACTCATTATCTTTTAAGAAAGGAGACTTATTTAGGCTGCTGCCATTTGCTTCCAAGAATACCTGCATGACATCTCTGTCTGAGGTAGATAAGTATTTCAGGGCAATGTGTGTTGCCTATTATTCAGCTAGACACTGAGATGATTCAAAGAACTGTATTTCATTTCTGGGCCTTCTCTTCCCCTTCCTGCTGATGCAAAACAAAAGTTGTTTCTTGAATCTTGTTGCTTACAGTGAAATTGCTCAGGACAAGAAAAAAAAGAAGCAAATTGCCAGGACCTGGCATGAAAACCTCAAATAACACTAATTTCCAGTGAAAAGTATTTGCAATATCTTGAGCTGGGAAGAAGAATCTTCAGAAAGAAAGTCCTAAACTATTGTTAACACGTCTGAGGCTAGCTAGGATTTGTTCTTCTGCACACTGTTCTACTGAGGTTTTTATCTCAATTAATCACCACGGTATCCAGAGCACCATGGTCCCTGGCAGCAGTAAAGATCATAAGGCTCCCATTCCAAAGCCACACTTCCTTACAACTTCAGTTAACGATGAATCTCTGCGAGTGGTTAGCAATATGGGACCAGTGACACCCAGTTGAGCAGTTCCGATCCTATCCAGCAGGGTGTTATGACAGGCATAAGCATGAACCTCAATATTATTACGTTTGTCTTCTTGCTCCAAGGTTACTGTGTCAGTTTTAAATATTTTTTTAAACTAACCTCAGTCTAAGCTTAGTCAGTTTGTGTGTCCAGCAAATGTAACTTTTTTTCTTCTTCTTCTTCTTCTTTTTTTTTTTTAAAGTAATCTCCTTTACCAGTTTCTTAAAAATTTGTTCAAGCACCAGTCAGAACATGGCTGCAAAACAGAATGAATAAGAGCATCATGTTCTTTTGAAAGGTTGGTTTAAAGGATTTTGAACTGACTCTAGCATATATGTCCCTCGGGGGAATTTTTGATTTTTACATTGTTCTCCTGATCACGCTGTGTGTTGCTAGAATGAGATTCTTTTCACTGTTTGTCTTCTTTTTCTTATTGGGCTATGTGCTGAGGCAAAAAATCTGTCAGAGAGGAATGGCTGCATATAAATGTTATCCCTATGATGGCTCTTGATATTATAGCCCCATATATTTGGAATATTGATCACAGAGCGGGAATTAGCTATTAAAAGCAAAATTTCTTTTCCACAGATTTTCGACTAATTTTATGCAATAGACAGCCTAGGAGTGACATAAGGGCAATAAAAACTGTACAGAAGCTGCACCAATGTAATTGTTAAACCCATATGGCCATATGCCATGAAGGGGGGACATGCGAGTTATTAACTAGGGAATGAACAGGAATATGATGCAGTTTTGATAATGAGAAAGGCTTGCTTCTTAATGCTTTCATGTTCCTTCCCATTCTCATTATATTTGCCTTCCATACCTTGTGTGTTTGTTACTTAGCTATCATGAGCTAAATCAGCTTTCACATTAGACTGACAGTGATCATGAGATATGTTGATTTAAAGGCATAGACTAGAGAGTGTTAAATTTTAACTCTTTAGTTAGATACTGGAACCTTGATTTTATGGCATGGTTGTAAAAATAAGAATTCTAACTCAAACAGGCAGTGGGCTAATAGCAGAGAAAGGGGATTGTGGGTAATGTCTTGCTTAGATTGGTGGTTATTTGTCCTACATTTCCTTCTAGGGTTGTGACGGCTTGGTTCAGATCTAAAGGGTGCAGAATATTAACAATATAAGCACTTTTGCATTCCATTGTGAAGTAGAAACTGGTCCCATTTGTTATATTATTTCTTTATAGTAGTACCTAGAGCAGAGGTGGGAAAACTATGGCCCGCGGGCCACATCCGGCCCGTGGGACCATCTTGCCTGGTCCCTGAGCTCCTGGCCAGGAAGGCTCATCCCCGGCCCCTTCCCCACTGTCCATTCCTCCCCTGCAGTCACGCCGCCACGCGGGCAGCGCTCTGGGCAGCGGAGCTATGCACTCCTGCTGAGCAGATCGGCAGCGCTGTCTGGCAGCATGTCTGTAGAAACCTTCTTGTCACTCTTCACATTCCTTGCTAGCTGCAACTCCAGTTGTGCTTTGGCTTTCCTGATTACACTCATGCTTGCGCAAGCAATATTTTTATACTCCTCCCTAGTCATCTGTCCAAGTTTCCACTTCTTGTAAGCTTCCTTTTTGTATTTAAGCTCCCCATAGAATTCTCTGTTACACCAAGCTGGTTGCCTGCCATATTATCTATTCTTTCTACACATCAGGATGGTTTGGTTCTGTGCCCTCAATAAGGATTCTTTAAAATACAGCCAGCTCTCTTTGACTCCTTTCACCCGTCATATTAGCCTCCCAAGGGATCCTGTCCATCAGCTTCTTAAGGGAGTCAAAGTCTGCTTTTCTGAAGCCCAGGGACCATATTCTGTTGCTCTCCTTTCTTCTGTGTTAGGATACTGAACTCAATCATCTCATGGTCACTGCTGCCCAGGTTGCCACCCACTTCTACTTCCCCTACCAATTCTTCCCTGTTTCTGAGCAGCAGGTCAAGAGGAGCACGGCCCCTAGTTGTCTTCTCCAGCACTTGCCCAGGAAGTTGTCTCCAACACTCTCCAAAAGCTTTCTGGATTGTCTGTGCACTGCTGTATTGCTCTCCCATCAGATGTCAGGGTGATTGAAGTCCTCGGTGAGAACCAGGGCCTGTGATCTGGAAACTTCTGTTAGTTGTCCAAAGAGAGCATTGTGTACCTCACCCTCCTGGTCTGGTGATCTATAGAAGAAACCCACCACCCACCATGACATCAGCCTTGTTGCTCTCGCCTTTAAACTTAACCCAAAGACTCTCAACGGGCTTTTCTCCCATTTCATACTGGAGCTCTGAGCAATCATACTGCTCTCTTACATACAGTGCAACTCCTCCAACTTTTCTTCCCCTCTTGCCCTTCCTAAACAGTTTATACCCATCCATGATGGTGCTCCAGTCATTTGAGTTACCCAACCAAGTCTTTGTTATTCCAGTCACATCATAGTTCCTTGACTGTGCCAGGACTTCCAATTCTTCCTGCTTGTTTCCCAGGCTTCTTGTATTCATGTACAGGCACCTAAGACAACTAGCCGATTGCCCTTCTTTCTCCGTATGAATCAGGAGGCCTCCCCTGTTGCACCCACCTCCTTGTGTTTCCTCTCAGTATCCCACTTCCCCATTTACCTCTGGGTTTAGGTCTTGATCCCCTGGCAAACCTAGTTTAGAGCCCTTCTCACTAGGCTAGCCGCCTGCCTGCGAAGATGCTCTTCCCTCTCTTTGTTAGACGGATTCCATCTCTTCCTAGCAATCCTTCTCTGATACAATACAGGGTTGATACTTGGGTCTCTAGTCTTTTAACCTTCTCTTCCAATATGCAGACCAGCTTGCACTTCGTATAGATGAAGTCGCTTCTATCCTCTGGGAGAAAGACAAGCATGGCAACAGCTGAGCACTCACTATCCATAATGTCTTCCTTCTAAGAGCCTCTTCAGGTATTGTATTTACTGCTCACAGGAGCTTAAAAAAAAAAAAAAAAAAAACACTTCTGTGGGAACTTCCCCCAAGCAAACTCCCAGGCAAACTCCCTCTGTTTGCATGTCCTCTGTTCACCGCTATTTTGGAAAGGAGAACTGAAGATACTGCCAGAATGACAGAGTTAAAAATGTCATTTCTTGTTTGAAAGCAACACCCCTTTTTAATGAGATCTAGATGGCTGTGTATTTCTAAAAGGCAGTGTGGCCTAGTAGTGAGGCACTGGCCTAGGACTTGACAAACCTGGATTCAGTTCCCTGCTCCAGGACAGACTTTCAGTGGGACCTTAGGGATGTTAGCCTCTCTGTGTTCAGTTCTTTATCTGTAAAGGAAGAATTGCCCTTCTCTATCTCAAAAGGGCAATGGAAGGTATTCATTATAGATTGTGAGATGCTGGATACTACACAAGGGGCCATATAATTACCTTAGGCCTGGTCTATTCCGGGGGGAGAGGGGGTGTCGATGTAAGATAAGCAACTTCAGCTAGGGAATAGCGTCGCTGAAGTCGACGTATCTTATTTCGACTTGCCTCCCATCCTCAAGGCGCAGGATCGATGGCCGCAGCTCCCCCGTCAACTCTGCTTCTGCTGCTCACCCTGGTGGAGTTCCGGAGTCAATGGGAGCATGTTTGGGGATCGATATGTCAGGTCTACACGAGATGTGATATATCAATTCCTGATAGATCGATTGCTACCTGCCGATCCAGCGGGTAGTCTGGACATACCCGTAGGCAGATACGATATCCTTTCAGTTTAGATATGTGATGTTAGCAGCCAAAATAGCACCCATATATGTTGGACTTCCTATATAAATATATATCAGTACCAACACAGAGATTAGAACGCAGGTGTCTATTTGATGTAAGTTGCCATTGTTCAGTATTTTACAGCACATTTAGGGCTTGATTTGTGGCTATGAGTATGCTGGCTCTGATCCAGTGCAGCATTTAAGCACCTGCTTAATTGTAAACGTGCTCACTGCAATAGGGCTAATCATATGCTTAAAGATAAGCATGTGCCTAAGTACTGTGCTGGATCCTGGTCTGAATGCTCAACATTTGGCACAGCTGAGCCTTTACAATGCTATATAAATAACAGATGTTGTCTCTAGTATTATACACAGATGGAAAGACATGGACAGAATTTGTATTCATTGGCTTTTGTTTTTATAAACCCAAATAGATGCAGGTACATTTATTTGTCCCAGTAGTTTAGCTCATTTATAGCACATGGTATACACAAATACATACATATACATAATCCATGTGCTAAGGATAATGTTGAGGTCATTTGAACTATGAATTATCCAATGTATTAAAGAGATTTCACTGTGGCAGATAATAAAAGTCCAAGCTAACATACATGTTGACTACCCTCTAGATTCTAGGGTGGATCTTCACCCTGAGTATCCACTTCTTTTAGACTCAAAAGTAGCAATCCAGCCCTGTACAAAAGACCAGCACAACGCATATGACAGATAGCCATGTTAGTCTGTATCAGCAAAAACAATGAGGAGTCCTTGTGGCACCTTAGAGACTAACACATTTATTTGGGCATAAGCTTTTGTGGGCTAGAACCCACATTAGATGAGTTACTCAAAACAGGACTTTGGTGGTTAGGCCTTGTTCCAGACCTCTGCACATCACTCAATTTCATTACCTGACCTGAATTGCAGTATTGCTACATCTCTTGATTTTACTGTGAGACTCATGATATCTGATGTTTTTCCTTCAAACACTGGCGCATGGAATCATGTGATTGAATAAGAATCAGCTTTCCTAGTCCATATGATGGTGGAAAAAAGCTTGAAAATGTGAACTCTAAGGAAACAAGAAGTCAAATATAAAGAACTCAAATCTGAGTTCTTTTATTTTTTTAAAAAACTCATGATTGTAGGGGGCCTGACTCATGGATTTTGAGTGCTTGGGGTTCAAAATACTGTGACATAATTCCTTCCATGATGAATAGTAAGCTGACTTGGCTGAACGTTTTCCATCGGAAATTGCCAGTTTTCTCAGAAGTAAAACATTACATGAAAACGTGTTGATTTTGATGAAATGTTGTTTAAAAATTGGAATGAAGCATTCTGATAAGGTCAAAATGTTCCTGTTTGACTGTTTCGGAATGGAGCATTTTGATTTTCCATTTCAGAATGAATTTTCATTTCAGTGCTTTTTAATTTATATTATAAAATTTTAAAAAGTCAAAACTGGAATGAAACATTTTGTTTTTCTTGAAATGAAATGGTTCATTTGACCTGAAGTTTTTTTTTTTCAAAATGTTGTTTTGCACAACATTGTTATATTTATTTTGTTGGTTTTGCTCCATTTTGGAATGGGAAAAATCAAAATTGAAGCATTTCCTGTGAAACAGAAAATCCAGATCCAATAGTAAGTATTAACAGGCAGGTAAAATATTGTTCCACTTATTCCGCTGTTCCTTTAAATCTTTGCACTGGTGGAAATAAATAGGGCTACACAATTCTATACACACGTTGCCACAGTTTCATCCTTGGCAACCCTGTAATTGATTTCTGAATTAATGACACCTCACATGGGCTGGGGATTTTTAATGCTTTGTTGCTCAATCTTCCTAAAATAGTGCTAAAAATGAACAGCTATGAAATATTTCATTTAGTCCTAATGAAGGACTAAATGAAAAGAAAAGAAGGATGAAAATCAGATTGTAGGCCCTGTATTCTTTTTAAACCTATTTCCTCTGATAATTTTTGTGAAAAAGAGTAATTAACATGGCAGAGCAAACAGATGAAAATGACTTGAAATCACTCACTTTTATGATGATGAGGTGCCTTTAATATTTTCCAATAGTTTTTATTAACAGGGGGCCTCATTATAGTATTTAGAATATTACATTGTGCACTGCAATTGCATTTGCTCATCATTGATGTTCCGCTCAAATTTGTCAAATGCCTGGAATTTCATTACACCCATCGTCTTCCTAAACACCTTAATCAGTTGCTCAGTTGAATTATTTCCTCAGGTGACATCGCTCTGGGAAAGATTAAGGCATGCAAGAACAAACTAAAAAAAAAGGCTCTCTGCAATTTTTGTATTGACCCCATGTCTTGACAATACCAGGGCTTCTGTGCCCAGTAAAACCAATAATCATCAGTCATGCCCTGTAGGAGGGCTGAACAAGTTTTTTTTAGAAATATGAATGTGATTTTTCAATCTGGAAAAAAAATGTGGCAACAAAGTAAAGAAACTCATGAACTTAAATCATTCCCTGTTGACTGAGTTTTTGCCTTGGACCGAAACGGAGTGACAGAAACCAACTTGTAGCTGCCAATTCTGTAGAGACAATAATGGGGAATACAGTGCAATCATTTCATGATTTAAATTTAGCTCAATGAAGCCAAAACCATCTGGTGCAAAGGACACTTTGGCAGATTGAGTTAAGCGAGAATGTTGTTCTTGTTGCTGTTATGGTCTGATAACAGAGGGATAATACACATCCAAACCGACTAAAAAAGCACTTGCAGTCTATCTTCCAACCAAAGTTAGAACAATAATAAGGGTCAGAGATGCTGATTGTAACTGCACAGCCTTTCCCAACAGAGACATCGTAAACCAATTGCCACTTATCTGTTTGTAAACATTTTTGCTACAGGAATCATTTGAAATGCATTCACTTGTGGCATCCTTTCGTTCATGCGATAATATTGCCTGTGTATTTTCCTTGGCAATTGCCTAATTCCCATCTGGGCAAAACAGTTCAGTTCAAATTGGAATATCACTGAATCTTTCCCTGTTTTTAGGACTGAACTTGAACTGACTCTTTTTTGAAGTTGTGTAATGTTTGAGGAGAAAAATGGGTTGAGATTTTCAGTTCCCAGCTGGGACAGGAATCCGAGTGAGGAAAAAAACCTGGAGAAAAGCTTTTCTTGCTGCATTCCTAATTAGGAATGGCAATAAGGCATCTTGGAAACAAAGCGTGTTCCTGTGAGATTTCCCATCAAGTTTGCAGATTTAAACAGTTCAAGGAGGTCCATATATTTTAAGATCTGGGGCCAAATTCGGAGCCTGCCTTAGTGGGATGTTTGTCCAAACGAACCTTTACTGCTGAACTGTTTTGGTTGTCTCAGCATAAAACTGATAAGAAAAACAGGGAGGTATATTTTGTGGTGATGATGCTATAACACAGCAGAATTTTAATCACAGAAAAAAATTGACCTTATTCCTAACAATAGAAAAGTGGTATAGTTTGATAGAGGCATCATAGTCTAATTAATATGAAACTGGATGATGAGGTCGCAGATCTGGAATCTAGGCTAGGCCCTTCCACTAATACATTTGGCAGCATTGCAAAAGTTGACTTTACTTTTCTTCCCATCCTTTGTCTGTCTGTCTAGACTGTAAACTCTTCAAGACACGGACTATCAATTCACAGGTGCTTGTACAGCACCAGGCACAACTGGGCACCAGTCTTGGTTAGGTCCCCCAGGTACTCTCATAATACAAATAACAACAACTGTCTATCAAGGGGCTGATCCATAGCTCACTGAAGTCAATGATGATAAGTGGCTAATAATCCTTATAATAAATAAAGAAATAATAGAAAAGGATTGTCAGAGAACAAGAAAGGTCAGCTGCACACTCACAATGCAACAAGATTAGAATCGTTTCATTGATTCACGTTCACATAGTTTTAGGGCCAGAAGAAACCATTTACAGTACCAGGATTAGAATTCAAAATGACCTTGCTACATTAGAGAATTGTTCTGAAATAAATAAGATGAAATTCAGTAATAAATACAAGTGCAAAGTACTACATTTAGGAAGAAAAAATCAAATGCACAAATACAACATTGGGAATAACTGGCTAGGTGGTCGTGCTGCTGAAAAGGTTCTGAGGGTTATAGTGGATCACTTGTTCAGTATGAGCCAACAATGTGATGCAGTTGCACAATCAACATATTTTGAGGTATATTATCAGGGTATCATATGTAAGACATGGGAGGTAACTGAGACCTCAGCTGGAGTACTGTGTCCAGTTCTGTGTGCCACACTTTAAGAAAGATGTGGATAAATTGGAGAAAGTCCAGAGGAGAGGTACAAAAATGATCAGCAGTTTAGAAAACCTGACCTATGAGGAAAAGTTAAAAAAACAAGGTATGTTTAGTCTTAAGAAAAGAAGACTGAAGGGGGACCCGATTAACAGTTTTTAAATATTGATAGGCTGTTATAAAGGGGTTGGTGATCAGTTGTTCTCCATGTCTGCTGAAGGTAGGATGAGAAGTAATCAACTTAATCTGCAGCAATGGAGATTTAGTTAGATATAAGGAAATCCCTGTCATGGGAGGTTTTTAAGAACAGATTAGACCAGGGGTTCCCAAACTTGGTTCGCAGCTTGTTCAGGGTAAGCCTCTGGCAGGCTGCAAAATGCTTTGTTTACCTGACTGTCCGCAGGTGTGGCCAGCTCCCAGTGGCCGAGGTTCACTGTTCCTGGACAATGGGAGCTGCAGGAAGCGGTGGCCTGGCCCATGCCACTTCCTGCAGCTCCAATTGGCTGGGAACGGTGAACCGCGGCCACTGGGAGCTGGGAGCAGCTGTACCTGCAGACACTCAGGTAAACAAAGCATTTCACAACCCGCCAGGACTTACGCTGAACAAGACGCGAACCAAGTTTGGAAACCCCTGGATTAGACAAACACCTATCAGGGATGGTCTAGATTTGCTTGGCCCTGCCTCAGTGTTGTGGGATGGAATAGACGACCTTTGAAGGTCCCTTCCAGCCCTGCATTTTATGGTTCTATGATTAAGTCATCTAATCTGACTTCCCAATATCTTAGGCCATTAAATTTTACGCAGTAACACCTGTATTGAGCCCAATCACTCATCTTTGACTAAAGCGTAACTTGTGTTTGGATAAAAGATATCTTCCAGAAAAACATTCGGTCTTGATTTGAAGCTATCAAGAGATGGAGAATCTACCACTTCCTGGGGAGTTTCTTCCAATGGTTAATCACACTCTGGCTTCAGCTTCCAGCCATTCATTCTAGTTAGGCCTTTCTCTACTCAATTAAGGAGCCATTTAGTATTTGGTACTTTCTCTCTATTAAGCAAAGGTGATCAAAAAAATGTCAATGGAACAATTTTTTTCTCAGAAATGCAGTTTTCTTGAAGTTGAAACAAAACATTTTGACGTTTATCAATTTGATTAATTTAATTTAAACTTTTTTACATAATACATAAAAGTTGAAACAATATGAATGTAAATGAAGTAGAAATGAAAAATTTTGATGGTCACAAATAATTTTATTTTTATTTTCATTTTGTAGGAAATTTAAAAAAATTCAGTTTTTTGGTCCAATTTTTTTCCCCAAAAAATGTTGAAATTTTCTACAGAAGAGAAATTTCAGTTCCTGACCAGCTCTTCTATAAAAATACTTACACACTAATCAAACCACTTCTTGATTTCCTTTCTGATAACCAGAGATTGAGTTCTTTAAGCCTCTTAGGCTTTGTCTAGACTACACAGTTTTGTTGACAAAAGTCAGCTTTTGTCAACAAAACAGTGTAGGTGTACACACTGAAATGCTCCTCCTGCCAGTTTAACTCCCCTGCCTTGCCAACATAAGAAAACCACCTCAATGAGAGGCATAGTTAGTTAGAGTGTTTCTTACATCAGCTGTTGGCTGTCATTCATGAAACTGAGAAGAAAGCCAACTCCCAGCTCCCCAGCTGGGCTGCTGCCAGGTCTCCACTCCAAACTGGGCTGCCATCCAGGCCTCTGGCTTGGGTTACCAACTGGGTTCCTCATTCCACGTTGGGATCCTTGCTGCCCCACGGGGTCCCGGCTCCCCGCTGCCTGCCAGGAGCACTGCAGCCGATTAGACCCCTTGTGGGAATCTGCTGCCGGAGGTGAGAAGCTCTAGGTGGCTTCCCCTGCCCCTCCCAGCTGGGACCACAAAGGAGAGAAACCCTGCGCGGCCACCTCCTGACCCGACTGGGAAAAGGGAGGCGAGAAGCTGGACTCCTGGTGGTGAACTGCACCGAGCTGAGAGCCCTGGCTCTAAGTCCCCCATACTGCCTCTTGCAGTTGGTGGAAGCGCTCCTGGTGAGGGCACACACCACCAACAGAAGTAGGATCATGTGGACATCAGTCAACACAGTAATTATTGCAGTGGTTGTAATCAACCTAACATACATTGATTTAAGATTGTAGTGTAGACACAGCCTTACAGTAAGGCATTTTCTCCATCTCTCGAATCATTTTTGTGGCTCTTTACTGCACTCTCTCCAATTTTTCCACATCCTTGCTAAACACCAGAACTGGACACAGTATTCTATTATCTGTTTTACCAATGCTGCATATAAAGGTAAAACCACTTCCTTACTTCTACTCTCTGTTCCCCTCTTTATACATTCAAGGATCAAGGAAAGGGAGAATGAGAAGTGGAACACGATTTGCTATTGCTGTTTCAGCTGATTAGTCAATTTAGGTATCAATCTTTACCAGCGCGCCTTCCAATTCCCCCATTACAGTCAGTCACAATGTTAGCAGGGCCAAGTAGGAAAGTTTAGGAAACATTACTTCCCTTTGTAGCTGAGTAAGTGCTTTTTCCCAATTAGCGCTGTATTAAGCCCTGATCCTGGAAACATTTACTCATGTAAGTCCCTTTGCACAGCTATCTAGTCCCACTGTGTTCAGCTCAGATGCTTCAGGTTACTTGTTCATATGTGGTTTTACAGGATTGGGGACATATAGGGTATTCTCCACACTGTTGAGTAACTCACTCAGCACATTTCATCATCAAGCCCCTTAACAATGTTTTAACATCACCTGCAAAGATTTCTTTAAAAAGTTGCTAATTTCATTTCATAAGTGATTTTCCTTTAGATGTACATCTGAAAATAATTAAAGACCAACACTGTAGGGTAATGTCAGAGTGATTACTATATGGAGAATATTAATAGGGCAAGTTAAGTAAAATAAATTGAACAATAATGAAGCTGAAAGGTCACCCTCATCTCACTAAAGTTCATGTAGCCTATTATCAGTCAATAAAGCTTTTTAATATGTAAGATAAAATTGATGAGCAGAATAAGCGCACCGTTTTGTCTTTTTTCCATCGAGGAAAAACAATGTCTCTCTAAATATTGTTGGATAAAAATAACAATTTGCATAAAGTCATCATGAAACATATGGTTTGCAGATAAGATTTTCTTTGAGAATTATAATAAAGAAATGTTACTTTATGACACAATTATAGCAGCAGATGTATGATTCCCCCATACAAATTTTGACAAGAGTTAACTTTGTTGCACTTCTTACCTTGTGCAAAGAAAGAAATTGCTTAATTTCAAGGCATGAATAAACAAACAATTTTTATATATTTTCAAGTAGTTAAAAAAAGAATTAATTAGATCCTCCAATTATAGCACGTTGTCTTCATTTGACAAATTGTCAAGGATGAAAAATACCTGTGTGAACAAATAAACAAACACTGTCTTTTTTCAATTACACCATCCCTTCCCACCCCAACACATTTTAATTGCATTATTAATGTGGTAAATTAAACTGTCTCTCTGTGAACCATACAGTAGAAGTTTGGAATTTATATTAGTGAATTTTGCTATTTATGAATAAAACTTGAATTTGGTCATGAAATTATACAGGAGGGGTTTTTGAAAGGGTTTTCCTTTAAAGGTTTTAAAAACATAATGCAAGATAAAGCCTTAATTGTAACTTGCCATGTGCTTCAGGGCTAAAATGTTTGGCATTTTCCAGTAGTATAATACATCATGCCAAGCAATTTGCACCCAATCCTGTAGTCCTTGGCCAGCTGCCCAATGAAACTGAGGTTATATCTACACTACAGATAGAACTGCAGTACAGCTACAGTGCTGCCCAACTGCAGTGTAGACACTTGCTACGGTGATGGAAGGGTTTTTTTCCCACTGCTGTAGTCAATCCACCTCCTTGAGAGGCAGTAGTGCAGGTGATGTAATAGTTCTTCTGTCAATCTAGTGGTGTCTGTACAAGGGCTTAGGCCAATTTAACTCCTTCTCTCAGGCTTCTACCTCTGTGATATAGCTAGGTTGACCTAAGTTTTAGATGTAGACCAGGCCTAAGAACTAGGGTAACCCAATGTCCCAATTTTATAGGGACAGTCCCGATATTTGGGTTTTTTTCCCCTATTACCCCCAACCCCCTGTCTTGATTTTTCACACTTGCTATCTGGTCATCCTATTAAGAACAAAGGGTCATCCTGATCCTAATCACATTAGTTAGTAGCACCTTATTCTATTTAAACCAATGGGACTATCATATGAATAAGGTGCCACTCAGTATGAGTTAAATGATCACAATCTGTCCCAAGGGACCTATTACAGTACCCTTATTCGGGTGGGAGAGCACTTATTCATGGGAGTAGCTGGTCCCATTGGAATCAGTGGTTCAGATTCTGTCATCCATATCCATGCAGACTAGTACTTTAATGTGGTGCAAACTGTGGCTTCGCCATCAACCCTGAACAAGGGGCAGCAATGAGCTCAGTTTCCCCAGAAGAACAAAAGTTGGTGTTTTTGTTGTGTGGTGTGTAGCTGCTGGTGAGTATTTGCTTCAGGTTGGGAGGCTGTCTGTAAGCGAGGACTGGCCCATCTCCCAAGGTCTGTAAGAGTGAGGGATCATCCTTCAGGGTAGGTTGTAGATCCTAGATGATGCGCTGGAGAGGTTTTAGTTGGGAGTTGTAGGTGATGGCTAGTGACGTTCTGTTATTTTCTTTGTTGGGCCTGTCTTGTAGTACATGACTTCTGGGTACCCTTCTGGCTCTGTCAACATGAAAAAAATACTCACCAGCAACTACACATGTCATAACTAGATAGGTAAGGTAAGGGTTAAGTTTCTTTTACCTGGAAAGGGTAACCAAACACCTGACCAGAGGACCAATCAGAGAACTGGATTGTTTAAAGTCAGGGCGGGAATTGTTGGTATCCAGGGGTCTTTTTTGTTTCTCGGCTGTGAGTAACAAGGTTTCCCTGCCTAACCCTTCTGTATTTCACATATTATAAACCAAAAGTCTGTGATAACAAAGGAACCCCAAAAATCGGCTATGAGGAGCTATGGGTTTGTACGAATAGATGTGGATTGGCTGTGTCTTTGTTTTTCTCGGCTGTGAGTATAACCAAGCCTTCCTCCTTAACTGTCTTATCTCCAAGTGTCTTCTAAACATCGTGAGTACAGAAGGAACCCAGAATCGGCTAATGGGTAGCTTGGGGTTGTATTTACCTGTAGTGTGGATTGGTGGACTGTTTAATTGGGCATTATTTAAATCAGACTGTTCTCATCTCTCTTATAAGCAAGAGCCTTAGTAGTTTCCTTAATGCAAGATATTGTTTTATATTTCTTTCTTTGTTTTTTGAGTTGAGGAGTAGGAGCTTTTCTTTTAAACGTGTGGATAAGTGTTGCTTTTCCTAGGGAGGCAGGTAAGGAAAAGCCAGGCTGATGGCTTATTTCCTATTGCTTTTCAGGAAGAGCAGGCCGGGGGAGGCAAGCCAAGCTGTGCAGTTTTGCATCTCAATGTGGTCGCTGAGGGTAAGAACGTTACTCTGGGAAGCAGAACAACCGGTTTCTGCTACCGCAGGGCTTCGACCAAGAGGCAGCCTGCGGAAGGCGGGGGGGAAGGGGATTTCTCCCTCTTTAGCATCCAAGGATTTGGGAATTCTGGTGTCCGCGACAAGGGAGGGTTGGGCACCGAGGATGGAAAGGGGGAGGTCAGGCCCCCTAAAGTAAATTATCCTACCTGACCTGTGGCAGCCAAATACCTAAGTGGTAGTGAGCTTGGGGGAGTTTCAGGTAAGCCCCCAGACTTTTGGACGCAAAAGTCCAGGTTTGGGACAGGACCAGGCTGTGGACGCTAAAGTTCAGGTCTGGGACTGGGAGGCTAGATTACCACAACACATCATACAACAAAAACACCAATGTAGGAACAAAACCATGGTGCCAACTCTGTCCAAATATCTATTCAAGGGACACCATCACAGGACCTAACCACATCAGCCACACCATCAGGGGCTCATTCACCTGCACGTCTACCAACATGATATATGCCATCATGTGCCAGCAATGCACCCTGCCATGTGCATTGGCCAAAGCGAACAGTCTCTATGCAAAAGAATAAATGAACACAAATCTGACATCAGGAATCATAACATTCAAAAACCAGTAGGAGAGCACTTCAATCTCTCTGGTCACTCAATAACTGACCTAAAAGTGGCAATTCTTCAACCAAAAAAAATTTTAAAAACAGATTCCAACAGGAAACTGCAGAACTGGAATTAATTTGCAAACTGGACACCATCTGATTAGGCCTTAATAAAGACTGGGAGTGGTTAGATCATTACAAAACCTAAATCTAATTTCCCCAATACTAATTTCCCCCTACTGTTACTCACACCTTCTTGTCAACTGTCTGAAATGGACCACTCTCATTACCACTTCAAAAGTTATTTTTCCTTCCTTGGTATCCTGCTGTTAAGTGAATTGTCTCATTAGACTGACCTCACACTTGGCAAGGCAACTCTCATCCTTTTGTGTATTTATACATGCTCTTGTATTTTCCACTCCATGCGTCTGATGAAGTGGGTTCTAGCTCACGAAAGCTTATGTCCAATAAATTTCTTAGTCTCTGAGGTGCCACAAGGACCCCTCATTGTTTTTAATAAATCAAGTAATCTAGTACATTGCAAAGAAACGTACTAGACCAGCAACAATTAACCCATGTATTTGTAGTAATAGAGATCAAGGGTAGAAGCTAAGTGTATTTACCTGTGTTTACATGTATCTGGTTAAAAGTTTAACAAAATGATCTAATTAGACTGCAGTGCTAAAATCCTGTTCCTGCCCGATAATGATTCATTACTGGATTCCATTCACTCAAAGATCAAAGATATAAGATACTACAGGAACTAATAATATTATTTACATTGTCTTCAGCTTAATTATCTGTGCTATAATGAAAGACCTTGATAGTTTGAATGGCTAATTGCCTTATGTGAATGGATGCAGCTAGGTTATCTATGTATGCATAGGAAATAGAAGATTAGCTTCAAAGCAGCAATCTACACCAGGAGCAGCTCCAGGCACCAGCGCAGCAAGCACATGCCTGGGGTGGCAAGCCTGGAGAGAGGCAGCGGGGTGGCCTGGCAGTCGTCATGAGGGCAGCAGTCAGGGAGCTTTCGGTGGCGTTTCTGTGGGAGGTCCGCCGGTCCCGCAGCTTCGGAGGTAATTTGGCGGCGGGGACGTGGAAGGTGCGGGACTGCTATATCACCTGCAGAACCACCACCAAATCTGCGTGACCGGCGGACCTCTCGCAGAAACGCCGCCGAAGGCTATCTGACTGCAGTGCTTGGGGCACTGAACATAGAGCCGCCCCTGATCTACACGGCCTGTTCTGCCTCTGGGGAAGGTCCTATTGTGACAATTGCTGTCAAGAGGCTTATCAGCTTGCTAGGACACTATAAAGAAAAAGGCCCTGGTCTCATCCTTTTTATGTCAGGTCTGCTTACACTTTGACAGGGAAGGTCTAAGCCACAATCCTGAGGTCACGAAGTTTATTCTGGTTTACCCTGGAAATCTCATGGAAGAGTTTGAACAAACTCTACATCTGGACTGCTTATTGGATGGACTTTTACAAATTAGCAGCCTGACCATCTCTGCTATGAAACTGACCTAAGGACTTTTTACATATCTATATGTATATTGATCTCTTAACCACTACAATTCTCTTCCTTTTTTCCTTTTATTATTAAAACCTTTAGTTTTAGTGACTAAAGGATTGGCATCCGTGTAATTATTGGGTAAGATCTGAAACTTATATTGAGCTGGGGATCAGTGTCCAGTCCATTGGGACTGGTTAACCAAACATATGGTGAATCTGGTTTGTAGTAACCACTCACTGTATAAGACTTGGATATCTAGATGGAGGTCAAGAGTTGGGATGTTTAAAGGGAAATGTATTTGGCTTTTTGGTAACCATTGTGGCATTGCAGAAGCTGTTTTGTTACTGGCTTGGTGAATCTAATTATAGAACAACCAACCTGTTTTGGGGATTGTCTACCATATTCCTTGCAGTCTGCCCGGAGTATTGCATCCTCGGTGTGGCCCATCCAGGCACTTGCTCACAATGGTTCTTTTAGACGGGAAAAAACATCAAAAGAAACCATTCTGACTCTTTTCATTTGATTTTGTTGCTTTTGTTTTTTAGTTGGCTGAAACTATTTGACAAATTCAACCCTAATGTGTAAATAGTTTGTTGCCCCAAATTGCATTTTTGGCAAATTTACTCTTCAACCGCAAACTTTTGCTTTACTGAAAAGAACCCCATGCCTGGCATAGATTAACTCATCTTCTGAGCTGGCTGGTGCACTGCAGAAGCTGAGTCAAGGTTCTAGCCCTTTCACCACCCCTGCCCATTCCACACTCACCTGTATGGGAGGTTAGTGATGACCCTGCTATGGTTTTCCCCAAATGCAAATAGCCCATGTTAGGAAGTAAAGGGCTCTATACACCTCCTTACTCATAAGAACAGCCATACTGGTTCAGACCAAAGATCCATCCAGTCCAGTATCCTGTCTACTGACAGTGGCCAATGCCAGGTGCCCCAGAGGGAGTGAACCTAACACGTAATGATCAAGTGATCTCTCTCCGGCCATCCATCTTCACCCTCTGACAAACAGAGGCTAGAAACATCATTCCTTGCCCATTCTGGCTAATAGTAATTAATGGACTTAACCTCCATGAATTTATCTAGTACTCTTTTAAACCCTGTTATAGTCCTAGCCTTCACAACCTCCTCAGGCAAGGAGTTCCACAGGTTGACTGTGCACTGCGTGAAGAAGAACTTACTTTTATTTGTTTTAAACCTGCTGCCCATTAATTTAATTGATGACCCCTAGTTTTTATATAATGGGAACAAGTAAATAACTTTTCCTTATTCACTTTCTCCACACCACACATGATTTTATGTACCTCTATCATACCCCACCTTGTGTAGGAACTGGGGATAAGAATGGGAAAGCCAAGGGAAAGAGGAAAGGACAGTAGTACTTCCACACTGAGAAAAAGAGTGCATGCTTGTCAGCTAACACATGGTAATTAACATGTAGCAAAATCCTAGTGAAGACTAGACAGCTGTTTTCACACATGTTAGCTGGTCACAGTAAAGACTAGGGGACAGCATTAAGTTAGTTACCCGGTGTTAGATAAAACATGGGAAGAACAAATTTTTGTTTTCCTAATGCAGATAAGGCCTCAGAGGTATGAATGAGGAGGAAGAAATCAGAGAAGATGGTGTGTCAGGGCAGGCACATAAATCTGAATGTTGGCATTAAAGCAAGTGAATTGGAAAAAAATGGTGGAAGAATCAATTAGCTGTTGATGAGGAAGTCTGGCATGTTGGGTTGCCTGCTGATGGACTGGTGCTCAGCTGGGTGGATCATGGGCTATGGCATCTGGAGGACTGAAGTAGAAGGAACAACTGCAGTCCATGAAAGTGTGTAAAAGGTCTTAGAGTTTAAGGCCAGAAGGGATCACCAGGTCATCTAGTCTGACCTCATGTATATCACAAGACACCGCCACCACCCTGCACCTACAAACCAGACCCAACCAATGAAATTAGACCAATGTATTACTGCCCACATGAGGCTAAATGATTATGGGCCACAGGCGGGACCCAGGTGCACCGATGCTTTAGGCCCTGCAATGTCAGGGAAATGATTAAGTGAAGTATACCCAGATAATACTGGCAAGTGACCCGCACCCACACACTGCAGAGGAAGTCAGAAAACCACCAGGGTCACTACCAGTTGGACCTGGGGGAAAATTCCTTCCCCACCCCACTATGGTGATCAGTTAGACCCTGAGCAAGTGAGCAAAAACAAGCCAGCCAAACACCTGAGTGAGAGAATGCTTGGTGCCATCTCAGAGCACTGGCCCACCCCTTCCAATATCCCATCTCAAGATGTAGCCATCTCTGATGCTTCAGAGGAAGAAGATTAAAAAAATATAAGATATGGGGGTGGGGTGAGAGAGGAAAACTCTTGACCCCTGCCTCACTGGCTAAAACCCTGAAGTATGAGCTTTTAGGGAGATAAGACAGTGAACCTCAGGGCTGCTGAGCCCTACCCCCTACCATCACAAGCAATGCAGGGATATGATGCAATATGGCCTAATTTCTGCCCTTATATGTTACCATCCATTCTGTCACCTTTGGTTAAAAATAATGCTTCATGTAGCATATTGCCTTTCCACTAGGTTTCTCTTCCTTCCTAACATCGTGAGTAATATCTATTCACTATGTTTATTGGAATCCCTAGAAGGAAATTCCATCCCAGATGTTCATTACAGACTCACTAGGTATTTCATTATTCCACACTATAATTGAAAATGGAATAATTCATACAAACGCTGAGCAGTGCACACAGTAATATCCAGGGTCTCTGGTTTAGTAGTTTGTTGGCTCTCCCCTTCCTACCTCCTCTGCTCAGTATGGAAGGAAGCAAGGACAAAATGAATGTTATTTCTGTGGGCAATATAGGATCTATATTAAGACTGGACAGGAAAAGGTACACTGAGGTTAATAAAGAAATCATTGTAAAGTTTTAAATGGCTTTACTGTGAATTTGAGTAAATCGAGTGTAAGCTGTATTAAAGGCTGTACATTGTCCCTATGCAGTGCTCTACTGTAATAGCAGAGGTAACATTTCAACAATCTAAAATGCATATAAATACATTTATAGAATGAAAACGAGCAGCAGAGAGGAAACCTATATGAATAAAAGTACAAGGCTCATGCTAGGCATTTAAGGGGGCTCTGAACGTTACTGCTGCTGTCTCCTTAGTGGTAAGGACAATTCAGGGGCAGAAGTCTGGGGGATTATCTCCAGGTAGCATAAATTGCAATGGGTCTATTGACTTGAATAGAGCTATGACAATTTACACCAGTTGATGATCTGCCTAGAAAACTTTATTGCGTTAACAGAGAGCTATCTGTGACTTTCCACTGTGATGTAAAAATTATGTTAAGCTACAAGAAAAAGAGAAATAGGTTATATCTAGAGCTGTCTTCTGCAAAATAATTTGGTGACACATTTTGCAGTAGCTTGGCTAAGAAGAGTAACTCTTAGATTTTGACTCTTTCAAGCAAGGGGTTGATTAATTAGATTTCTTTATTGCAGTTGATAAAAAAAAATTGTTTAAAGTGTCCTACATTCCAGGACGATGATCCTGCCCCCATTTGAGGAGCAGCGCCCTTGATGAAAACATGCATAACGCCACATGTACACAAAATCAGTCTGGGATTTGCAAAGGAGCCTAAGGCAGTTAGGAACCCAAATTTAAGAGTGATTTGGGTACTGACTCCTGTGAGACCTTTGAAAATCTCACCGCCATCTGCTAAATCCCACCCCGCCTCCCTGCACCACACAAGGGGTCCACACACAGTAAACAAGTTCCCAAATCTTGTTTTCATTGGGCACCAAGTATAAACTACACAATCATGGAAGAGGGGTAGGATTTTCCCTGTAGTAAAATGTTGGAAGGATTTGCTTTAGCCACTGTAGAATGAAGTTAAGTCAGCACAACAATTACCAGAATGGTGTTGCAGTTTCATATTTAAAAGCATGGGGGTTGAGTCAGCAGTTTCGGTGGTGTTTGGCCCAGTCCCAGCAATTCCATGCATTTAGTTCCATCTGTACTGGCTGTATCAACACAGCAGTTGTATCACTTTCAGGGGTATTTACAAGGAAAGGAAATTCCTTAGGCCATTGCAGTGCCCTTGACAGTGGGGTTCAAGATGAAATTTAATCCCCTTTTCAAAATGTTGTAATAGAGTCTTAACTCACATGATCGTTAGCCAGCGCAGCCTGGCTTGTCAAATGCAGAAGAGATAGAAATGAGATGTCCGACTGATTCAAGTTCCTGTTGGCACAAATGACATAACGAGCCTAACAATGTAGCTCCTTCAATAGTTTGGAGGTTGGAGGCATTTGTTGCTCTCTGCTCAGCTATCAGACTGTCTTTGTGCCAACATGTCGATAAGACCTTTTTTGTGGCTAAACAAGTATGTCCTGTTTTTAGATTCTCACTGTGTAGCATTTCGTAGCTTGTCTTTTTCTGTAGAATAAGATTTTTCTCCCTTGTTCAAGACCAGTTCATTGTCAAATGTCCCTAGGGTGCTAAGATATTTTCTTTCCACATAACACAATTCAATGATTGGATCACGCATCTGAATTTTGTCTCTTACTCTTCCCCCTCACGGCTAAACTAACAAGGGCCATTTGGAAAGCCCCTCAGTACTGGGATCTCCTTAAGCTAAGTCATTTCACGCTAGATTCACAAAAGGATTAAGTTGTCTAACTGCCCCTTTAGGCACGTAAATCCCAGAATTGGGCCCTGTTGGGATTCACAATGCTCCCACTTGGATGCCTAAACTCACTCGGTGCCAACATTTTTGCAGCAAAAGTTCCCTGGGTGCCTATGCTTATGCCTCTGAGCATGTGCATTGCAGCCCCGTGCCAGGCATGCCTAAACCCCAGCGTGATCCTCTGTCTCAGTGATGGGCAGAGTCCAAAGAAAGGAGTTCCTCTGCCTAACTCTCCTGCAGGGCCTGATTCTGTAAGTGTGTTCAGACCTCACGTATGGGATCAGGCCCTACAGACAAACGTACACAAAACAGTGTCGTGGAGGAGGGCTTTAGCCCAGGGGTTCTGGTACTCAGCTGGGATGGGGGACATCCAGATTCAATTCCCTCCCCCCGCATTCCCTGTGGAGCAGATGGGATCTGACCTAGGCTCTGACACCTTTCAGTTGAGTGCCTTAGTCAATGCGCTATCATTTTCTGATAGGGGGTCTTGCTCAATCTCTGCTGTTGAATCACTTTGGATAAATCAGTTTAAAAAGTTGGAGCGAGGGGACTGGATACTGGGTCTCCTACATGGGGAAGTCCTCATCGCTCCCTATTCTCAAACGGAAAAGTTTTGTTTTGGCTGTGCATGACTTTAATCCTTGTCCCATGAAGTGTTGTGGTGCCTCATGGGAACCATAGCTCAGGAGACTTGTGTCTCCATTCCTTTCTGTGGGCTGGGCTCCTTCGCCTGACTACATCCCCCACAGTGGACTGTGTTCACACGATTGATATGTTCACAGCATCATGTCAACTATTAGGTAGGCCATATTGAATCATGGGAGATGGAGTCCACCCAGGAACCTCAGCCCATGAAGGAGATTCAGAGCGTGAGGCACCCAAATTACAACTCCTATGAAGCACAGCAGCAGCAAACTAATTGGATGCAAAAATACTTTGATTTAGTTCAACAAACTGAAATGTTTAGCTTGGGGTCAACCCTACCCAAATAAAATGTTTTGTTTTGATGTTTCTGACAGAAGATTGGAAAAAAAACCAGAAAATTTGAAGGAAAATTCTCGACGAGTTTTATGAACTAGCAGTAGGAAGGAATAGAGAGAATATGTCAAACATCTTCATAGATGTTAACCGAAGATATGTTACTAAATCTGCTACACTGCTTTGAAAATCTCAGTGAGGGAATTTATCCTCACTACTCCTGTGAAGTTAGGAGTTTATTTTTTAGATGAGTAAATCAAGGCACAGAGAAATTAAGTGAAAAAGGTCAAACAGGAAGTTTATATTAGAGCCAGTGCTTCCTTTGTAAAGAAAGAGGAGCAGGGCCTCAAGCAACAATGATAATCTCATTCCTAGAATGAAGTGGTGTCCTCCACACAGCATTATCTTAAAAGCATTGTATGTGAGAGGTCATGGCACATGGAGGATGACATTTTGTTCTATAAAATGGCATCCTTTGTGTCGTGTGACCTCACACACCTGGTATGTGTGAGGTCTTGCCTTGCCTGCAAGTGAAGAATGCTTGCCTTACTAAATGCCACTGACAGAAGAGGCAAGCCCTGGCACAAATTAAGCTGTGAGTAAAGCCAAGAACAATACGCACATCTCCTAAGACCTAGGCCAGCATCTAATCCAGAAGACCATCCAGCCCCATTTCACAGCTGTTTCCGGGGTAGATGATCCAGTCTGACATCACTGTGCCATTTGTATGCTGTGCTGGATTCAAACCTGTGTCAATTCATTTATACTCATCTAATTAAGTTTAACAATAAACCTTTCCCAGAGATTCTCCTCCTTTAATTAGTAGCATCCTTGCACATTGCATGTGTATCAAAGAGTGCCAGAGATGCTCACTCCAGGTTCTTTTGCCATATAGTTTTTGATTCTTTGTGGTTTTGATCCTAGAGTCAAAAGAATATTTCTTTCATTTCCTTTCTATTCAGCTATCAGTAGGCAAGAAGCAGCAGTCGACAAAGGCTGAGAACCTTCTTTATTTGCATTCCTCAGTAACCTTCTCCCTTATCAATTTGTCATTTTGCTGATGGGCATCTCATACACCAAGGTATTTATAAGATTAATTATCGGTATCATGCCAAACTACGTTTTGCTGTGCTGCCCTTGATGGATGGGTCATTATTATTATTCGGTATGCTCTGTGATGCCAAACTGCTAATATCTTTTGTGATACCAGCAGTCTGTGTAAAGCCAGAGTTAAGCTTCAGTATGAGGTAACAGCCGTCAGCTTGGTTGCTGTCAGAGACTGAATCCCAAACATCCACAACTAAAGCATGTGCCACTACTGCTGGACCTAAGACCAGAGTTTCCAAAAGATCTCAAAACCCACAATTAGAGGCCATTAAAGCAATATGTCTTCATGTAAATAGCAATTTTACTGGAAATCAGGGCTCCTCGGCTCCACTGCTGCCTAGTTTACCAGGGTTTACATACAGGAACATTTTTAAAGGGTTTAAGAACTCATATTATAAGGTGCTACCCTGGCAAGTTTGCAGTCCAGCCTGAGTAAGGGGCCGCATGGGAGCAGATCAGCTTTTTAGTGGAATAGCCCACAGTGGATCAGATGCAATGGCTGGTGCTTCAGAGGTTGGGAATTGAAGCCCTGCTCATGTCCTGCCCCTATCTTCTAGGTGGCAGAGTCAGCTCTTCCACCCATGCTGCAGTTGGCAACAGAGACAACCCATAAAGGGGAGGATAGCTCAGTGGTTTGCACGTTGGCCTACTAAACCCAGCATTGTGAGCTCAATCCTTAAGGGATCCATTTAAGGATCTGGGGCAAGAACCTGTCTGGAGATTGGTCCCACTTAGAGCAAGGGGTTAGACTAGATGACCTCCTGAGGTCCCTTTTAACCATGATATTCTCTGAAAGGTTGGGGGGCTTCTGTGGGAGGCTGTACTCACCTGCTTAGGCAGGTAGGGCAGCTTGCTACTGAGCTCAAAGTGCATGTAAACACAAACTACTATTATTCTTTCTTTAATTATTTACAATTCAGAAAACATGCTTTTTTTATCTTTACGAGATACACTTTGCTGGGCATGTGAGTAGCGACTTCCTGAGTTGATCTTTTCATATGTCATTCCATTAGACTTTCTGCAGCTTGTTTATAGTGCTGCAAGACTGTGAATCAATGGCTATATGTTGGATTTATGCCTCTATTGGCATTTCATTGGTTTAGAAGCCATTTTGATGGTAAGCCTATGCATTTAAATGACACACCAGTTGGGCCAAATTCCATAAAATACAGGTGATATAACACATTTTGTGCTTCAGGGAAGTTATTGCTGCCTATAAAGTTATAGCCTATTTGGGGGAGACAGCGGTATCTACTTCCAATTTCTACTCGGTGCCCTGTTATGCATATTACTCTACAGATGGTAGAGGAAGCACTTTGCAAATGAAAGCTGATTGGTGGCTGTCACTGCATAATGCTACTCTTTTTACATGGTGCCCATTTTAAGCTTGGTGAAAATTCAATGCACTCGGGAATATTTCAGTATGAGGCCTTCATTAGATCTATTTGCAAAATGCAGTTCTCAGACAGCATGGGCAAAGCATTGTGGAAAATAAGGCTACCCAGAACAGGGACCATCCTTCCAAAATGTTTGAAAACCGCCTAGTGCATAGTGGGGGCTACTGCAAATAAATAATTAAAACCAAGATGTTTTTTGCATCCGGATTATCCTACTGCCCACCAGAAACCCACCATCTACCACTTTTAAAATGAAGTGTGAAATAATCTCCTTTCATCTTATTGAAACAATCAGTTCAAAACAAAATATTCAGATGTACTATTGCAATATTATAAAGCCTGATAAGCAAGTTAGCATCATGGAATCAAAGAAATGTAGAGCTGGGAGGGATCTTAAAAAGTCATCAGGCCCAGGTCCCTGCACTGAGGCCAAGCCAAGCAACCCTATGGTGGGAGTTCCACAACCTCCCTTGGAAGTCTAGTCCAGTACCAACCTATCCTTATACTTTGAAAGTTTTTCCTTATATCTAACCTATACCTCCTTGTGGAAGATTAAGACCATTACTTCTTGTCCTACCTTCAGTGGACATGGAGAACAACTGATCACAGTCCTTTTTATAACAGACCTTAATATATCTGAAGACTTATCAGGTCCTCCCTCAGTTTTCTTTTCTTAAGACTAAACATACCCAATGTTATTTTTTAAATTGAGTCTTCAGGGGAAACTTCAATGTGAGTAACATATTAGCCATTATTGAAATATGGTGGAGCTCTAGTACACTGATGGGCAGAGTCCATTAATCCCGGATAAATTACATTGTGTCAAAGACACAGCAATAATTAATCAGGGTGCAATGTAGTGATTTATAAAAGGATCCTCTGGTGACACTTTAAGGTGGCTTTTACTAAACATGCATTTAATTTAGATTAGAAAATATATGCTGGGTCAAATAACTATAAAAGAATTATTACAAACATATCAGTGCCAGATATTATTGCAGCAGTAACCAGAGCACTCAGTCAAGATTCCATTATAGAGGGCATGGGAAAAACACACACAATTTGTTCCCTTCCCCACAGAGTTTACCTTCTATGTTATAGGCACATATATACCACTCTAGTCAATCATCAGTTTCAAGAATTACTTTGTTTGTTTGTTTACAGCACTGTTGTAGCCACGTTGGTCCGGAGATATGAGAGAGGCAAAGCAAATGAGATAATATATTTTACTGCATCAACTTCTGTTGGCCAAAGATACTTGAAGAAGAGCTCATTGGAGCTCAAAAGCTTGTCTCTTCCTCCAACAGAAGTTGGTCCAATAAAAGATATTACCTCACCCACCTTGTCTCTCTCAAGAATTATTTTAACATACAACAGCTCTTTTAGTTAGAGTCTCATTTCAGTACAAAAGTATTACATTTATCACTCAGATTGTTTCTATTGCTAATAATGATAGCACTTATTTAGTGCTTGTGATCAAAGTCCTTTACAAGCAGGGCCAGTGCAACCATTTAGGTGGACTAGGCTGTTGCCCAAGGCGCTGAGATTTAGGGTCACCAAAAAGTGCCCCCCAATTTTTTTTTAAATGGTTGAGCAGCCCTGCTGCTAGGACAGAGAGGGAGTCTGAGCTGCCGGTGGGAGCCGGTAGCTCAGGGTGTCCCCTGGGTCAGGATGCTGCCCCGTCAGCCGTCAGCCCAAGGAGTCCCCTGGCCCAGGGAAACCCCGGGCTGCCAGCTGCCGCGGAGGCGCTCTGACCCTGGGTCAGGGCACCGCCGAGGCAGCCGGCAGCCCAGGGTGTCCCTTGGGTCAGGGCGCCATCGGAGGAGGCGGCAGGCAGCTCCCGTGGAGCTGCCACAGTGAAGCCTGCGGGCGGTCCGCTGGTCCACGGCTTGGATGGAGCTGCCACAGTCGTGCCTGCGGACGGTTGGCTGCTCGCGCGGCTCCGGTGGACCTCCCGCAGGCACACCGGACCCTCTGCAGGCACCACTGCGGCAGCTCCACCAGAGCCGCGGGACCGGCGCGTGGGGCGGCAAAATTGCCATCCGCCTAGGGCTCTCAAAACCCTAGCGCCGGTCCTGTTTACAAGCATTCATTAATTAAGCCTCAGCAACTCTGAGAATTCCTGTGAAGAAGGGAAGTATTGGTTATCTCATTATATAGATAAAAAAACAGATTTAATCCATTAGGAGGGAGTCAACAGAAGGGAATCAGAACTCTTGGTTACTAGGCCTCTGAGCTAGCCATCAGATCTGTCTCTCTCTGATTTCAAAGTGTTGCTGCCAAAGCAGTAGAATTCTTTGTTGACATTGTGTCATGTTTTGGCTTGATCATTGGCTGCAGTCTCCTGGTTTGTGCTTCAGTGCTTAAATCAGTCTCTAGCTTATTGAGATTAGGATGAGACCTATGTGGAGCCCATAATTATTATCCCAAACCTGCCTATTATGGGATACTTACACCTTCCTCTGGAGTTCCTGTGATTCCCAGGTTGATACCACACTAACAGGCACCTCAAAAAAAAAAAAAATCGTAAGAGAGAGAAAGCCCAGGAGCACCTTACATTAACAGTGATCCCTTTCAGCTGATCTTTAACCCAGTGTCCTTAACCTAGCGGGCAATCTCCAGCCTTCCTAGATGGGACATCCTCCTTAAACTGGGGGAAGTCTATCTTAAACTGGTCTGCTTTAAATCCTCCTTTGCTGGAAGGACAGGAAGTGGCATGCTGAGGGTGCATAGGGTGTTAGTGGAGGATAATTTTGGAACATCACTCACAATGTTACATCAGGTCCCAGCTTTGTAGAGAACCTCAGGGGGATAGTGATGGTGGCAAGGCAGAATTATATAACAGCAGTCATCAGACTGAACTTTCCAAAGCTCAGTTCCAACAACAGTCAGAAAAACATTATTTGAGAATGAGAACAAAGGACTTACATCTAAATGAATAGCCTATTAGACATGGACTGCATGACTCAGAAGTAATGTCTGATGCTTTTTATTCCTTTTTTAATGATCTTCTCCAAACTCTTGACCTTTATACCGTGTATTCACCTTAACTGCATGAAAATGCTGTCATTTTAAAGTTGGTTTTAGCTTTTACTGCTCTGACAGTTACTAATTCATAATCTGTCTATTGATTTGTGTATAGGGCAGCAGTTCGGGATTTTACATAAACGACCGGTTTGATCAGCTAGACAGTTTTTAAAAGCTGTTATATATGGACCAGATCCTCAGCTGGTGTAAACTGGTGACATAACTGACTTCAATGGAGCTACATGATTTTATACCAGCTGCAGATCAGACTTAACATACGTTAGTACTTTACCTTTGAAGAGCTCAATTTACTTTACAAACATTCACCAAGTATTGTAAAACCACCGAGGGATCTGGATTGTCACAACCACTATGATCATTATTTCACAAACTAACAGAGATACAGAAAACGTTAGTGCTCAAGGTGATGCAGAAAGCCTGTGGCAGAGTCAGGGAGAGAAAACAGATCTCCTGAGTCCCAATTTTTGTTTGATCACACACTCAAACAATCATGAAAATATGTTAAGTCTCCATGGAAGACCACTCTTAAGGCAATCTCCTGAAAAACCACAGCAGGCTTCTTTTTATTATTTTTTAAGTACCCAAGATATCTCCAGTTCAGCAGACAGATAATATTGCAGATAATGAGTCACAATTTACGGTCAATTTGTGGAAGGAGCTGCATGGATATACCTTACATCTAATTTCAATTTTCCAAAGCTGCAATTTAGAAAGTGATGTTATAGAATGCAATCCAGGGAAGATGAATGCTTTTAGCAAGATCACACCAAAAACACTGACACAGTGGATAAGCAGTTAATGGCACAGCTAAGCTCAGTTATTCCCATGGTAGCTAAAGTTTGTTTGCCATCAGGGTTGCATTCAGGACAGGGGGATTTTGAATGAAGTCTTCTGTGATTTTTCAGGGGATTATCTTAACAGTGGTTATTCTTCACACAGCACATGGTCAACTTGTGGAACTCCTTGCCTGAGGAAGTTGTGACTGCTAGGACTATAACAGCGTTTAAAAGAGAACCAGATAAATTCATGGAGATAACATCCATTAATGGCTATTAGCCAGGATGGGTAAGTAATGGTAGCCCTAGCCTCTGTTTGTCAGATGGTGGAGATGAATAACAGGAGAGAGATCACGTGATCGTTACCTGTTTGATTCACTCCCTCTGGGGCACTTGGCATTGGCTACTGTTGGAAGACAGGATACTGGGCTGGATGGACCTTTCGTCAGTATGGCCATTCTTATGTTCTTATGTTCTACAGAAGTGGTGTTGGGATCGCATCCTGCCCTTGCTGATAGCAGCACAAAAGGGGCACAAGTCATGAGGAGGGTCCCCAAGCCAGGGCAGGACATGACTGTTCAGTGCATCTGTGGCAGGGAGGAGAGCAAAGCAGCCTGCACAAAATATTATTATTGTTGCTCAGGCAAATAGCCACTTTGCCAACATTGTAGAGGTTTGATCCAAAGCCCATTGAAGTCAATTGACTGATTTCAATGTACTTTGGATCAAGTCTCATGAGTAGAAGGGCATGTGGGGGTGTCATAAGTAGATAGGTAAGGTAAGGGTTAAGTTTCTTTTACCTGGAAAGGGTAACCAAACACCTGACCAGAGGACCAATCAGAGAACTGGATTGTTTAAAGTCAGGGGCGGGAATTTGTATACTCGGGGTCTTTTTTGTTTTCTCGGCTGTGAGTAAACAAGGTTTCCTCCTAACTCCTTCTTATCTCAAATATTATACCAAAAGTCTGTGAGTACAAAGGAACCCAAAGCAATTCGGCTGTGAGGAGCTTTGGGTTGTATTTACAGATGTGGATTGCTGGGTCTTTGTTGTTCCTCGGCTGTGAGGAACAAGCTACCTTACTGATTCCAATCTTCTTCTCATTCTACTAAGGGGCAGTGAGTACAAACCGGGAACAAAGTAAAATCGGCTATGATATGCTTTGCTTTGTACTTACTGTGTGTGATTGCTGGTCTATTTAAATTGGCTATTTTTTAAATCAGACTGGGGTATTCAGATTTTCTTAAGTAGGAGCCTGTATAAATGTTTATGCAAGTTATTAGTCTGTATTGTCTCTTTTTCTATATAAAGCTTTCTTTTTTTCAAAACTTGTGGAAGTTTCTTTTTCTAGTAAGGCAGAGAAAGTGAAACCTCTGTATCAGGTACCTGTCTCCCTCACGGGAAGGCAGGCACGGGGAAAGGCAAAGCCAAGCTGTTGGTATTTTGCATCTCAATTGTCCTGAGGGTAGAGAACGCTTATCTCTTGGGAAGCAGAGAAACCGGTTTCTTGATACTCGCAGGCTAGACCAAGAGACAAGCCTGGGAAGGAGGGGGGAAGGGGTTTTCTCCCCTGCTTTTAGCATCCAAGGGATTTGGAATCTGGGTGTCCCACCAAGGAAGGGTTGGGGACACCAGAGAGAGGAAAGGGGGGTCAGGCCCTATAATTCCTGACCTGGTGGCAGCCTATCAGATCTAAGCTGGAGATTAAGCTTAGAGGATTTCATGCGAGTACCTTATATTTGAACTCTAATGTTCAAATTAAGGAATATTACTTGAGAGGGGGGCCAACCTACATTTTCATGTTAGCACTGCACATACTCTGGGAGGATGTGGCCTACCAGCAGCCATGTTAGCCAGGCCCATCGCCTAGGCCCCAAAAATTAGATTTGCCAATTCCAAAAAATGTGGGGAAAAAAAACATTTTGGGTCAAACCAAAACTGGATATTTCCAAAATTTTCAGCTAAAATTAAAAAAAAAAAATGTTTTGGGTCAAATGAAGCACTTCATTTTGAGAAAATTAAAATGTTGATCCTGACTATTTTTTTAAAAGAAATTATTTTTAAAAGAAAAACTATAGGAAATTTTGAAACAAAAAGTCATTTTGAACAATAAAAATAAATGTCGAAAAGAAACCCCCTCCCACCCCGAAATAATTTGGCAAAGTCAACACAGATTTGCTAAATATTTTGATGTCGCCGAATCTGTGTTTTTTGCCCCCCCCGCCGCAAAGTCGCAGCCAAAAGTTTTGATCCCAAAATTTCCCTTTGATAAAGTGCTTAGCATATTCAATTCCCATTGCAGAATGCTCAGCACTTTACACAATCAAACCCTTAATTCTCAAAGAAAGTGTTGGGCCTACTTCTGGATAGTGGACACATAGGGTAGGGAGAGAGGTTTCCGTCACTGTCTTTCCCACTATCATCCCTATTGAATAGGGTGGCATTCATCCCGCGCATGCTTGATATGGTTTACATGTCTAAATGAGATTCTTCATGCACTAAATGAGCTGAGATCTCATGCTATACACTGTAGATATTAGCCTTGGTTATTTAGTCCACACTGTCTCAATTTTAATTGTTTAATTAATTTCCAGGTAGTTTGATCAGCCACATTTTCCTTTATTTTAGTTTTTCTCTTCCATGCCCACTCAACTGTGTAAAAATCTCACACTGTCTTGTACAGTACACACATGACAGCAAAGGAAATAACACCAGATAGTTGCCCCATCAGTCACTGACTTGTGAACCAATCCCTCTGCCATGAGGCATGGTGCAATGCTGTTTCTGCATAGAAACTTTCAAATGCACTGTAACCTGGAATGCTTAAATAACAGCAGAAGGAAGGGGAAGCTGGGGGACTATGATGGGATTTGTACACACGCTGCACCAGAGGAGTATTGATAGGTTTATCATGGATACTAGTCTTGGGGGGTAAAAGTTGAGAAAGTGGGTCACAAGCACACCCAATTTAGGCTTAATCAATTTTTGCCTTTATTTATACAATTTCGGACAGAAGTATGGTCACTTATAATGCCTGGAAAGGCATTTATGCCAGACAAATAATAATAGACAAGACGAAATTGGTAAATGAGCCCTTGTTACCAAGGTACCAGAAAGTCCTTCCATCTTCCATGATAGTCACCACCTTCCCTATTCCCTTGGTCTGGTCCTTCAGTGACATCCTTCAGTTTCTGGTCCAGTGTTTCTCCAGTTTGGGCCCATCTTCATTAGGTCCCTTATACATTTCTACATTACAGATTACTTAATCTTCATCCAAGTTACTTTTAGCACATCGACCCTTTGGGTTTAGGTTGGCCATGTGCAAGCTTCAATTACCCAGCTTCTGATTTTTTTCCTTTTGGTTTTACAGTTTCTGCATCGTGTCATTTTTATGTCACTCTGCCCTAGGTCTGCCTAGAAAAAAAAGAGTTTGTTGTTGTTACAGGTTTGCATGTTTTTACCTCAAAACTTCCAGCACAATATGTTGCCATTGTTCTGTATTTTTAAGATCAGCAACTCTTTGTAAAAGAAGAACTGGCAAAACCACACTTTTGCCAGCAAGACCTTGGCCTAAATGTTACCTCATTTGTACTCACTATCCATAATTACAGCTCATTAAAATATAATTAACAAAGCTTATAATTTTACCATTTAACAGTCCTTCGTTTTTATACTTTAATGTTCTAAGTCAGTATATGTTATTCCCTTCATCTATTAAGGGAGGAGAGTTTGGAGAGCACACAATAATTCTTTGATGTCAACATTTCTTACCTTCTTTAAACATGGGTTTTTCATTCAAAGTCCAGTTTTGCTTGTGAATCATTACAAAGAAAATTTATTAGAAATTTTCCTATTAATGCATTTTGAGTGGGTATCTCAATTTTAGGATCTGGATATTTAATTGCTTTTAATAGTATCCCAGCACTAGGAAAGAAGGAACTCTGACTGGGATAGCCGGCTGGGGTTCTTAATCTAGGTAGGAATCCTTTGCACCATGGAAGCAGCGCAGAAGTAAGAGTGGCAATACTGCGACCTCCCTACAATAACCTTGCGACCCCTCCACCACCTCATTTTGGGTCAGGACCCCTAGAGTTACAACACCATAAAATTTCAGATTTACATATCTGAAATCATGACATTTATGATTTTTGCAATCCTATAACCATGAAATTGACTAAAATGGACCATGAAGTTGTTCGGGTCGTAGGGCTAACCAATGCTGCTCTGCACTAAAGAAAGAGCAGCTCCACCATTAAGAAAATGAATTAGTGTGTCCCATAACTGCATAGCAATGAAAATTTTAGCTTTGATTCTCTTCCCACTTGCACTGATTTCATACCAGTGTGATCATTACACTGAACTTCAGTAGAGCCACATCTGATCCTGGCTAAGAGGGGACTCATGGCCATCAGTTCTTCTGTTTTAGTGACAGAAGTTTAAGGCCCAACTTTCTTCTCGGTTACTCATGTTTTACACTGATGCAATTTTCATTAACTTAAATGGAGTTACAGTGATGTAAGGTCAGTGCAATGGTGTCACGGTTCCATGAGTGTGTGCTGCCCCAGACTTCATACAGTCTCTTGGGAGGACTCCTCTTTCTCTGGCAAGCCCAAAGGTTTGTCTTTCAGATTCTGCAGCACTGGGCCTTGTTGCCTCAGCACTCCTGTTTCTCTCCATGTGCTCTCAATAATGAGACCAGCTAAGTTCAGACTCCTACTTAGAAATTTCAGGGAGCAATGCAACTAGTAAGTATTTGGAGTGACACAGCACAGCCCTTTAAAACAAGGGAGCATTTATTAGTCAACTGGAATACAGCATCTGAGAGTCCTTAGGTCAGGTTAGGATGGAAACACCAAGTTTAAGAGACAGAGGCAAAAGCAACTGCCCCAATATCCCTGGCTCTCCTGGAATCCATCATCTCTCTTTTTCTGTCCCTGTGCTCTCAACAGCAACCTTAAAAAAAAAAAAAATTCTCCTCACACCTCATTTGTGTGTTCTCCTGTACTTGACATTGCATTATGATTCCCCCCAGAGAGGATGGAGCAAGTAACTTGTTATTTGCTGAGGCCCATTAGGAGTTGATGGTCCAGTCATTCAATCTTCCATTCAAATGTGTGAATTTCAGCCAGTTCTTGTTAATGTCTCTGGTTTCCACCCAGACAGACCCATTTGTCTAGGTGACAGCTAGCTATGCCTCACTTCTCCTATCTTCAGAGTAGGAATCGACCCCTTTACACTTAGTGGGTAAACTGAGTCAAACATTGTTCATAATAATAGTATCAAAAGATTCCCACATTTTCTACAGAGAGAAAACAAGGCCCTAATTATGATTATTATTATTTATTCCAACAGATTCACAAGAACATTTTCCCCTGACTTTCTTCAGAAACATAAAAATGCAAAGCAGGAAAGATCAATTTCTACCACTGTCTGCTTCCCCCACAGCCTTTGTCATCAATAACCCAGGAGACTACAGCTCCCAGAATGCAGTGCATTGCTCTCTATATTGACAAGATTTGTATGAATCAAGCTGGAGCATTCCATGCTGGGTCTTGGATCTTTGGGCCACATCTCTACATCAGAAATGATGTCATCTGCAGAACCCTACCCAATACAATGCAAAGATGCAAACTGAGGGCCAAATTCTGATCCCACATTGATTAACACTGGAGCAATCCCATTGTCTGCAGTGGGGTCAGCTAAGTTCCCTCTAAGCTGTGTGGCCATGCAGCAAGCTATCAAGGGCTGCACAGAAGGGGAGATGCATCTATCCCCCGGCTCCAGGCCCTGAACTGCTGCAGCAGGGAAAGGTGCCTTTTCCCCACCCAGGGTGCTGCAGCGGAAGAGGGATAGGGGCAGTTCTCTCTTCCTACCACAGCTCCAGGGCAGCCTGCATCCCATACTCCTTATCCCCGGCCCACCCCAGAGCCTGCAGCCACATCTAGAGCCCTCACCCCCTGCACCTAAAAACTCTGCCCCAGATCCCAAACTCCTCATGCCCAGCCCCACCCCAGAGCCTGCACCCCCAGCTAGAGCCCTCACATACACCCTGCACCCCAATCTTCTGCCCCAGCCCTGAGCTCCCTCTCACACTCCAAACCCCTCATCCTCACCCCCACCACACATCACCTCCATATTGGTGCACATAACAAAACTCATTCTGCACCTAGATGTAAAAAATGAGAGGGAACATTGCAGGTCAGTGGTGTTTGACATCTCCAACAGCTGTCGAAAGGCTGGACTGTGTTTTAACAAGTAGCGGCTGTGTAAGGGGAAGCATATTGCTCCAGCAGCCTAGCAGCAACCCAGAGAATTCCTCACCGGCTCTTCTCTTGTTTCCTGAATGTGACTCATAGTGGTAGCAATTCACTTCTCACTGCACACAGCTCCTGCTTCCCCTTGTGTGTGTGATTTTGCACATCATTGGAAACAACAGTACCTGGCAATTGGAAACAACAGTACCTGGAACTTGGTGATATGCACTTGCATCACTCCATCCAACTACCGCTCTACTTGGACCATTCAACATGAGCCCTTCCAAACACGCTAACAATGCGATCCTGTCCATTTGTTTCTTCAGCTGTCCTTTTCAATAAATATTGTTGAAAATAGAAAACTCAGATTCCTCATTTTGAAATCAAGTTTAGTCCATTCCAGTTTTTCATTTCTATTGTTTATTTCACTTATGCCAAGAAAATGTATCTGCAGTGAGTTCATAGAAATCATATGAAGCTGCCACTGCTCCTAGATTAGCATAATTTTATTTTCTGTTGTGCATCAGGCAGATCATGTAAGATTAAGGTTGTCACTGATTTGCCATTCCATGTCCTCCATGCCATAAACTGTTCTGTGCTTTTTTCTGAATAAATTGGTTATTCTGCCCTCTGCCGGATAAGTGATTGTATCAGATTATGAATCATTTCTATATATATACTAAGCTGGTAGTTCACGCTAAGGTTGCAACTGTGGCAGGTTGATATGCTATTCAAATGAAGTGGCAGCAAATAAGAAGGATGGTCTTGTGGTTAAAGCACGGGCCTGTAACTCATCAAGAAATATGAGTTCAAATTATGGCTTTACCCCAAGTTTACTATATGGTCTTTAATAAAGTTTGTTTAATATCTTTGTCCATCTGTAAAATGAGGGTAATAATACTGTCTGTCTTGTCTATTTAGATTGTAAAGTCTTGAATGATGGACTGGCTCTTACTCCATCCATATAGCACCTAGCGCACCAGGGGCGCAATCATTACGCTATGTTAACAATAATAAATAGAACTAGTAAATATCCCATGTCTGTTTCTTTGGCTTCACCATGCTCCAACTTCTGTTTTGCCCATCGGACATGAAGAAAATCTTGTTGGATTAATGTCGCTTGATTGCTCTGAGAAACTATCTCCAAGTCTCTGTTGTTATTGCACTGAGGACAAAGCTAGCTCATTCCCTTTGTTCATAATATCCATATCAGATCATATGGCAAAATACTTCAGAGAGCTTAGACTTGTTATGTGACATGTACAGTAGACTCTGGGCAGATAATACATTCTGTACATATGGTCGATTCCCTTCTTTCACAAGCTGAACACAGGCCCTCTGTCCATTCCTTATAAAGGCTGTTAGAGTCTGCTAGTTTTGTTTGTTGTACAGCTTTTGTTTTTAAGAGCCTTTAGAGTGACAAGGCAAAGAACAGCACATTAGAAGAAACATTCTGAGCTGTATGTAACAGGAATCAGTGGATACTGACCCACATTGTATGTAACACATCATGGTTATACTATATATGTATCTATATGTGTGTTCGAAGAAAATTAAAAGCAGAAATTAGTTCCTGGAGAGGTATAGGTAATGGTCTTGCTTCCTACTGCAGGTGATCACTTGGGTTTTTCTAAAAGAGATTCGTCTAATAAATTCAAGGTTGTTCTCACTGAGGAACTATTGATCAGATGCTGTATCCATACTAAAAGACCCCAATTCTGGATTAAACATATAGATGTTACACAAGTTAGAATTCCTGTACTGTAGTTATAAACATTAGTGCCCTCTAGTGGAAACTCCAAATAAAAACTCCAATAATATAAACTATTTCCATAATATTACCCTTCTACAACTTCAAACTGAAACTCAACCAAAACTGGCAAGTTTTACTCTGATTCAGGCTCAGAAGATACCAAATCCTAAATCTGGCAAGATCTCTTGACTTCTGTTCACTGAAATATTTGCAATTCCTCGATGAAGCTGGCCTGAATTTTGAATTTGTAATGATACAGGTAGTGTTACAATGGAAGTTTAACGTTGATTTCAATGAAATCAAGATCAGTCCTGTTATCTCTACAGTAACTTCTATGAATGAAGCCTCAAACTCATTCTTGGTTGGCTCTGTGTGAAAACGTTAGAAACCATGATTATGCGAAGCAGAAACAATACAGTAAGGCAGAAGCAATCATACTACAGGGTGTTCTGTAAAACAGTGGGCCTGGGATTCGTCATTTTTGCAAAAGCACATGGCTAGGCACATCCTTTAAAGAGCATGTAAAATATATTCTGTTTAAATGGGGAAGGCACAGTAACAAGCTCCCATGAAGTCTCTAGCATGAGAAGTAACTATAGTTGTAGCTAAGCCTCCAGTTAAGAACACAAGAATGGACACCCAGTCATTCATCTAGCCCAGTATCCTGTCTTCTGACAGTGGCCCATGCTAGATACCTCATAGAGAATGAACAGAACAGTGCAGTTATTGAGTGATCCATCCCCTGACATCCAGGCCCACCTTTGGTGATCCCTATTTCCTGTGTTATATGAAAGTGTAAATTACATTTCCCTGTTCACTTTCTCCACATCACTCATTATTTTAAACACCTTAGTCATTCCACATTTACTCATCTATTTTCTAAAATGAACACTTCCAGTATTTTTAATCTCTCTTCAGAGGGAAGCTTTCCCATCCGCTTAATAATTTTTGTTGCCCTTCTTTGTACCTTTTCCAATTTTAATGTATCTTTTTTGAGATGGGGCAACCAGAACTGCATGCAATACTCAAGGTGTGAGCAGACCATGGATTTATATAGTGACATTTTATCTTCTGTCTTCTTATCGATCCCTTTCTTAATGGTTCCTAACATTCTGTTAGCTTTTTCACTGCTGATGCACATTGAACAGATGTTTTCAGAGAACTATCCATAATGACTCCAATATCTCTTTCTTGAGTGGCAGTTTAGACCCCATCATTTTGCATGTATAGTTGGGATTATGTTTTCCAATGTACGACACTTTGCATTTATCAACATTGAATTTTATCTGCCAATTTGTTGCCCAGTCACCCAGTTTTCTGAGATCCCTTAGAAACGCTTTGCAGTCATTTTAGGACCTAACTAGCTTGAACATTGTCTGAAAACTTTGCCACCTTACTGTTTACCCCCTTTTCTAGACCATTTATTAATTAATTGGACAGCACTAGTCTCAGTACAGGTCCCTAGGAGAACCCCACTGTTTACCTTTCTCCACTGTGAAAACTGATCATTAATTCCTGCTCTGTGTTTCCTATTTTTTAATTAGTTATCTATCCATAAAAGGACCTTCCCTCTTATCCCATAACTTGCTTACTTTCCTAAGAGCCTCTGGTTTTACACCATCTCAAAGACTTTCTGAAAGTCCAAATATACTATATCCACTGAAGCACCCTTGTCCACATGCTTGTTGACACCTTCATAGAATTCTAATAGATTGGTGAGGCATGATTTCTCTTTAAAAAAGTCATGTTGATTCTTTCTCAACATATCAAGTTCATCTATGTGTATCATAATCTTATTCTTTACTATAGTTTCAAATTGTTTGCCTGATACTGATTTGTAATGGCCAGGATCACCTCTGGAGCTCCTTTTTAAAAATCAGTGTTACATTAGATATCCTCCAGTCATCTGGTAGAGAGGCTGATTTAAGCAATAAGTTAAATACTACCATTAGTAAATTCTGAAATTTCATATTTGAATTTCTTCAGAACTCTTGAGTGAATACCATCTGGCCCTGGTGACTTATTACTCTTTAATATATCAGTTTGTTCCAAAACTTCTTCTACTAACACTTCAATGTGAGACAATTCCTGTGATTTTTACCTAAACAGAATGGCTCAGGTGTGGGGACCTCCCTCATATCCTCTGCGGTGAAGGCTGATGCAAATAATTCATTTACCTTCTCTGCAACAGTCATGTCTTCCCTGAGTGCTTCTTTAGCACCTCGATTGTCTATGGCCCCACAGATTGCTTGGCAGACTTCCTGCAATGTTCCAGGTCTTGAACCCAGACTAGGGAGTCTCCAGACAGCCCCTGCATCCAGGCCTCTACCTAATGTCTACTGAAACCTGATGGGCTGAAAAGCCACTAGGACCATAATGCCAGCCAAGGCACCACACGTAGGAGTCTGAGTGAAGAATCACCTGGCTCCACAGATTGGTCCATCTATGCTGTTTAAGCCAGAAGAAGGAACAGCAATTTGGTGCTTTTCTGTTGTGGCTGCTCTGGATCCTTATTATGCCTGCTTCCTACACCCAATTATAACCTGATTCCTACCTTATCCTTACCTTTGCTCCTGCTCTGTGTTTGATAATATATGGAGATACACCAGTCTCAGAGAGTTGGAAGGGACCCTGAAAGGTCATTGAGTCTGACCCCCTGCCTTCATAAGCAGGACCAAGTACTGATTTTGCCCTAAATAACCCCCTCAAGGATTGAGTTCACAACCCTGAGTTTAGCAGGCCAATGCTCAAACCACTGATCTATCTCTCCCCCCTTTCCTCCTGCTTTTACACCTTGCCTCTAATCCTGTTACCTGACTCTGACCCCAGCCTCTGACTTCTGATTCTAACTCTGGCTTGACTCTTGCCTTTGTCATTTGGTGTCTGAACTCCGCTCTGACCCTGAGCTTTGATTCCTGGTTCTGACTCTGGTTTGACCCCTGACTCTGGTAACTGGTAGTTGACTCTGGTGCTGACCCTTGGCTTTTTTTCCCAAAATGGATGTCTGCTCTGCCCACTAGACCCAATTCCTGCTCTGACTACTAGGCCAGACTGTCTACATTCCAGTACACAACAATTATGATACACTTTAAAAAAATACTGTTAAATTCTGTTTCTTTTGCTAGTTGCTCTTCACATTTTTTTTGGCCTGCATGATTATATGTTTACACTTTACTTGTCAGAGTTTATGTTCCTTTCCATTTTCCTCAGTAAAATTTGACTTCCAATATTTAAAGGATTTTTTTTTTTTTTTTTTTTTGCGTCTAGCCCGTTTTGTGTACACTTTGTTTAGGCCTGGTGGCCATTTTTTGGCCTCCCTTACTGTTTTGTGTTTTTGTTTTGTTTGTTTTAGAGAGGGGTCCACAGTTAGTTGAAGACTCTATCATAGAGTATTTAAGTAGTTTCCATGCAGCTTTGCAGGCATTTCACCTTATGACTCCATTTGGCTCGATAGATATCTGGGGTGGGTATTATTTCACAACATGAAATAATTATGTTCTTGCCAATGCACAACAACTTCCTCAGAGAAATTGCAACTACTAATGAATAGGCCTCCACAATCACCAGGTATGTGCCAAGTCAGTTAACATTACCCATTCTGCAGAAGGAGGAAATGAGCAACAGAAAAGGGCACGTACTAAGGCCATAATGCAGGTTCAGTATTCGCCAGAGCCAGAGAATAGAACCAGTGACCCAATTTCTGACTTATGAACGCTGCTTTGATCAGACCGCATGCACAAAAGTAGCGCTAACCACTGGAGTGATTAGTCCATGCAATGGGAGGAGGGGATCATGGAGTTGGTTTAGCATATTGTACATCACGCACTTACAACACCTGTGATGAGTTAAGGGAAATAATTAGTGGAAGGGGCACAGTCAGAGGGGGCTTGCATCTACCACTGATGACCTCAATTTTCCTCTTATCAGTTTCCTTAGGGCCGCTTGGTAGAGGTGAAGTAACTAAACTCCCTGACTGTCCTCTAACATGCTGGAACTGAGCTATCACACGCAGGCCTGCCAGAAACTGAGGAGTTGCATGTACATGGAAGTCCTTTTCTTGACGAACAACGTCCTCTTGCACTGCCCCGATGAGACGCTCCTCTTCTGAGAGGTAGTGTTGTTTAAACTATTTGGGGCTATCCTCTCTCCTTTATAGACTGTATTATAACCAAGGTTGTATAAACAAGAAAAAACATTGGATTTCTTTGTCCCAACAATATAAAAGCAGTTTTCTAATGTAAGTCCTGTTCATTCCACGGTACATCAATTGATCCCAGTAAGTTGCAAAGTCTGATTTTTCCCCTGAAACAGACATGTTCAATGTAATGAAATATCTTTTCTTATAATAAGTTAGCTGCTGTGTTATTGTATTTCCCATAGAAAGTTGTATCTAATACCAAAGGGAGTCCCTCAGCTTAATTATTTCATCACATCTATATTTTTGGAAAGAAAAGGTGGGGACATGGGGAAGGAAAGGAGGTAGCTTTATTATTTAATGGAGAAGGAATAGTTTTTGGAGAACTAATCTCTGGTGAATTTCTAATTCATTTAATTTTCTGGCTGATAGGGTCTCTTTTAATTTGACCATCTGTTTATATAGTGTTGGGATCTGGAGAAATAGGGAATATATTACTTTGTAGAACTAGAAAATGGATCCACATCTCAAACTTCAGATCATGTCCCTAAAAAACTATGCCAAGTAACAACCATTGCTTTGTGAGCGGTCTTTTTTTGGCACGCTGTGGTTTCTGTTCAAGTGAGAACACTTATCATGTGTAAATCTTTATCACAGGAACACTCCCCTTACTAATTCCAATGGAACTATTTACTGGAAATTAAGACTGGCCATGGTGTATTAAGGGCCACCATTCAGAAAGACCTTACAGATTAAGACAATGACGAATTAAATAACTGCATGTTACTTCATCCCTCTAGCCAGATCTACATGGGCACTTATGGTCTGTGCACAAGCACAAGACCTATCCTACATGGCTCCAAAGTAGGATAGGAGCCCAGGAGTGTAATAAACTTTTCCTTGTATTCCACTGTGTCAGTGAGAGATTCTGGTATGCCAGGAAGGCAGATCAGGCCCCAAGGAAGAAGAGAGAAGTTGAGAGGTCCCCAATATCGAGTAAATTATGTTTTCAGATGAAACAGAAAAGAATAGGAGAGCTGATGAAAGCCCAAAAGTGTGTTCCAATGGCAAGGAGGGAAACACGTTATAATACCCAGCATTCAGCAAATGCCTGTGAAAAGGACTATTATTCCAGATAAGCAAATTGACTAAGACCAGAGGAGTATATGAGAGGACCAGTTGTCATAGCTTCCTACCTCAGATTTGAACCTTAGCGTAATCGATAACCTGAACACGCTAGCATGAACCCCTCTAAAGCTAATTACCGCTTAGATCTGAATAGGCTGCCACCAAACAGAATTTCAATGCCTGGTACATCTTGGGTCCCCCAAAACTTCCCTGTGGGACCCCAAGACTCAGAATGCCCCCTGAGTCTCCTAACAAGGGAAATAAAAGCATTCCCCACCTCTCTCCACCCAGAATTTCCTCTCTGGGCTATACTGAAGAGTTTACGATGCAACCCTCTTTACATCACAATACCAAGAGCATGTCTCTCTCTTCCACACAAGGAGGACAACCCAAAGACAGGAAACAGAAAAGATTTCTATCTCTCTTCCCCCTATGCTCTCCCCGCGCCTGGGACACTAGGAGAGTTAAACACAGAGAGCAGTTTTTCCCTCCGTCTTTCCTTTCTCCCACCCAATTTCCTGTGGGTCAACCAGAAAAAAAATCAACAGGTCTTAAAAACAAAACTTTCAAAAAAAAAGAAAATTTAAAGAATAGAATACAGTTCTCTGTAAACTAGATGGTAAGATACAGGCTTTCAACTTATAGAAAATGAATAAACAATAGAAACAGGGATAACAGCCTTATCCAAAACCAATACAATTAAAGTACTTATAGCCAAATACACATAAAGACTCACCAGCCAGATACACAGATTGCAAATACAGCAAAACAATTTAAAAGACTATACTTTTGCTACCTTTGACTTACAATCGGAAACAGAAGATTAGAAGGACTGGAAATAGATCCTCTCATAGCTGAGAGAGCACAGAACAGACAAAGACCCAAGACAAAGAAACACCCACTAATTCCCTCCCTTAAGCTTTGGAAAATCCGGTTTCCTGATTGGTCCTCTTGTCAGGTGTTTGGTTCCCTTTGTTAACCCTTTACAGGAAAAGAAACATTAACCCTTAGCTATCTGTTTATGACACAAGTAACTGAAAAATGCAAGTGGGACAAATCTAGGGAGGGTTTAAGAAAAAAAAGCAGGACATTTTTTGAACTGAGTCATGAAGAGAATGAGAAACAACTGGTATTGCTTCAGCTTGGTGGTGAAGGGTCCCTTCTTTGTACATGGGAGAGCAAAAACCAAGACTGTTCTAAGCACAGCAGGTATAAAGAGCTGGGACATAGATCCATAGACTTTAAAGCAAGAAGTGACCATTATGATAATCTAATTTGACCTTTTGCCTAACACATCACAGAACCTCAAATAGCCATTTCTGTATCAAGCCCTGCATTTGCACATGTAGTTATGGGATGGAATTAATCAAAGGTTTTAGCTACCCTACAGTGCTTACATCCAGTGAGGTCAGTCTATGTCAACGGGAGAGAGCTCTACCAGCAGTCTAATAAAACCACCTCCAGGAGAGGCAGGAGCAGTTCTCTCACCGACGTAGCACTGTCTAGAGTGACATTTAGGTCGATGTGACTTATTCACATCCCTGAGTGATGTAAGTTACACTGACATATGTCGTAGTGGGTTCAAGCCCTAAGTCACTTGAGTCGCACAGAATTTTAAGTTATCACCGTCCCAGGCCCAGTTGGTTCCTCTTTCAGTTTGCCATAGTAAATGTGATTATAAAAATATCCAAATACTATGGATGATCGTCATCCTTGGCATAACTCCGTTACAATCAGAGGATGTCTTTGGTCCTTATGTCCACAACTAGAAACCTGTTATAAAATAGACCAATTGAAATAAGCTGTTTATGTAGCCAAAATAATTAATTGCCTAGATATCTCTATACCATGAGTAAGGATGGTCCAGTGCTTAGGGTGCTACTCTGGGACTCAGGAGGCCAAGGTTCAGTTTTACCACAGACTTCCCGTACAATGGGCATAATAGTGTAACCCACTGATAAGCATGTGCTACATGTCCCGATCTGTAAGGAACATAAACTATTATAGTCTCCAGCTAGAACACTGTACCAGCCCATGCTTTTAGCTCCCGAGTTTCCTGGTTCAATCCCGAGTGTGTCAGCCAAGTTGGCAGCCATCCCAGTAGAACTTCCCAACCTCATAGGAGTGCTGTGAGGATAAATACATTAAAGATTATGATGTGCTCAGATATTATGGTAAGAGGGCTGTAGAAGTACTCAGAATACAAAGTATTTCTGTTCCTGAAGACTGGCCATGGTGTCAAAAAAACAGCACAGATAGGAATGGACCTACTGAATCAGACTGGTGACCTGCAATCTATCTAGTCCAGTATCCTGTCTACAACAGTGATCAGTGCCAGATGTTTCAGAAGAAGATGCAAGAAACCTCAAATCAGGCAGCAATGGGCTAACCTGTTCCCAGAGAATGTTTTCTCCTATATTTAAAGATTGGGTTCTACCCTCAAGTATGAGAGTTTATTTCCCTTCCAAAACTTGTGTGCCAAACATCATAAATGGCTCACTGAGGCCAGAGAGAGGGGAAAGAAACCCAAACACCAAGATAGATGATTTTATTCAAATTCCAGTGCAACCTCAAATAAAAGTTCAAGGGAGATAAAGATTTGTCAAATAAAAATAGTTTCCTAGAATCAACTAGATTCTTTCCAAACAAAAGTAAAAGTATGTAGCTGGTTTGATTTCATTTCAAAGAAGTATGCTACCAGGACTGTCACAGGTATGAAGATGCCCTGTATTTGATATATATTTCATACTCATGGATGACAGCTTGATGATTTGAAGTCTGAGTTTATTATTAGAAAAACAGTGGGGAAGATGGCATTTTGATCTGATTTGGGGGGGCGGTGGAGAAAGTATCACATTGTGTACTTCAACAGAAGCCCCAAATGGATCTAACAGAGAGACAAAACGATCTCTCCTTTGTCAAGGGCAACCCCCTGAAGCTTGCAGAGCTGTGCAGATTGTTTAACACATAAAGCAGAACCAGTGGATTAGGATGTTTCACTGAATTGAAGAATGAGGCACAAATCACTCTGCACTTTGACCATTTTGCCTGGTTTGCCAGAGAAAACTTTTTTTTTTAACATCCTGAAATGGATCTTCATCCAAAAGACAATCCATGCATGCAAGTCGTGATTGCACAGGGAGGATGGAGACAAAGGTCAAAGCATAAAATCCATTTGTTACACCCCTCCTTCTTGTCTTGAGTTGTCCCCAGTGGAACAGAAGCACTGATGTTAACAGAGAGATGCAAGAGGGACTAGCAAAACACAGCATTGGACGTAAATAGTTTAAATATCATTGTCTTGAATTAATATCTTCAAAGGCATCAGAGAGGTTAAAATAGGATTTCCAAGCCTCCAGGATTGTTCTGGAGTCTCCAGGAATTGAAGATTAGTCTTTAATGAAAGATTATGTTATGTGATGGAACCTTCAGGAATACATCTTACCAAAACTGGCAATCCTAGGTCAAGGGCATAATGATGGAGTACAGGCCATGGGATTGGCTAAAACGAGATTGTTGCAGATTTTGGTGAGAACAGTATCAGTTGAGGGATGGAGCAGACACTACATTTGAGCACGTTAGAGGAGAGGAAATCAATTTAATTGATTTAATTAGCCTTCTCCATGAGTTCAGAGGTGAAGAAGAAACAGGAGGGAATCATTATGGTAGGTAAGGATACAGAAAGAGTTAAGGGTATCTTAGTTTAAGGATGGAAAAAACAAAAGCATGAAAGGACAAGAAGTTGAAGGAGCGGAGCAAGCAGGAGGTGAGAGCTGAGATAAGAGAAGTGAATAATTGGAAGGGAATATGGCTAGAGGGATTGAAAGCAGAAGCCAAGCAAGTAACCACAGGGACAGTGACTGGAGAGAAAAAGAGTTTAGAAGGGGAAAGATCCTGCCAGATCTTATCAGCTTTCTCCTTGAAGTATTCAGCAAGTCCTGGGCAAAGAAAAGTTTGACCAGGGTGACAGCCTGAAGTAGGGAGCGACAAACAGTTGAGAGAGTTTGCTTTACAATAAAGAGTCCCTTATCATTGCTATTCCCTTAAAAGTACAGTACTGGGCAGATTTTGTCCACTCCCTTCTTCCTTACATTAAGGGGTCGATCTGTTTGGGAAATGGAATTTCCATTCTACAGGAAATTCTAACATTTAGAAATTTGTTTTCATTCCAAATTGGAATAAGTCAAAATTTCATGATTTTCTGTGGAATGAAAATTCTAAAAATGGATTTAGAAACATCAAAACATTTCATTTGGATAATGTCAGAACATTGTATTGTAAAACATAGTAAATATGATAAATATAATATTTGACATAAAAATAAAACCAAAGCCAAACAAAACCATAAAGTCAACACCAAAATGTTTTCTGTTATCCAAATGTTTTTATGTTATTCAACATTATCCAAATGAAATTAAAAAGCCAAAACTATTTTCAATAATTTCTATTAAAATTTTAGTTGAAATCGAAACATTGCCGCAAAATGTTTTGATTTCAACAATACAGTATTTTTCAATGGAAATTCTGCCAATTCTTTTTTGAGTAAGCTCTACTGAGTAGCCCGTTATTCCCCAAGAAATCCCACTGAAATTAACATATTATTGCATGTAATGGAGTGGCAGGATCATAATGAGAATCATAATATTCACAAACTAGCAATACATTTGTTTTGTTTCTGGCAAATCCTAGTCTCTCTTTTTAGTAAAGTATTATGCCATTATTTTACATATTATTTGGGCAAGATCTTCACCAAAGTAAGTGTGCCTGAGTCCATGAAAGTCAATGAAGTTCTGCTGATTTATACCAGCAGACGTCCTGACCCAGCATTTTAAATTAAAATGCCATGTGGTACAGCCAACTGATCGCTATACTATAATCTATATTGTTTTTACAAATTGGGAGGTTCTAAAATCCTTAACAAGGCATATGGTCTCACAGACTCTAGGCTACTTTTTTCAGTTCAATAAAAAGGTGGGGAAAGCATAATATATAAAGCTGTTAAAAAGAAAAAAAAATGTAGAACAATTATGAGGAAGCACCTTCCACTCTAGATCTAGGAAATAAATATCTGTCAGGACATTCTTGAAAACATTTTTGAAGGTAAAGATGGGTGGATTTAATTCAAAAAACAACCTGACTTTCTTCTATAGAAACTGATGTCCCATATTTGGAAGAATGAGTTCATAAGCCCACAGAGCTCAGCTGTTTGGTTTCCCCCTCTTTGACATAGTTGATCTTCCTTGTGATTTTGTAATTTTCAATGAGGTTATAACAGTGGCTATTAGTCGACTGCAAACATTCAGAGCTGGGATTTGGAGGCAATAAATCTTTCCCACCATGAAAGCAGGGGCGGTTTTTCAGTATGAGCCACCTGCTCCACATAAAATAAAATCTTAGGCTATTACTATGCAGCAGGAAACATCTGAACTCAATGAAAAAGAAGGCGTTTGATTTACTAGTAAAAACAAACAAGGGTGTAATTATATTTGGTTTTACAGGTCACATCAGTAAAATTATTGGGAAAGCCAACTACAGCGCACATGGCACCAAAGGTGTCAAGGGGTTTTACCTGGAAATAGCTATTTGATTTTATTTTTTCACTCCAGTTACCTTTACAGAAGCCTCTAATATAAGTACACACAAAACCAAGACAGAGTGAACTTGTAAAGTACACAATCAATGGAAAAGCTGCAAGCATTACAAACACCAGTGATATTTCCATTGACCATCCAGACAAGTGTATGTAATTTGAATTCAGATATGGCTTGATCCTAATCTCATTGAAGCACAGAGGAGACATTCTTTTAACAGGCTTTGGATCAGGTCGATAGACAACAACAAATGAATCAATGACTAACGTCCAAAAAAGTGATAAATCAGATTTTTGCTTACCTTCATGATATGATAGTGTGTTGGAGAATAGTAAAGTACCAACGAGGATTTTCTAAGAAATGCTAAACTTTTATTAGATAAAGATTCACCAAGAAATGAGGGATAAGTATCTCACAGTAGTCAGGTTTCAGAGTAGCAGCCATGTTAGTCTGTATCCGGAAAAAGAACAGGAGTACTTATGACACCTTAGAGACTAACAAATTTATTTCAGCATAAGCTTTTGTGGGCTACAGCCCACTTCTTCGGATGCATAGAATAGAACACACAGACAGGAGATATTTATATATACAGAGAACATGAAAAGGTGGTAGTACACATACCAACTGTAAGAGTCCAATCAATTGTTCTGGTTCGGAGAATTTCAGAAGATCGCCTTTTCTTTAAACTAAAAAAGCAGGTGGAACATTATCTGTAAAGGCAATCTTTTCTCTGATCCTAATGTCACTCAACTCTGATCCTAATTGTCAGAACCAGGATTAGAACCCAGTGTGACACTGGCAGACCAGTGCAAAAAGCCTCTAGGCCTCATCGAACTCTGACAAATGCATAGCTGGAACCATTCTGGCACACCTGGGTTTTGCATTGTTAAAACAGATGTTAAGTTCATAAGACTCTGTTTAGTGTTCAGACTTGATGAAATGCTGCATGTATTCCTCTCACTTATAGCATCTGTATCCCATGATATAAAGTTAGAATGAGTGTTTGCATTGTAAACCTCTGTAACTGTGTAACACCGAACAGAAAAAACAAGCATTCATAAATGGAAAATGCTGGTCCTGGAATAAAGAAGGTCCATTCAAACCAAATGAGCCATTGTGAAATATCACAGAATAAACAATTTGTTGACTCCCCACACACATACATATCCATGAAGAGAAGACAGGAATAAACACTTCTCCCATCGTTTTGAACTCTGGGAAAAGGGAATAAAAAATCCTGACCAAAAGGAATTGTATCACTGTGCTGCTTGCTATTTGGAAAGGGCAATATTTCTAAGCATAAGCAAGGGATCCCCAAGCTGCTTAGCTTGGGTTAGCTCTAAAAGAAATAGAAAACATGCATATCACAAGTGTTATAGTGCTTCAGGAGTTTACACTTATTACGTGCTTGGTGAAATCTAAGTATAGAACTCACAACCAGACTGAGGTTTGTGCCTTGCTTCTTCACAGCCTGCCCTGAGGTTGATGCTTATGCTCATGAGCTACTTCAGACAGCTTGACACCCAGTTCTCAGCTATACCCCGCATTGTAAATGTTGCTTGCAGTACATTCTCTGAGCCTCAATTTTCCTATTTGTACATTGGGAGCAAAGAAGATTTAAAGTGTCCCCAACCATAGGCAGATCAATAAGGAAGCTGTATTGCATCCATTTTCAACGAGTCTTATGGAGGTCATATGACTTCCCCAAAACCACAGAACAACTAATTATCTGAGAAGGAAGATTATGTGTGCTGCTCAGGAGGTTTAAGTGTTGCATTGTGGACTCTGGTGCTTTTATATGTGTGCGGACACACACACACACACACACACACCACTCTTGCCTGCTGCATGGCTATCATATGAACTTTGCGCCAAGTAGTCATGATATTTTTTCCACAGGGAATGTATGGCACCAGAATAGCCTTTTCAAACACTTGACTTGGTAGCTTTAGAATTGCCAGTGGGTCCTGCCATCTGTGTACACTACTCCTGTGAGTTATGCAGATTCCTTTGTCCTCCTGGATATTAACGTTCTCTTACTATACGTTTTGCTCTTGAGAAATGTGCATACTTCACTGCCAACCTCAAGTGGACTTACTTTAATACATTATATATATAGATACACACGCACACACGCACACACACAAATCTGGCCTACAGCTAGTTATTTCAAGTGCCTCAATTTTTGAGTGTCCAACTCAAGGTTAATTAATGGAGCCTGATTTTCAGAGTGCTGGATCGCAGCATTTTCTTACAATCAGGTATGTCAAGTTGGACACCCCAAAATTGATGTATACAGTGTTGTTGCAGCAATGTTAGGCTCAGGCTATTAGAGACTTACAAAAATTCACTTCACCTTCAATGGCCCCTTAGATATGTGCTAATTTCTTATCCTAAACTATTTGTTCGATCTTGTATTTAGTTGTGACTCCTTAAGAGCAGGTCTACGCTAGAAACGCTTCATCGGCATAGTTGCACCAAGGCTTCTCATAGACTTAAAGGTCAGAAGGGACCATTATGATCATCTAGTCTGACCTCCTGCACAATGCAGGCCACAGAATCTCACCCACCCACTCCTGTAACAAACCCAAAACCTATGTCTCAGTTACTGAAGTCCTCAAATTGTGGTTTAAAGACCTCAAGGTGCAAAGAATCCTCCAGCAAGTGACCCGTGCCCCACATTGCAGAGGAAGGCGAAAAACCTCCAGGACCTCTGCCAATCTTCCCTGGAGGAAAATTCCGTCCTGACCCCAAATATGGAGATCAGTTAAACCCTGAGCATGTAGGCAAGACTCACCAGCCAGCACCCAGGAAATAATTCCTCTGTAGCACAGTGGTGGACAACCTGCGGCCCACGGGCTGCATGCAGCCCCATTAGGGTAGTCTGACTGCGGGCAACGAGACATTTTGCTGACACTGACTGTCCACAGGCACAGCCCCACACAGCTCCCAGTAGCCGCGCTTTGCCGTTCCAACCAGTGGGAGCTGCAGGAAGTGGAGGGATGCAGGGAAGTGCTGGCCACCACCTCCTGCAGCTTCCATTGGCCGGGAACAGAGAACTGCAGCCAATGGGAGCTGTGGGTGTCCATGCCTGTGGACAGTCAACATCAGTAAAATGTCTTGTGGCCCACAATCAGATTACCCTGATGGACCACATGCCGCCTGCAGGCTGCCAACCGCTGCTCTAATCCAATAAGAAACAGATACACCTAATGAAAACATTCCTTTGCAAGCAATGTTTCCTACAGAAATGCAGCACTTCCTAGAGAAGAGCACCTAATTCTAATCTGACACCAGTTTTATGCCAATGGAATTCTATTGATTCCAATAGAGTTATTACTGATTTACATCAATCTAAGTGAGATCAGAACAAGACCTTCTGTATGTTTTTATTTTTCTTTGATTCATCATGGCTTATGGGTTTAATTATTAAAGATGACAGAGAGAATGATTTAAAAATCCTTTTTTGGAGCTCACGCAACACCAATAAGTCACAATATAAAGTGATTGCAATTTCAGCGTTTATTTACGTTACCCTTTCCCAACTCCATCAGCTCCTCACCTTCTGTCTGTCTGGCTTCCAGGATATTTCAGCAGCACCAAATAAAGAGAGGTTTTCAGTATCCAGGTTGGTCAGTCTAAATGTTTGCTAATGTATAATGTCTGATTTTAAACCAGAAAGTTGAAAAAGAAAGAATATTCATTCCCCTGACCGTGTTCCCAGTGAAACCTGCCATTGGAGGTCCAGATCCCAGGCACGAGCTTCAGTTTGATTTTATGTTATTATTTGTATTAAGGTAGCACCTACAATCCTAACTTAGGCCAGGTTCCCATTGTGCTAACTACTGTATAGACACAGTGAGAGGCAACTCCTGCCCTGAATAGTTTATAATCTACATAGACAAGACCAATAGAGGGAGAAAGAGAGAGTGTGTTATTATTCTCACATTATGGACAGAAGAAAAGAGGCACAGGGAAATTTAATCCTGACCCCCAACAGACCATTTGGGGGGAACGCTCAGAAAGGGATCCGTAGGGAGATTTCTTCCACAACTGCTCTCCTAATTTTCCCTTGTGAGAGTGCAATCAGTTAGCTTCCCACCACTAGCTATCTATCCCTGCCCTCTTGTCTCATCAGCTAACCCTTGAAATTACCTGGCATTGCAGGCCATACATAGCAGTAGCAATATACCAGTCCTGTATCCTAATAATCGTTACAGAAGAGCCTAACTAACATACCAAAGTCACGACTGCTTATGGTACATAGAATCACAGAAGATCAAGAGGTCATCTAGTCCAATCCCCTGCTCAAAGCAGGATCAACACCAACTAAGGGCTGGTCTACACTAGTGGGGGGAGATCGATCTAAGATACTTCAACTTCAGCTATGCTATTTGCATAGCTGAAGTTGAAGTATCTTAGTTCGACTTACCTGGCTGTCATCACTGCAGCCAGTCAACTGTCGCGTCTCTCCCATCAACGCTGCTTACTCCTCCTGCCAAGGCAGAGTACAGGTGTCGATTCACGGATCAATTTATCGCATCCAGACGAGATGCGATAAATCATTTGCCGTAGATTGATTACTACCCGCCAATCCGGCAGGTAATATAGACGTACCCTAAATCATTCCAGCCAGGGCTTTGTCAAGCTGGGCCTTAAAAACCTCTAAGGATGGAGATTCCACCACCTCCCTAGGGAACCCATTCCAGTGCATCGCCTCTTCTCCTTTCCTACATTCCTCTGTATTAGAACCAATTTAGTTTGCTATGTGTTTGGGGCAGAGATCATATATCATGCCCTGAAGGGTAACAGATTCAGATATGTTTTCACCATAGGGAAGAGTAAAGTTGGTGGGCAGGAGTAAAGCTGGTGGTGCTTCTTGGAACACACACAGCTGGCTGTATCCTCTTTTCCATAAGACAAGGTGCTCTGCTGGCCCCAGCTGTGGTGAGAAGTATGAGAAGAAAGGCAGGCTCCCAAGTACATGTGTTCCAAACCATTCACGGTTTTACCAGTCAAAAACGTATCTCCTCACTGTGTTCTCGCAAAGAGCCCAGCAGCTCAGGGCAACTCTGCTCCTTCCTTCGCTTCTGTGAGAACTGCAGACAGGACTGTGCCTCTGCTCCTCACCATTTCCCTTATATCACCCAGCCTGGGAATGATTGGGGGGCTGAAAAGTCTCTGGAGCTGTCCCCCATCCTCAATCTGGGAACAAAAATGAGATAGATCCTGCTGCAGTACTCAGGCCTGGGAAATGGGGGTGAGGAACCCTAGAAGGAGCAGAGGTGAGGATGGGGCAGGGCTGAATTGCGTGGGGGGACTAATGGAGGTGCTAATGGGGTAGGGTTGAACTGATGGTGAGGGCTGAAGGTGCTGCTTGTGTAACCCAAACACCTCCTGAGTGTGGTGCTCTGTCCCCTCTAGTGGCACTAAGACCACTTGGAGATTAATGAGTCTGCTCTACAGCCTTAGCAAAGGGCCATATAGCTTTTAGCTCCATAAGGCCCAGGTTCAATCTCAGCCACTGATGACTGGGATCTGTCAGAGTTACACTGGGCTCAGAAAAGAGGCAAAGCATCCTACATCTTGCCAGGGGTTAGGCTAGATGATCCTTGCAGTCCCTTTGAACCCTATGGGTCTGTGATTCTATGAAGCCCAAGAGGCTGCAGAAGAGAAAACTAATTAAGCTATTTGAACAATTAACCATGCGATTTTTAAAATATATATATACATATGCATTACAATTTAATATATTTTACAAAGACAGAAGAATGATTTTAAATTATTTTTAAATACTCTGAATGTTACTGAATTGATTATTTTAGGGATATTTCCAGTTACTGCTGGCTTAGGCCCTGCCCACAGGAAGGCCCACTGAAACCAAATGAGCCATTGTGAAACACCAAAGAACAAAGACATTGCCGATTGCTCACCCCAAACCCACGTAGAGGAGACATGCATATGGGCTCCTCCGATCAGCTTGAACTCTGGGGGAAGGGAATAAAAGCTTCTGAGGGTATGGTTATACTCACACTTTACAGCGCTGCAACTTTCGCGCTCAGGGGTGTGAAAAAACACCCCCTTGCGCGCCGCAAGATACAGTGCTGTAAAGCGTCAGTGTAATTAGGGCAGCAGCGCTGGGATCCGCATGCTACACCTGTAAAGGATGTGGTTTACATGCAGCGCTGGAGAGCTCTCTCTCAGTGCTGCCACTCCGACCACACTCACACTTCAAAGCGCTGCCGCGGCAGCGCTTTGAAATTCCAAGTGTAGCCATACCCTGACATGAAGAAACTGTGTCTTTATGCTGCTTGGATTTTGAGGGGCAAAGATTTCTAAGCATAAACGGGATCCCCGTCTGTTTCTCCTGGGTTATCTCTAAAGGACATATGGATTCTACTTACTATAGAAGCTTCCACCATCTTTTGGAGCCTAACACTAACTCGTGTGTGTGTGTGTTTATCTGCTTTAACTTTGTGAATAACTCTTTTATTTCTATTTCTTAGTTAATAAAGCTTCAGTTAATATATTATAATATTGGCTACAAGCATTGTCTTTGGTGAAGGATCTAAGGCTCAGTTGCCCTGGGGTAAGTGTCTGGTTTTTTGGGAGTGGAAGTAACCTGAATATTGTTGTGATTTTTGGTGTAAGAGGCCATCTTTCACACAGGCAAGCTTGCCAAGATAGAACAACATATCCAAGGGGACTGTCTGTGCCTCCGTGTTAAGGCTGTTATAGTGCTTGAGGAGTTCACACTTGATGCTTGGTTGATGAAATCAAAGCACTGAGCTCACAACCAGTTTGGGATTTGTGCCCTGATTTATGACAGTTTGCCCTGACGCTGGTAATCCTGCACTTGAGCCACTCCAGACTGCCTGACAAACATCATGATTTTTTTCTCTGCTTTATGAAAGTGTAAGTGACTGCAAAGAAGGACAGGGGAATGCAGTGGGAGGGAGGGAATTAGGGAGGAAGGTGGTTGAGGGAAGTGTGTGGAATAGGAGTGATATTCTAGAGTTAAAGTTAAGATAATACTAGGAAATGGATGACAGTTCCCATGTTTTAAGGGTGAAAAGGGTAAATGGTCTCTCCATTTAAGGAGCCAGGGAGACGCATAAAAAGGCATTAAAAGTTGACTTTTTCTCCTGATGTTATTCTAGATACAGACTTAAAAACATGTGTTTTTATTATGTTTTTTTAATACTATGGTTTGTGGGTCTAATTCCATGAGATTTTAGAATCTGACTCCTTATTTTTGGTCTCTTGAGGTTGGCAGGACTGCAATGAAGATAGTGAAATGCAATTCAACGTTTTCTTGAACTGATTTAAAAAGAAATGCTTTGGGTCAGTTCAAAAACAAAATATAAGGTCCAACGTACCTGAAATGAAATATTTCCTTTATATCTTCCCAACAGAAAACTTTCTGTTTTTGCAATAATCAAAAATTTCCTGTGAAAAATTTAGATCGTGCAGAAACTGCACTTCCTATCAGAAAATCATACTGATGATAAATTCCTCCAATAGGTATAATGCAGACCAGGAAGCACTTTGGCCAAACAGACACACCAACTTTAGCAACAGGTTTGAAAACTTTGGCATAAGTGTCTTGTCCAAGGTCAGTCAGCAAAAGAAAAACTTAATACTTGATCCCCTCAGCCAATTGCTAAAACATACATTCTCTCCTCTCAGGAGACTGTATCATAGAGATAACACCAGCCGGAGTAGATCCAGTATAGAAAGTACCAGGCTCTGAACTCAGTTATATCAGAGTCAGTCAAGAGTATTTCCATTGACTTAATTGGACTTACTCCGGAGTTACACTCGTGCAGCTGAGATCAGAATGTGTACCCAAAAAATAATCATAAACCACATATTAATATACTTCTTTTCATAAGCAGTATATATTATGCATGAAAGAAATATTAAAAAGTATGTCAATATTTTATAAGGTGCCTGAGGGGAAAGGGAATAGATGGTGTGTGGAGGGGGAGAAGAGAACATGTGATACGTTTCTGTAAGCTGACAGAATGAGCTAGACCTTCCAGTGATGCAAATTAGCACAGGAAAGGAGACTTCAGTGGTGCTACACTACAAAATTAAGTCAACCTCAGCAATTGCTGGGGTGGATCACGTCCACACTACGCTCTTCTTTCGGCAGTGCACGTCCTCACCAGGAGCACTTCCACTGACTTAACTATATACAGCACTGTGGGGCACTGACAGCTGGATCCCTCCTGCCCCTGGGCCAACAGCACGAGCTGTCACCTGACAGCCAACAGGCAATGTAAGTAACGCAATGTCTATGCATATAATGCATTTCCCTAACTACATTGACCTAAGCGCTATGCATCTCGCGGAGGTACCGTTATTAAGTCAGTGTAGTTGGTGACTTACATTGGTAGCAATGTTGTAGTGTAGACACTTACAGAGTTAGTTTGACGTACGCTGCCGTATGTTGACCTAACTCAGTAGTGTAGACCAGGCCTAATAGTCTCTTGAGTTATTTCCTTTAACTACTTACTTTTTCCTCTCCCATTGAACTAAAGACATATCTACCTATAGTATTATTAGTCCTTGTATTAACATAGTGCCTAGGAGACCCAGTCGTGGTGCACATGTCAGGTGCTTGGTTTATTAAAACGTCTTAGTTATTTGTAGACTTAATGGGCCAAACCCTCAGCTGGTAGGTCTGGCTCTTTAAAGTTAATGGATCTCTGCAGATTCACACTAGCTGTAGATCTGCCCCAGCAGATCAGTAGCTGTATCTTCTTTTGTGTGTACCTAGCACTTGGCCCATTGTGGGTACTACCACAAACAATGAATCCCATTGGAAAGTGTGTAAAAATGCACCTATGGTGCAAACAGCTACTGCAAGTCCTTTCATATTACTTAAGCCTTACATTGGGGCTGCACAGGGGGAGCTGAAGATGCAATCAATGTGCATGGGTTTGTTATGCACCATGGAAAGACCCCCTGCACCATCTCTTCAGGCCTCCGTGAAGGTGGGGAAAGGACCTACAATGACCCTAGTGGGAGTTCGCTAGGATTCGCCCTCCCTAAATGGAGAAGGCAGAACGCTGCTACTATTCCAGCCCATATGACCAGCCCTTGATTTATGGAGATTATTTCCTCTCCACAACCACTATGTGTCCCATTGTGATATTACATGGTGGAGTGGATTTCACCAAGTGTGATCAAAAGACTACTTTAAGATTGGCTAGAAAAAACAGAAGTATTTGATTTAAGACACAGTACAAGTTTGACATTTAAGAGTTTAGAGGGAGGCCGGTACGTAATTGTGATTTTTACTGTAACGACAAAATTGTCCATTGTCTGTGGTCAGCTTTTCTCTTTGTGCACCATGATTATCATCTCCATTCTCTGTCTGCAACTTTGAGAATATGAACAAGTAACTGATTTCTCTTGATAACGATGCCAGCTCTGCATCTATCTCCCCTATAATTATTTCTGAACAATTTCAAGACCAGCTCTCTCTTCTGTTTGTAATGTACTGCTGTCTTTAAAATCACATATTAAGCACTAAAAAAGAGAAGGGAGGAACCTTTGTAATTCAGGAGTGGTAAAAGTTTCCTAGTTCTTCTCCATTTACTATTTTTGCCTGTTTTTTTTTTACTATTGCCACTTGCCATGTCCTATATTTAAGATGATGACATAGGCAGGCAACACAATAAACCATGAGCCAACATGGATTACTTGAATGTAAATTCAGAAGTGAGCCCATCTTGTACGGTAGGCAGTTTGTTCTAGTGGATTGAACATTGGACTAGTAGTCAGGAGTACAGCTGGGTGGATTTTTTTTCCACTTTTGGTCTCCCCAAACCTATCTGTGAACTTGATACAAATTCGCCAAATAGTTTCAGTCACTTTCTTTTAAGGACTTAGATGCCATTCTTGAAATGGCTGAAGGAGGTGGTGCCCAACGTATAACATCAGCTGAGGACCTGGTGCACTACATTGCATATTTATATGCCTCCTGCACTATTGTAACTGAGCCCTGCCCAATCCGTAATGCATTTTCCTCTTCAACACTCCAAGGAGGGAGGGAAGTGCTATTGACCACCTTTTTGGCATTGTCTATACTACAAAGTTTTGCTGGCCAAAGCTGCCTTTTGCAGACAAAACAGAGGAGGTGTACACACTACAAAGCTACTTTTGGTGGCAAAACTCTGCTGTTTTGCTAACAAAATACAACTATACAAACGAGAGACATAAAGCCTTTTACTGCAAAGTTAAAGAGACAAAGCATCAGCATAGATAGTGCTGTTTGTTTTGCTGACATAACTAGCTTCCATCAGCATCCCACAGTGCCTGCCTTGACCCTCTGCTCACTGTTTAGATCTCTGCTGTCCTGCAGGCATATGTCCCCTTTCAAAGATCTGGGAAGTATCTGACAGCTGAGCCTGCTGCTCCCTTTGGGGAACAAAGAGAAAATCATTAAAGCGGGATGCTCCTGTTCTGTCCTGCACTAGGAACACAGTGGCAAGCAGACTGCTGCTGCAGGGACAGGACTGCTGTGCTACTTTGACATATTCCTCAGCAGAGCGAGCTCACAGAGCTGCTCAGGATCCTGCTCCTGGTATCTGAGGAGGCTGTGGAAGAACTTGCAGGGAATCACAAACCACGGGCAGGCAGGATGCTTCGGGGGAGACTGCTGTGCTGAGCAGAGCCCAAGGCTGATGTGGGGTGTGCCGCTCCCCCACCTCAGGATAGGTCAGTCAGCCTGTTGTCTCCCACGCCCCAGACACACCACTGTCCTCTCCCTTCCCCCTCTTGCCCCCCCCCACACTTCAGTTGAAAAAGCTGCTGACAATCTACTAGGATGCCCCTGGAAGGATGGGATTGAGAAACCTGCTGGGGGAAAGATAGATATGCTGGAGGGTAGGGATAGGGTCCAGGGTGACCTAGACAAATTGAAGGATTGGGCCAAAAGAAATCATATGAGGTTCAACAAGGACAAGTACAGAGTCCTGCACTTAGGAAGGAAGAATCCAATGCATTGCTACAGGCTGGAGACTGACTGGCTAAGAAGCAGTTCTGCAGAAAAGGACCTGGGGATTACAGTGGATGAGAAGCTGGATATGAGTCAGCAATGTGCCCTTGCCACCAAGAAGGCCAATGGCATATTGGGCTGTATTAGTAGGAGCATTGCCAGCAGATCGAGGGAAGTGATTATTCCCCTCTATTCAGCACTGATGAGGCCACATCTGCAGTACTGTGTCCAGTTTTGGTTCCCCCACTACAGAAAGGATGTGGCCAGATTGGAGATAGTCCAGTGGAGGGCAACGAAAATTATTAGTGGTCTGGGGCACATGACTTACAAGGAGAGGCTGAGGGAACTGGGGTTATTAAATCTGCAGAAGAGAAGAGTGAGTGGGGATTTAATAGCAGCCTTTAATTACGTGAAGTAGGGTTTCAAAGAGGATGGAGCTCGGCTGTTCTCAGCGGTGGCAGACGACAGAACAAGGAGCAATGGTCTCAAGTTGCAGTGGGGGAAATCTAGGCTGGATATTAGGAAACACTATTTCACTAGGAGGGTGGTGAAGCACTGAAATGGGTTACCTACAGAGGTGGTGGAATCTCCATCCTTAGAGTTTTTCAAGGTCTGGTTTGACAAAGCCCTGGCTGGGATGATTTGTTAGTGTTGGTCCCGCTTTACACAGAGGATTGGATTAGATGACCTCCTGAGGTCTCTTCCAATTCTAATATCCTATGATTCCATGTGATGCTGTATCTGACCCATGAGGCACTGCAAACCCTTCCCAAAGCACCGTGTGGCTACTTGCACAGTGAGGAATAGCTATGACAGTGCACTGCTCTCTGTGTCGATGCAAGAACTGCTAGTGCGGATGCACTCTGCTGACACAGGGAGCTAGTGTGGACAGGCAACTGTGATTTTATTTAAAGCAGCACAACTTAATCATTTGACATAGTTCAAAAAAGCACTAGATAAATTAATGGAGGATAGCTCCAACAATGGCTATTAGCCAGGATGGGCAGGGATGGCGTCCCTAGCCTCTATTTTCCAGAAGCTGGGAATGAGTGACAGAGGATGGATCACTTGATGATTAGCTGTTCTGTTCATTCCCTGATCATTAGAGTGAATAAATGAAGATTTGGCACACCACTACTGAAATGCTCCCAACCCCTGTGCTAGGGCACCTTAAGGAGGGCTAAAAACAAGAGAGTCATCAGCGCTGAATGACTCTTCCCTTCTGGAACTTTGGGTTTTCTATTGCGGGGGCTTTGATATTGAAAGGACTCTGTATAAACAAATGTGTCTGGAAGGAGGGGGCAGGAGTTCACCATCTAAGAACAGTTGGGAGAACTGCAGTAACTCTGCTTGACCGACTGACTAGTAAGGAGATTCATTACATAGGGAGACTGCTTCTTTGAGCAGGAGTGAGTTCACTGCCACTTGTAAGAACTTGCTGGGCAGAGTGAAGGCAAGAGAGACTGTCTGGCCAAAAGATGTTGAACAAACTTCAGGATTCACAGGAGAGGTGGATGATCAGACTAGGCAGCTACATTCAGGATTGCTGAATGTTCTTCACAGATCTATAACTCTCTTGTGTTTTTTTAAAAGAATTAGGTGCTAAGAAATTCCTTTGTTAAGCCTGTCGGTCTTGCTTTACTGCCATATTGTCCCTCAAAGGTGTAACTGGGAAATCAGAGCTTCCACAGCCAGGTGGAATTTGGGAAAATGTATTTAAGTAACTGGGAGCTCGGGAGAAATGTGGGACTGATTCTGGAGTCTAGGCAACTGGACTGCAGAACTACCCAAGAAGGGTTTAATACATAGGGTCTACACCTGGGACTGTTCCTGAGACCCCAGAGTTAGAAAGAGTGAGCAGTCACTGCTCATGAGGGACTGGGTGGGCGGTGGTAAGATCAACTCAGAACAGACTGATGTCCATCCAGAGAATGGAACTGCGCCAGGTTGTGACACGTGATCTTAGTTAGGGCCTCTAGGCCCTACTGTAATATAAAGAACAACAATGTAAGAGCTGAATACTGCAACCATTGAAGCAAAGCTCCCATTGACTTAAAAAGTGCAAGATCAGGACATAAATGGAAGATATATTATCCAGATGATACCATCACCCATTTGTTCAATCTAGGCTTAACATCTTCACTCTAACAGTCTGCTCGTGCATCTGACAAAGTGGGTATTCACCCACGAAAGCTCATGCTCCAAAACGTCTGTTAGTCTATAAGGTGTCACAGGATTCTCTGTTGCTTTTATAGTCTGCTCGTGCATCATCCTGTGGCACAATAAGACAAATAAAATTAATAGACATCCCAAAAGGACTATTTTACAGTTTTAAAAACTGTGTTTAGTTTTTTTCCTCATCTTTCCGAGCGTTTTTCATTTAACTGAAGAAAGATTTGTCATCCTTTTTGTCCTCATCAACTCTTTTGTGTCTTGGACCTGTAAATACTGTTATGCCATATGACTAACAAAGGTTTTTTTCTCCCAGGAAATTACCCTAGTGCCACTTACTAGCATTTCCCTGCAATGTGTAGCGAGTACTTGTTTGCTTAGACAGTGCTCGTTTTGTAGATGCTGACTCTGGATAAAATCTAATGACAGGTCCGCAGATGGTTTAAGTATGAATGACAAGTATATTTATGATGAAATGGTAGAGTTCATGATTCTAAGGAATGGTAGGAGGAAGAAGAGCAAAATAAAGACAATGGATTTTAAGAAGGCAGACTTCAGCAAACTCAGGGAACTGGTAGGTAAGATCCCACGGGAAGCAAGTCTAAGGGGAAAAACAACAGAAGACAGTTGGCACAAGAACACATTATTAAGGGCACAAGATGAAACTATCCCACTGCATAGGAAAGATAAGAAATATGGCAAGAGACCACCCTGGCTTACCCAGGAGATCTTCAGTGATCTTAAAAAAAAAAGTCCTACAAAAAATGAAAACTAAGTCAAATTACAAAGGATGAATATAAACAAATAACACATGTATGTAGGGCAAAAATCCGAAAGATCAAGGCACAAAACAAGATCAAACTAGGCAGAGACAGAGAGTAACAAGAAAACATTGTAGAAATATATTAGAAGCAAGAGGAAGACCAAGGACAGGATAGGTCTGTTACTCAATGAGGGGTGGGGAGGGAACAACAACAGAAAATGTGGAAATGGCAGAGGTGCTTAATGACTTCTTTGTTTTGGTATTCACCAAGAAGGTTGGTGCTGATTGGATGTCTAACATAGTGAATGCCGGTGAAAATGAGGTAGGATCGGAAGAGACTAAAATAGGAAAAGAACAAGTTAAAAATTGCTTGGATAGATTAGATGTCTTTAAGTCATCAGGGCCTGATGAAATGAATCCTAGAATACTCAAGGAGCTGACTGAGGAGATATCTGAACCATCTTTGAAAGTCAGGGAAGATGGGAGAGATCCCAGAAGACTGGAAAAGGGCAAAACATAGTGTCTACCTATAAAAAGGGATATAAAAACAACCCAGGGAATTAAAGACCAGTCAGCTTAACTTCTGTATCTGGAAAGATAATGGAGCAAATAATTAAGCAATCAATTTGCAAACATATTGAAGATAATAAGGTGATAAGTAACAGTCAGCATGGATTTGTCACAAACTAATTGTGTCAAACCAACCTGATAGCTTTCTTTGACAGGGTAACAAGTCTTGTGGCTGGGGGAAAGCAGAAGACATGGTATTTCTTGACTTTAGTAAAGCTTTTCATACTGTCTCAAACAAACTAGGGAAATGCAACCTAGATGGAACTACTACACGGTGGGTACAAAACTAGTTGGAAAACAGTTCCCAGAGAATAGTTATCAGTGGTTCACAGTCATGCTGGAAGGGGATAATGAGTGAGGTCCCTCAAGGATCAGTTCTGGGTCCGGTTCTGTTCAATATCATCATCAATGATTTAGATAATAGCATCAAGAGTACATTTATAAAGTTTTCATATGATACCAAGCTGGGAGGGGTTTCAAATGCTTTCAAGGATAGGATTAAAATTCGAAATGATTTGGACAAACTGGAGAAATAGCCTGAGGTAAATAGGATGAAATTCAATACAGACAAATGCAAAGTACTCCATTTATAGGAAGGAACAATCAGTTGCACACATACAAAATGGTAAATGACTGTCTAGGAAGGAGTACTGCGGAAAGGGATCTGGGGGTCATAGTGGACCACAAGTTAAATATGAATCAACAGCGTAACACTGTTGCAAAAAAAGGAAACATCATTCTGGGATGTATTAGCAGGAGTATTATAAGCAAGACACGAGAAGTAATTCTTCCACTGTACTCCATGATGATTAGGCCTCACTTGGAGTATTGTGTCCAGTTCTGGGCACCACATTTCAGAAAAGATGTGGACAAAATGGAGTGAGTCCAGAGAAGAGCAACAAAAATTATTAAAGGTCTAGAAAACATGACCTATGAGGGAAGACTGAAACAACTGGGTTTGTTTAGTCTGGAAAAGAGAAGACTGAAAGGGGACATAACAGTTTTCAAGTATGTAAAAGGTTGTTACAAGGAGGAGGAAGAAAAATTGTTTTTCTTAACCTCTGAGGATAGGACAAGAAGCAATGGGTTTAAATTGCAGCCAGGGAGGTTTAGGCTGGACATTAGGAAAAACTTCCTAAATGCTAAATGTCAGACTGGTTAAGCACTGGAATAAATTGCCTAGAGAGGTTGTGTAATCTCCATCATTAAAGATTTTAAAGAGCAGGTTAGACAAACACCTGTCAAGAATGGTCTAGATAATTAATCTTGTCATGAGTGCAGGGGACTGTAGTAGATGACCTCTCGAGGTCCCTTCCAGTTCTATGATTCTATGATAGATTTGGCAATTTCCAGCAATATCCTTGGGAGACCTTGCTGAATTAAGTTAAAATATGTTTAGGGTCCATTGTATTAAGTGACTGGTTTATGTATTATTGCGGACCGGGATTGTATGCAATTTCTCTCTGTGGGAGATGGGATGTGAACCCAGAGAAGTGCTATGAATGTCAAAGGACTATACTAAACAATGTGCCAGACAAAGATGGACTTTTGGGGCAAACAGTGCAAATGGTATGCCCAGGGGGAGGTGAATGCAAATTCTTCTTCCTCTCTGACTATGGAAAAAACAAACGTTTGGAAACTACACCCTGAGGATGGGACCATCGTCTGCTGACTACCTTGTTCCCAAAGTCTCAACATCAAAGGCCCAAGCTCTATAAAGGAAAAGAGTATAGGAAAAGCACCTATTCATGAGTGTGCTAGTTCTGAGCTGAAGCTGTTATGAACTTGCAACAACAGAAAAAATCTTTGGTGGAGTTTGAAGGACTGACTTTTACAGAGCCCTTGCTGGAGTCTGGGAGTAGGGAGGCGGGGATGGAAGGAATCTCTGGTAAGCTTATTAGCATGTGAGTAGGTTCCTTGATTATTTTAATATGTTTTCTCTGGAATGCTTTCACCTTAACAGTAAATGTGCTTGCTCTTTAAGAGCTGTGCAGTAACCAATAACTGCTGGCAATTACATAAGTTCATAGTCTTCTGAGAGAGACCAAAGCACAGATGCTGGACTGTTTATACAGGCTGGCTTGCTGAGGGTATTGCAGTGTAAGCAGGGAACTGTACAGCCTGGAAAAAACACCAGTCAGGAGGGAGAGAAATGTGGATCCCTACTCAAGAGAGTGGATGGCTGTGGAGCCTGGAGCCTAGAGGGAATGCTCTTCAGGAACCACAGACAGGGAATACGAGTACTGTTGTACTGTAACAGTATTGATCTGTCTGCTTTTATGAGAGCAGTAGGAAGGGGCCCAAATGAACAGCTACGTTTGGCTAGAATATAGAAATATATAAGAAAGTCAAACACTTGGAGCTATTGAGAACTAGGGTAATACTGCAAAAAGATATTTATTTATTATTATTTATTATTATATTAGATTTAAAGACCCCACAAAGAGCTCTCATCCAGATCTCTGCATGCCCTTGACCTAAATTTAAAACCACAATCAGTAACAAGTTTCAGAGTAGCAGCTGTGTTAGTCTATATCTGGAAAAAGAACAGGAGTCCTTGTGGCACCTTAGAGACTAACACATTTATTTGAGCATAAGCTTTCGTGGGCTATAATCCACTTCATCGGATGCATGCAGTGGAAAATACAGTAGGAAGATATATACACATATACATACACACAGAGAACATGAAACAACGGGTGTTACCATACACACTCTAACGAGAGTGATCAGTTAAGGTGAGCTATTTCTCTCCTGCTGGTAATAGCTCACTTTAACTAATCACTCTCATTAGAGTGTGTATGGTAACACCCATTGTTTCATGTTCTGTGTGTGTGTATGTACGCATGCATATATATATAATCTTCATACTGTATTTTCCACTGCATGCATCTGACGAAGTGGGCTGTAGCCCACGAAAGCTTATAATAAAACACAAGTTACACAACTAATGCAGTACAGTCACTGATCAGCAGTCAGAACTTATTTGTATTAAAGTATCAACCAGAGGCCCCAAATAGGATCAGGGTCCAATTGCAATAACTACACAGAGACGCAGTCCATGCCAGTCTGGCTAAGGACAAGAAATGATAGACAATTGGATGGGGGTAGGGAATGGAAGACAAGTTTAATAGTAACGGGAACATAACATTACATACAATCATTTGATTGTACACGCTAAAAGACAGAACACAACTATTCCAAAATGCAGCTGCAAATATAATCCTATTCTTGCTACATCACATTTTCTAAGAAACAATACCACTAGATTATACAATATCAATAAATATTTTTATTACTCAAAGCCCTAGTGAAATCAATGGCTCAGGGCTCGTCTACACTAGAAAATTAGACCAATCAAGCTACATCACTCAAGGATGCCACTATCATGGTTTAAGTGTAGATGTAGCCTCAAGAGGCCCTGTTTGTTTCAGAGAGACTTTCAGTTTAGTGAAACTACTAGTCTAGTTGATAACAGAACAATGCTCTAGTCATACCAGTAAGTATTTTATTCTGAGCTTGCTCTGTTTTCTTTTGCAACATAAAGCAGTATTACAGCACAAGATTTTTAATATGAAAAGTTAAAATAAATAATGCAAGTGTCATCCTTCACACTACTAGGACTTTGTATGGTAAAGATAACATGGAGTGTCCTTGTGTATGTTACACAGAAATTTTTACTGCCTCTTATGAAATATACACATACATAAGGTTTAAATCTTTTCATGTATTTTCTTTAATAAATAAATGGGAGACATTAATACCTCCCAGAACTCCATTACTAGCTGGGAGTTAAAAGCAGAAGTGGAAACTAAGAAGGCAAGTTGGCACCACCAAAGATGAGAAGAGCCTTGAAGGAGAACAGGGTAGATTCAGAGCAGCAGCCGTGTTAGTCTGTATCCGCAAAAAGAACAGGAGTACGTGTGGCACCTTAGAGACTAACAAATTTATTTCAGCATGAGCTTTCGTGAGCTACAGCTCACTTCTTTGGATGCACAGAATGGAACACACAGACAGGAGATATTTATACATACAGAGAACATGAAAAAGTGGAAGTATGCATACCAACAGGAAGAGTCTAATCAATTGAGATGAGATGAGCAATTACTGCCGGGCCCTGTAATTTGTACCGGCTTCCCCCTTCTCTCGTCAACCCTGATCACACATCCTGAGAAAAGAATATTGCATAATATATAGTTTGAGACCAACTCGTAAGATGAACTCTCCTCCTATAATGTGTTTGTCAGATTTTTTTTTTAGTAAATAAGCACACAAATAAAATTCAAAGTCTGTTCCTGGGCAATTTTTGGAGGTAATAGGGCTAAACTGATCCAGTAAATTATTAGCTGTGAACAGTCCACCCAGCTGCATTGCAGATTCTCTCTTTTCTATGGCTTGTCCTTCAAAAGCGGTTGTTATGTTATACAAAAATGTGCTGTTTTGAAAACTGTTAAAATTACACACTACACTTTAAGTATAAAGGGTTTCCTGATCCTGTTTGCAGGCTATGGGGCTCTGTAGAGAAGCATGAAATCCAGGCCTTGACTAGTTCATCTGCAGAGTGCTAGCCTAGAGCAAGGTGGATTGAGTTCTGCTTCTCTGCTTTAAGGAGCAGCCTGCTTTCTCTCTCTGTTTTGGGAGCCTTGTGTGTTAGGGTTCTGGATTCTAAGCAATAAAGTAGTGTTATGTTGCAACCTTTCAAAAAAATATATTGTAACTTCTCTCTGTGTGTGTGATGTGTGCATAAGTGAGTAGGAAGGACAAAATACTTTTTTAAAAAATGTAAAGACTTGTTTTAATGGGTGGGACAAACCAATATAATAAGGTAAATGGTTAGTAGCTCGCTTCTACTGCTGTAAAAAAAAAGATGGTGGAGGGATCATTGCTAAGCATCATAATAAAGCAGTGTTGGTTTTCATCTGAGCATTTCAAAATGCTTTAAGAACTCTACTACATTAGACATTGCAACTGCTTTGCACTGAGCCTATTCTACAGGTTCCTAAAGTAAGGCTTAAGCAGGTAAATGTAGAGAATGTTCTGAACCAAAAAAAGCCCCAGACCTAAATACTTTGGTGTGGGTCTCAATGGTGTAGCTCAGGTTGATCCCTAGCTTGCCAATGCCCGGATTTCATAAGTTGTTTCATGTAGGCAGACGTGTGCTTCCATCTAGAACCCTATTTACTCAACAGGGTTCCACATGTACACTAGGACTGGGGGTGAAGTTTGCATGTAAATGTGATCTCCCAGGTAGGAAGAGCATCCAGGAGTCTTGGCTTCAAAGACACCCTATGTTCTAACCACTAATGCCCTGATTTAGCATGCAAAGCACCTAAGCAAGTGGCTGAGTCCCCCATTGATTTCATGTGCTTAGATGCTTTGCTAAAGCAAAGGCCTAAGAAAACCCCTTTTCCTGTAGCGTTTGTAAGCCAGGAGATGAAAATCATCACAGAAGATACAAATGAAACAGAATTAAGCATTTGATCCATGTCAGAAAGCTGCTTTGTCAAACTGGTTCAGGGAATTTGCAAACTCCAGAATATTTTTAAAGACATGTACGCATGCAGAATACACCTCACATTTCTCTGCACAATGCAAAGAAGCACGTAAATCTCTCTATGGATGTGTTTCTTACCGATCACAATTTTACATGTTGCTTTTATGTGCTGCCAGTGAGTTAAGAGTCTGTTACTATTTGGGTGCTCAAAGAGTCAACATGCGTTAGAAGTTTTAGTTCAATCTTTGATAACTTTAAATTGCTACATTCAGTTTCAGGGGGTGAAAAATCCAGACAATCCTCATAGGACACCATGCAATTTTTCATCTGAATCTCGCATTTTTTTTCTAAAGTGTAAATAAATTCCTTGTTAACACTGTGGGGTCTTTGCATACATTCTGCCTGCCCCCTTGGAACAGATGATTAATTTAAAGTTTCATTAGCATGACTTAGCATGGTCTCATTTGTTTCTAATAGCTTTGCCTCCAAAACCTGTCAGAGAGACACTGACGGAAGCTGAACCGATCCTCCCTTGCATAACGATGAATCCCCAGTGGCAAGGTCTCTCTGTTAATAAGAGCCAGTGGAAGTCTCTACACATTTCACTCCTCTTTCAACTTCGTAAACCTGAAAATTCAATTAGAATGAGTTCTCGTGCTACGTTGCTCTAAACTGTCATGGGTAAGACCTGAGTGAGATTTTTTTTTTAATTAAGCAGCAAATTAAGCCAGAGCTAACCTTTGACTCAGCAGTGTGGAACAAGCAGCAATGGCATTGATTCTGTCATTGGTAATGTATCTTGACTTCTTGCTGTGATACTGCATTCCATATTCTTCATAGTGATATTATTATGATATGATTATGACATAATTATGATGTAGTTTATGCAAGAAAAGTCATGCGAGGTGTCATTGGAAAAGTTATGTTTTGCTGAATATGATTACCATATGTGTATGAATGTATCATTTTTGCATCTAAAAGTTATTAATATTGACTATTTATCTGTATTTCAAATGTAGTTACAGCTGGGTAATGCCCAGATAGTGGATGGGGAAGGGCCTATTCAGGGCAATGAGTCATTAGGAAACAACAGTAGGCCTTAGGAGAAGCTTATCTCCCACCTGGAGAGCCTTCCTGAGAATGCTCCAAACAGCCTGTGAGTAGTGGCTGCTATGAGTCTATAAGGACGTGTGATCAGACAACATGATGCTGGACTCCATCCTGGGATGTCAGTATTTTTCCACAGACTGGTCTGAGAACCAAGCTTTGAAACAAAGTGTTCCCGCCATATTAGAAAGCTATATAAGCTAGGGAATCACATCATCTCGTGTTCTTCACTCCCCACCCAAGAAAACTCCTAGAAACACCTGAGGAACAAAGACTGAGCTGAGGAAAGTGCTGGACCCAGACTAAAGGGATTTCTAGCCTGTGAATGAGACACCTGGAGATTCCAAGCTGTAAAGTAAGTGCAGCTTTCCCCTTAAGAATCTGCAGCCTGCTAGTATCATCTCTTCACGTGAGAATCTGCTATTCATATCCAATCTATTGAGTGTATTAAGATTAGTTTGTGTTTTTTGTTTATTTGCTAGATAATCTACTTTGATTTGTTTGCTATCACTTAAAATCTATCTTTTGTAGTTAATAAACTTGTTTTTGCTTTATTTAAACCAGTGAGTTGGAGTGAAGTATATGGGAATCTTAGCTTAAGGGACAAAGGCTGTTGCATATTCCTTTCCAAGTTGAGGGAGAGGGTGAACTTTGTGAGTTTATGCTGTATAATTCCCTGTGCAGCACAAGGTGGTATAATTTTGGGTTTATGCTCCAGAGATGGTGTGTGCCTCAGGAGCTGGGAGTTGCCTTGGCTGTAGCCTTCCTATGCAGGGTCTGGTCAGAGAACCTGCATGTAACTGCAGCTGGGTGTGTCCCTACCTGTATTTGTGCTGGTGAAAGTGCAGGCTAGAGGGCTTTGCAGCTTGTCACAACAGTACAATGTGAGAGGGAATCTAGGCTGATGGGTCAGGGGACTCAGTGGTACCTCAGTTCCAGATGGCATCAAAGGGAGACCCATCATACTTGCCCTTAGCCATTGTATCAGGTCATCACTCTCATGTTTTTGTGTGTTCAGAGTGCCTGAGTAGCTGTAAAAGCATTTGGGAGGCCAACGTTGGGAGCATCACAGTCTTCCCAGAAGATCCAGTATGTCAGAAGAATTTACTAAAGCTGCAGAAACTCTATAATTCACAGACACAGGGGATTAAGAGAACTTGAAGGTTGAAAGGACCACTCGGGAGAGGAGAAAGTCCAGTAAGAGCCTGGTTCTGGGGCAGCTGCATAAGGGAGAACCTGGAAATAATCCATTAGCACCACCCATAATTTCCTATTACCCTACCTTCCACTGGTCCAATGACCATTGCTCAACACTGCTCCATAATGTTAACACTTAGCATCCCTACAGCCCTTTGCATCCAGATATGTGAGCACTTCACAAAAGTATCACTCTCCCTATTTTGTTGATGGGGAAAGTGAGGCATAGAGCACTTAAAAGGCTTGTTCAAGGTCACTCAGGCACTAAGTCGAGGAGTCAAGAAAAGATCCCAGATCTTGCGATTCCAAGGTGCTATGTCCAATGCACTGGACCATGTTGCCAGCATAATAGACAGGAGTAAGGTTGCCTAAAGTGGGCTCTCACTTCCTGGCCCAGCAAAGCCTGGGAGCACTTATTGGAGGACCCTGCCAAATTCATGGTCCATTTTGGTCAATTTCATGGTCATAGGATTTTTAAAATCGTAAATTTCATAATTTCAGGTATTTAAATATGAAAATTCACCTTGTTGTAATTATAGGGTTCTGACTGAAAAAGAAGTTGTGCATGTATGTATGTGGGGGAGGGGTTTGCAAGGTTATTGTGGGGTGGATTGCAGTACTGCTGCCCTTACTTCTGCCCTGCTGCTGGCAGCGATGCTGCCTTCAGAGCTGGGCAGATGGAGAACAGCAGCTGCTGTCTGGGAGCCCAGCTCTGAAGGCAGAGCCGCTGCCAGCAGCAGCATCACAGAAATAAGGATGGCATGGTATGTTATTGCCACTCTTACTTCTTCGCTGTTGCCTGCAGAGCTGGGCCCTCAGTCAGCAGCTGCCGCTCTCCGACCACCTTGCTCTGAAGGCAGCAGAGCACAAGGGTAGCATGATATGATCTTACGATCCTTACTTCTGCGCTGATGCTGGTGGGGCACTGCCTTCAGAGCTGGACGCCCAGCCAATAGCTGCCAATCTCCAGCCACCCAGCTTTGAAAGCAACACATAATAATGGTGGCAATATTGCAACCCCCGTAAAATAATCTTATGATCCCTCTGCAACTCCCTTTTGGGCAGGACCCCCAATGTGAGAAACGATGGTCTCCCTTGTGAAAAATGTATAGTATAAGGCAAACACACACAAAAGACCAGATTTCACGGGGGGAGCGGGGAGGGGAGTATGAGATTCACAGTTCATGACCCATTTTTCATGGCTGTGAATTTGGTAGGGCCCTACTAATGGGATAGGACACTCGGTCCTTAAAATGGAAGGAGCACATTTTTCTGCACTGCAGAATCCCACTGGCCAATGCAAATATTAATAGTTCCAAAGGGAATCCCCACCAGCCTTCGTTGGCTGGAATAAAAGATATTGCAGGCATAGTGAGGTAGTCCATCAGGGAAGAACGGAGTGAAGAGTTCTTAAAGTCCCTCTTTGAGGCACTGGGGAGTCACCATAGAAACAAACCAGCCCCTCTTCCTTCATTTCGTAGTTCCAGCTCCTTCCATGAATCTGAACGTGTTGTGATAATTACAGGGATGTATTTTTAAAAAGAGAAACAAATCTCATTCCCACTGCTGCCATAGTACTCCTAAAGGCTATAAGTCAATAAACTATCAGACCATTGTATTCTTTCCCTCCTCCACATTAACATATTCAAGAGCATTAAGGGTAGTCAAGCTGTAAATCAGGAGAACTTTAGCAGTTAATTCAGGAGAGATCCCAGCTGAAAATGGAAAAGATTGTATAGTTATTTAGAAAGAGAAGAAAGGAGGTGAAGAAACTGTACCACATGCCAGATAGCTCTGAGGAACATCTTCAGAACTAAGAAGCGAAGCAAGAGCCAGCTTGTTTTAATGCTGAGAAGTCTTAACTGTGTAATGGACAGTGCTGGAGCAAATACTGTGGGTTACCGGCCTCGAGGTAGACTTGAGTTCCTCTCCATTCAGAAGGAGAGGCTAATTTTCCCAGCCATTGTTACCCACTTCCAGTTTATTTAGTATTTCGGCCATAGCTGGGTTTGGATTGCTGCAGTCAATACATTTACCAACAGAAGTAAAAACAAAACAAAACAACAAAATCTGTCCCAAATTGTCCACCAATAAAATTCAGTAAAAATTATTTACATGTTAGTAGAAGTGGAAGATAAGAACATAAGAATGGCCATACTGGGTCAGACCAAAGGTCCATCTAGTCCAGTGTGGCCAATGCCACGTGCTTCAGAGGGAATGAACAGAACAGGTAATCACCAAGTGATCCATCCTCTGTTGCCCATTCCCAGATTCTAGTAAACAGAAGCTAGAGACACCATCCCTTCCCGTCCTGGCTAACAGACATTGATAGACCTATTCTCCAGGAATTTATCTAGTTCTTTTTTGAACCCTGTTATAGTCTTGGCCTTCATAACATCCTCTGGCAAAAAGTTCCACATACTGACTGTGTGTTGTGTGAAGAAATACTTCTTTTTGTTTGTTTTAAACCTGCAGCCTATTAATTTCATTTGGTGAACCATAGTTCTTCTGTTAAGAGAAGCAGTACATAACACAGCCTTATTTACTTTCTCCACACCAGTCATGATTTTATAGACCTCAATCATATCCCCTCTTAGTCGTCTCTTTTCCAAGCTGAAAAGTTCCAGTATTATTTATCTCTCCTCATATGGAAGCTGTTCCTTACCCCTAATCATTTTGTTGCCCTTTTCTGAACCTTTTCCAATTCCAATATATCCGTTTTGAGATGGGGTGAATAAATCTGCACACAGTATTCAAAGTGTGAGCATACCATGGATTTATATAGAGGCAACATGATATTTTCTGTCTTATTATCTATCCCTTTCTTAGTGATTCCCAACATTCTGTTAGCTTTTTTGACTGCCACTGCACATTGAGTGGATGTTTTCAGAGAACTATCCACAATGACTCCAAGAACTCTTTCTTGAGTGATAAGTTAAAAATAGTTGTTTTGGTTTTTTCCCTTACTTGGGGAGTTTGCAGACTAGCCAAAGAATGTATACATATCTACATATGTAGACCTAGACAATCATGTGTTTGGGCACTATAGAGTCATACCTTTTTGGTGATATGATACAATCCCACCTGCACTATGTGATTACAGTTGCTCTATCCTTTCAATGCATAAAGTCATGCTATTCATTTACACCTGGGTGCTCCTGGAGGAGGCAGAGGGATATTACATGCTTGCATGACTCTGCCAGCAAGAAAAGATGTGCTGTTGTAGGCATGTCAGTCCCAGGATACTAGAGAGACAAGGTGGGTGAGGTAATATTTTTTTATTGGACCAACTTCTGTTAGTGAAAGGGACAAGCTTTTGATCTTACAGGTCTGGAGATGTCAAAGCCCACCTTCCTGGGTCACACCAGCTAATGAAGAGTCCCTGGTGAAGGAAAATCAGATGAGGGGATGGGTGAGACAGAGGTTGCAGTGGCACAAAGCAACATCAATAGCCCCTCTGCCAGTAAAGGAGTTCCCTGAAAGTGGTTTGTGCCAGCTAAGTGGTATGGGAGGGATGGGGAGGGAAGGAGGCTATAGCATGGGACCTTCCTATAGCCTCTTCCAGTAGGTCACCTATATGCCATCATGTGCCAGCAATGCCCCTCTGCCATGTACATTGGTCAAACCGGACAGTCTCTATGCAAAAGAATAAATGGACACAAATTTGACACCAGGAATTGTTACATTCAAAACCAGGAGGAGAATACTTCAATCTTCCTGGTCACTCAGTAACAGATCACAAAGTGGCAATTCTTCAACAAAAGAACCTTCAAAAAGAGACTCCAGCGTTAAACTGCAGAACTGGAATTAATTTGCAAACTGGACACCATCAAATTAGGCCTGAATAAAGACTGGGAATGGATGGATCATGACAAAACCTAATTTCCCCCATACTAATTTCCCCCTACTGTTACTCACACCTTCTTGTCAACTGTTTGAAATGGGCCACTCTCATTACCACTACAAAAGTGATTTTTCCTCCCTTGCTATCCTACTGCTAATTGAATTGTCTCGTTAGACTGACCTCCCACTTGGTAAGGCAACTCTTTCTTTTCATGTGCTGTGTATTTATACTTGCTACTGTATTTTCTACTCCATGCATCTGATGAAGTGGGTTCCAGTCCACAAACGTTTATGCCCAAATAAATGTGTTAGTCTTTAAGGTGCTACAAGGACTCCTCATTGTTTGTACAGCCCAAGTGGAGCTTAAGGCTGCCAGCACCGTGGTGTGACTTCTTGTGGATGGTGCCCTTCCACCAGCACACACCACAAACATGCAGCCATAGATGACATGTAACTCTTGATGGTGGGGGTCACAATTTAAAGACTAGGGGAGGAGAGATATGACTGCCCCACGTGCCACCTCTAGGAGGTGGGGAGACATGGGGAAATTTGAAACTTGTGGCTGGCTTCAGCTGGACTTTTGCTGGCAGCTGCTGCAGAGTCATTCACAGGTGAGAAACCCCGTCCCACAGGGTGGCCGGCCAGCAGGCTGGCTGCGGGGGAGGTGGGCAAAGCTGTGGTTGGGAGCTGTTTTGCTTGTGGGAGTGAGTCTGGGAGCAGTGGTGGAAGAGATCTCAATCCGGGGAGTGAGGGGAGTTGGAGGGGAGCTCAGCAGGAACTGTGGTCCCGTTAGACCGTCTGCTTCATTCCCAGGTGAAGACCGTAGAGAAGAGAAGGCACTGAGTTGTTAGCAGTCAAGCAGGACTCAGCCCACACACCTCAGTGCACCTAGAGATGGCAGGCGACTGGGTGGGCTCTGCCCTCAGCATTTTTGGGAGCAGGGCCAACTAGAAGACAGAAATCTGGGGCAGGGGCACGAGACCTCGCCTGACCCCACCCCATGCATTGCCTCTGGGTGCAGCAAGCTTTTCTATGAGAGCAGTAGGAGAATGTAACCCTGTGGTTGCCCTGCAATTGAAGAGAGACCACTGCCTGGGACTCTGTTCTAAGATGAGGTAGGCTATGCCATGTCGAGTGAGAATCAAGTACTCTCCTGGATTACACCCTTTGCAGTCACAGTGAAGTCAGAGGGGATATCCTGGATGTAACTGAAGTCAAAATCAGTCTGGAATGTAGCCATTATTACATTATGTTGAGTTTGAATTAGGAGAAGAACCTGAACTGGATTTCTAGGCCACTAAATATGCAAATGCTGCTGTGATTAGCTTTCCCAGGAAGTTGTGTGATACATTTTCCCCTCAAGAACTGGAGAAGGAGTACAATATTTTTATATCTCTCAAAGGGCCCTCATTTTAAGCCACATCACTCAGTGCCATCTCAAAGTTAGCTACAGTCCAAAAAAAAGTGTAGTGTCCTCTTGCTTTACTTGTTGAAACTCAGTTGTATGAGAAATAAAAATCATGAATTAGCTTATAGAAAGAATGATTGGCTCTGAAGGAATCAATCCCACAGCATTTTAAACTGGCATAAATCACAGGACTCTCCCTCTCCATTGGCAGGTTTGAGAAGTGCAGCACTATGATAGAGAGAGCAAAGAAGCAACTGTCAAGATCACAACTCTGAAGTACCAAGATTAACTCCTCTATTTACTGGGGATGATAAGAAGAAGATCTACCTACACTAACAGAAAGGTTCTTAGCATTAAATAAATGAAGGTTGAAACAGGGTGCATTGATTTAAATCAAGGCTGTTTAAATCACACGTTAAATCAAGTGGAAAGGCTGGATTTAAATCATTGATTTTAATCAAGTTTTCCATTTGTACTTGTTACTTTCTAAAGAAAGGTGCATTTTCATAGGTTGATACAGCGATTAATATATCTTGATCTATAGCTAAATAGAGACTTTGCACCAGAATTGGTATATCTATTTGCTACCTAGGAGGATGCACTGTAACAAACTATATAATTACTTAAATAAATGTATATTTTTTTCAGATTGATGGATGTTAGAAAATGGTGAGTGATATATTGCTTATTTACTAGATATTGATATTTTTCACATGATTTGTGTCAAGTTGCATTAAGATGGTAACTGGAATGTAATTAAACACACAAAACGGCATCTAAAATTTATTTTTATTAAGGAAAATGGGCCCCTAATGGAGCACATAACCTGATTTGTCATATTTATCAAGATTGAAAAGCATCTTTTAACTCAAGGTTTTTGACAGATGTTCATGGATTCAACATATTTGTTTTTATTTAAATGTTTTAAGACATTATAATAACTTTAGGCTTTACCATATCGTGTCTTAAATTCAGATTTCATTTTAAACTGGTTTACTTTTAAAAAAGAAAAATCTATTATTTAAGTCAAAAATCTGATCTGATTTTTTTTAGGAACATGATGATGGTTGGAAAAGCAATTTGTGATCTTTAAAAATAAAAGCCACTTGTGACGAATCACAGAAGGAGTGGAAAGTCAGTGTGAAGATCAGAACAGAGTCTTCCATCATTACTTGGATTACAATAGCACCTATAGGCCTCACTGAAGATCAAGGCCCCATTGTGCTAGGCTATAAATACCTTTCAATCCAAACAGACAGGACAGCCTAAGGGAAACAGTCACAGAGAGGTCAGTGACAAAGCTGAGGCTAGAAAACTAGTGTCTCAGCTCCCAGGCCAATGATCTATACACCAGACCCCACTGCCTTTCACATACCTTACACGCAGAAATCAATTCACTAGTGTATATTACATTGATTTCTGCCTTTCTGACCAATACAGCAATAACCACTTTCTGAGTTTACAGGCATTAGCCTTGCCTACCACACAGAAAATTTGGTTAGAAGCCATTGCTTCTGTATTAAACAGTGACAGCTGGAAGTAATAACTCACCACAATGTACACCAACTTAATTGTATTACCTCCGAGAGGTGGCGGGGAAGCAAACAGCTACTGCATGTTTTCCGCACTGTGGATGTCTGTAATATGCTAGAAAGAGAGACTAACTGCATTTGGCGAAAGTTCAGGAAAAGGTAAACCAAGGAACTAGGCAGGGCCAGAAGATTAAAGGAAAATGCTTTTCACACGACAATATCTTATTAGATGTTCTCAACTTTCATTAGAGTCTTTGTCACATTGTCTCCTTCCCCATCTACCCAACTTTGTTGGCAACAATAAGACTTTGACAGGTGCAAGAATAAAAACCATCTTTCCAAGAAAAACAATTGATACTTTTGAAGTGTCTCATCAAACTCCATAGCAGAGCCTGAATACACAAATAATGAAGGTGCAGCCCTTGTGATCAATGTTTTTTCACCCATAGAAGACTTACTGTGTTCCTTTTCACACTAAAGAGGCTGCTTTCAATCTTCAGAATACCATGAAAATAAAGCTAGACTTACCATCAAAATAGAATTAGGGTCAGACTCTGCCCTTGGATATAGCTGATGTGTGTGTGTGTGCACACATCTAAGGCAATGTTTGGCCTTTCATTAGTAAGTTCCGATGGCATAGCCACATGATCCATGAGAAAGGAAAAAACGATTACTAACCTTTCCGTAACTGTTATTGTTCGAGATGCATTGTTCATGTCCATTTCACATTAGGAGTACATGTGTCATGTTGTGCCACACGTTTATTTGCCACTATAAGGGACACTGCCAGCAATGCACCCTCTCAGTTCCTTCTTGCTGGTTAACTCTGACAGAGGAGCAGGAGGGTGAGTCATGGAATGGACATGAACAATACATCTCAAAGAACAAAAGGTATGGAAAGATTAGTAACAATTTTTTTTTTTCTTCAAGGGCTTGCTCCTGTCCATTCTACTTCAAGTGACTCACTAGCAGTAACCCAGGAGCAGAGCTCGGAGTTCATGGACATACGAATTGCAACACCACTCTTTCGAACTTGGCACAATCTCTGGCCAGCTGGGAGATGGTGAAGTGGATATCTCATGCGAGAAGACTGACCTACTGCTCACTGGTGGGTGGAAGGTTGATTGCCCTAGATGTATCTTGATAGATGTGAGGGTCAAACTTGTTGTTTTAGGTGGAGCAGGTTATCAAGTATAGACTGAATGGAAGACCGAGTAGGAGAAAGACCTCACTAGGATTACCATATCGAAAAATGGCTCACTTGGCCAGGTAGGTAGCCTAGTAGACAGCTTCCTACTACCTAGCAAAAACTGGAAGACTAGTTCTGAACAGGCCTGGTTCCCTGGGTTCAACCATGGAGCTTCCACATGGTCGGGTGAATGGTACTGGGGTTTGAATGGAGTAAATGACTGTGGTATTGTGAAATTATGTCCACATGGAGTGGGAGAGATAGCAGGGGGTGCTGCCAACAAGTCTAGCAGCATGCCAAACCAGTGTTGGCGCGGCCACACCAAAGCTATAAGAATAACCTCACCTTGTCACACTTGGTTGTGGTGGGAGGAGAAAGATCTGCTGAGGTGATATGTCAGGGCATTCCAGGCTTCTGGAAGATTGGCAGTTTTGAGGTGAATGGAGTGTTTCATGCAGAAGTCCTATAGAGGAACAGCCTCCTGACACAGGTGGAGGAAAGCTCTCCTTCCTGCTTGTTGATGTAGAACATGGCCACAAATTGTCTGTAAGTACCCGTACTACTTTGGAAGAAACACTTGGCAAGCTAAGCAGACTATTCTGAGCTCTCTGCTGCTTGTGTGTAGACAGAGAGAGCTCTTCCTGGACCAAAGGCCCTGTATTCTGAGGTGATCAAGATGGGCTCTCCAACCTAGATCGTAAGTGCCCAAAACTAGAGACACCAAAGACTACGGGGTGGCAAAGGAAATGCCTGCCATTGGGGCCTCTTCAATATCTATGCAACTCCGGTAGTGAGGTGGAGGTGGATGGGGGCAGTTGACAACACTTGTAATCTCTGCTCCTCCTCTTGAACAGCTGAGAAGTGGACTGATTTCTGGGGGCTGAAATGTTTCCTCAAAGGAGCAGAGTATACAGGCCCAAAGACCTAGGGGTGGCCCATGAATCCTTCAGGACATGGAGCTTTGTGTCATTTTGCTCCAAAAATAATGAGGTACCTATGAATGGGAGGTCTTGGGTTGACTGTTGGACCTCCTGTGGTAGCCGCAAGGACTCTAGCCAAGAGCACTCTATCATAGTCACTGTGGAAGCCATCGTTCTGGCTGTTGCATTCAACGCATCCAGGGCGGCCTAGAATGAGGCTCTATGTTCTTTCTCTCCTCTGAGAGGGCAGAGAACTCTTGCCTGGACTCCTGAGGCAGTGAGTCTAAATTTCAGAGTCCCACATATTGTAATCTTACTTCTCCAGTAGGACTTGCTGGTTTGAGATACGACATTGCAAATCTCCCACCGAATACATTTTTCTGCCAAACAGATATAGTTTATTTAAGTCTTTCTGTTTGGGGGTAACACTTGCCTGGCCTTGTCTTTCCCTCTCATTGACTGCCATTACAACTAGGGACCCAGGAGGAGGGTGAAAATATGAGTGCTTATACCCTTTAGCTGACACACAGTATTTCTTCTCTGCCCTCTTCAAAATATGTGTGAGGAGAGAAAAGATGGGGTTTGCCACAGGGTTCTGACCAATCCCATAACATCCTCATTGATGGGCAGGGCCATTGTAGGTAGAGTTGCAGTAGCCAAAATATCAATTAAGCTATGGGAAGACTCCTTGAGCATCTCAACCTCGAGTCCTAGATTAGCACCTGTTCTCTTTAGAAGCTCCTGATGGGCATTTCAAATCATCTTGCAGCAGCGAGCTGCTCAGTCCAGCCTCATCTTGGGAGAAGAAAAAGCCCTGTACTGGAGGGCGAGCTTCCTCCTCTTCTTCTACCCTCTTACTTCCATCGGGCCTACATCTTGTTTGTCAGTACTGGACTCGGTGCCAGAGTTGGGGTCTTGTGCCAAATGGACCAGTGTGGGGTGCCTGCCTCTCAGATGCAACTGAGTAGGACTGGTGGGACAACAGCTCTGGTACTGGGGGAACGCCCACAGGTTTCAGAACTGCCACTGCATAGGCTACTGTCCTCTTGGCCAGGTGCCAGTGGGGAGACCTGCACCAAGATCCGGCAGAATGTAGGACAGGTAACAGCAACAGCTCTTTGTATGGGCATAGGACTCCATCTCAGACTCTGACAAAGAGTCCTCCTGAGGTGACCACAGGGGAACAGTATCCCTCACTTCTGCGGGTCGGTGCCAAGGGTCCAGGGACTGGTGTCGGGATGAGGACAACCTTGCTTCTAGAAGATACCAAGGGCCCCAGTGCCAGGAAAGTGCTTGGAGCCCCATGCTCTCTTTTGCTCATGCTCATTGGAGCCAGCAGTTGTCCTGTTGGGGTTGTCAGTACCAGGAGAGAGAACAAGTCTTTGACCAGTGCAAAGGCCTCCTGGATAGAAGGCACTGCCATCCTGCTGACCTCCTGGCATCAGTGGGGGGTCCCACACAGACTCAACTGGAGTGAGAGAGGAAGAGTGGCTCGATGTGGGTTGTACTCCACTGTCAATTTGATTTAAATCAAATCCACCCTGGCAAAAACCAACAAACAAAAGAGCCCAGTGAACTAGATGGCTCAGGATTTTCATAATCCGATACAAAGGGCCTAAGCCATCACTACTCTGTACCTTGTGTATTAATTTATACCAGTGTATAGTGAGAGCAATATACTGTACTAGCATTCTGATTCAGTACTATTTTTCTGGGGTTTGACTACAGCATGTTCTGTACAACAAAGAATCAAGTTTCAAGTCTAGGTGGATATAACCAGTTTTGTTTTATTTTATTTTTTTCATTTGATGGTTCTTTCCTGGCCAATGGGAAAAAGGACTAGCTTCAGTCTAGTTCCTGGTTAACAAGTGTTCAGATAACATAAAATGCTAATTAGCACCATTTAGTATAAAAGAGTAGAGGGTTGCTGATGCAATACTATATAACTCCAATATACTCCCCTTTTTCCTGCACCTTAGCTCAACTCTCTTCAGGTCTTTTCAGAAAACACTACATAGCTTTAAACCTCGGGGCTTTTGTATGTAAAACCCTGATAAGTAGGTGTCAGTAGTTCCCAGGCAACTTCAAAGAGAGAGTACCATACAGGTTCTTAGTCAATAAATCTTTAACGCACACAAAAGCATTGTAAATTGTATTTGGAGCATCATGAATAACTTTAAACAAAAGCTGCTAGTCAGTAAATCTAGTATTGTTCCTTATCCAAACTTCCCCACTTGGTTGTTGTTAAATATATTTATATATATAAGGTTCGGATGTAACATGTATGTTTCTGTTCTGTACCATGCCCATCAAAGCACATTCTCTTCTGACCCTCTCTCAGAGAAGATTTTAGTCTTTGTAGTGGGGCCCTAATATATATTGTGTGTCACCTGCACTCTTCAAAGAGTAGCAGAATGGCAGCATCTCTGTTCTTACAAACACTTCAGAACCTTGTCAGTAAACAGAGTCTAGGGAGTTCCACAGCTAAAAGCATTCTAACGCTTGGCTTAGTAGCTGACTTGTCCTCAGTTGCTGGTGTTTACCAATGTATGCCAGCCAGCATATATCATGTGAATAATATATATTACCCACACTAATCTCTCTCTATATATATTAGCATGCAAAAAGCATAAATAGCACAACTATAATAGCATTTATATAGCCTAAACTGGCCTATGCTTTTTATATAACTCTGTTCAGTAATGCTAAGTATCCATAACCCCTACCATTAATGAAGTAAGTTTTTGAACTGGGCAAATAGGGAAGCTGTCAAGACCAGGATAGATGACTGCTTTACTCCCCTGTACTGGAATGTCCCAAAGGGAGAGAATAAGACATGATTTTTCTATCCTTGTACAAACCTAGGAGGTACCTGCACACCCATTGGTGCCTAGCATGCATGGCTTCAGAAGAAGGAGATAATGGTATCAGAGAAACAAGGTAGAAAGCTGATTGATTACATCTCATTTCATTGGAGGTACAAAATACCTTTTACTTGTAAGCAGGTAAGGTATCAAAAGATGGCTTTAGGGGTGTTATCTAGGGAATATACCTTCTGCATAAGATTAATGTAACGATGCTGCACAAGACAGCTTCCTGGAGACTGGTATCATACAGAACCTGTCTCCTGCACTATATTATTATTCACTTATACAAATTAATCTGACTGGCATCTGTTATTAGGTCTCTTGAGTATATTTCACAACAAACCAAAGTGTGGTCACACAATTGACTATACAATTTCTCAACACTAGGGAAACAAATCTATAACCTGTATCCAAAATGGAATGGATATTGGGATCAGCATATATTAAAAACAAGCAAACAACACTCTTGATGTCTAGGGCTCTCAATTCTGTGTGGTACTATCTTTTTTTCCCCCATACGTCTAGTTAAGTCAGGTATGTCCAGACTTCTTTTGTTCAGCTCTGTCCCTATTCTCTAACTGAGACAGAAACCCAGTTCGAAGCAGTTAGCTAATATCTAAATGTAAGTTCCACAAGCTGTGCAGCACCTAGAGGAGACAATTGCCCCCCTCCAAACTCTCCCTCCAGGTCCACAAAACCCAGTCAATAGACCAAACATTATCCGAATGTAGGGCTTCCCTAGTAAGTACAGCTGGAATAACACTAACCTGTATCCAAAGTGGCAGAAACACTGGGAACCAGCCCTTACAGCAGACATCTCTTGATCTACAGGACTGTCTTTAACTCCTATATTTATAACCTCTCCCCAGCCCCCCGTGCTCTGATTGGCTCAGCTATCATATGGTGACTATCTGTGGGTCCTTTCTATATAGCTTCAGAAGCAGCTACTGAGCAAGTCCAGTAACTGCCATACCCTACTTCTGGATGTTTATGAGCCTTTTTAGCTGAGTTACCCTGACGTGCACTCTGCATATGTGCAGAGAGACAGAGTATTCCAGCTAAATTCCAGTCTCCTGCACACTGCTTCTTTCCCTTTTATGGGTCAAGCAAAGTCAAATGCTGTTGTTGAAGAATAAAGTGTATGGGCTATATAGGAAAAGATGGCCTGGTGACTAAAACAGTGGGGTAAGAGGCAAGATTTCTGGGTTCTAGTCCTAGTTATGCCAGATGTTGGTTTATATGACTTGCTCAATATCACACACAACATTCTGAAACTGGGTTACCTAAATTTACATCGTCTTTACATAAAGAAACTTCATTTCCAGAGGTGTTGAACATCCTCTCTCCAGGGCCAGATTTACATTTTATGTACCCTACCCACAGTATCTTCAGCACCCCCTGCTTACAGCCACAGCCACACCCCCACCCCACTGCCACTCCCTCCTCCACACTGGCCAAGACTGGCCTGGCTGCTGCAATGATCCCAAGGAGCTCGGCTCCAGGGAGGCAGGCGACAGAAGTGGGTTAGTGGAAAAAGCAGCTGCCTTTTGATTCCCCAAAGGGGTAGGGGGAAGGGAAAAGAAAGGGAGAGGGAAAGAAATTCCACCCCCACTGCCCCTTGCTCCCCACCTACCAGGGAAGCTTACATAGGGAAGTCTGCAGCTACCTTCCAGGCAGGTTATATGGGGATTACCCCAGCTCCAGTTACAGGGAAGGGAGACACCCCTCCCCCCTGATCCACCTGTCCCCAGAGAAATTACTAGCCACTTTGCTCAAAATGTTGCTTGCTGAGCCACCTTAAGCTTCATAGTCCTGTCAGCAGGCGAAGCTGGTACTTGGGACACAGAGCAGGGGCGAGCTGCCCTGGCAAGTCATCGGGTGATGCTGATTCTGGAGAGTCCAGAAGCTCCTGCTGCTATGACAGCAATCCTCCAGCTCCTTTCCCTTCCCAGCAGCTGCAAGTGTCATGAGCCAGCGGGTCAGATCCTGGCGAAACAGAACAGGGAAGACCATTTCCCCCTACACCCACACCCTGCGCCCCAGGTCTCCCTCCAGGGCCAGCATTCCCAAAAGGAATAATTTCACCTGAAACACTACTTTCCAAGGGTTGTGGTAGATTCTCCATCACTGATGATGTTTTAATCAAAAACGGATGTGTAGTTCAAACAGGAATTATTTTGGGGAAGTTCTTTGGCCCATATTCTGCAGGAGGTGAGACTACATCACAGTGGGTCCCTTCTGACCATAGCATCTATGAATATCATTTTGAAATAGTTTGTCATGTCCTGGCATGGCAGTAGTAAATGCTCAAATGGTTGAACAAAGTAGAGCTGTGTCTGTTTATGCTGGTTTTGGAGTTTGAAGAACATTAGGAAATTGCATCAAGTAAACTACTCTACAGTACATTTCTTCTTTCACTTTAAGATCAATTTCATGTCCTTGCTTTATAAAGCACTATTCGTTTTGTTCCAGTCTGTCCCTCTCTCATGCCCCTTCCTGTCATCATGTAGCTTCAGCCTTCTTTCTGTCTCATCACTTCTTTACATCAACCGTGCAAACAGTTGCACACATGCTTAACTTTACGGCTACTACACTGCAAATGACTTGTAATAGGCCAGTAGTCCCATTGCACTCAAAGTGAAAAGTTAAAGCCCCATTTATGTGCTTACATGATTGGTCCTTGGTACAAAAGCCTTTTCCTCGGCAGCTCTGGCCATCAACAGCAGCCTTCCTGAATCCCTCCATTCTCCATCTCTTTTTAAATCCCATTTGTATATATGTAATTTCTGTCTTGCGTACACTTCCCACGCTCTCCTTTCATTATTTGGGGGAGGAGGGGATTAGCTATAACTGTTATTTTATTCTGGAAAACAAGTTGGGATACACTTTGTATTCATAAATATGCAGCTTTTCCACATGATTAGTCAGACGGCTTATGAGTATTCAATGAGCAATGCTGTAAAACGTTATGAAACTGACTGACCGGTTATACTATCACAAGAACATAGTACTGCATCTGCTTGTTTAAAAGTTGTGGTGATGCATTGGATCTTTCCCCACTAACAAGCTGATAGCCAGCAAATGAACATGCCTTACTCTGGCATATACCTGCCCAGGATTTAATACACCATCACTTGTCTGGGAGCATGTAACATCAGTATCAATGTAATTGTTGTAATCACCAATAGACAGGTAGTACCAAAGAATAATTCTTTCCACTGCAAATATCACTGGGTGAAATACTCTGGCCTGTGTTATGCAGGAGGTCAGAGCAGATGATCATAATGGTCCTCTGTGGCCTGAAAATCTGCAAATAAACTTATTTATTGACATGCTCTTGGCTAAAAACTGATCAATAGAGCCGCTGTCCTCAGGTGACTAACTCTCAAAATACGAGGTCTTGTTCCCAGTCTGACTGTCTCATAAGAAGAAAGAGCACAGGACAATCTACTCAGCTGTGCAGCTGATTTACCTCTTGTAATAAAGCCTCCTGTCCCAGATCTGGACTTTAGCGTCCAAGACCTGGGCGCTTACCTGAAACTCCCCCAAGCTCACTACCAGCTTGGATATTCTCGCTGCCACCAGGTCAGGAATTATAGGGCCTGACCCCCCTTTCCTCTCTCTGGTGTCCCCAACCCTTCCTTTGGGGAACCCCCAAGACCCAGACCCCTGGGTCTTTCTCTCTCTCCTCTCCCAGCTTCCCCCCCTTTCCTGGGTTAGCCGGTGCAATGCTATACTTCACTCCTTGAATACAACCGGAGAGGCAATCTAGCTTCCCCGAGGCTAGGCATTCACCTAGTCAGCTCACACAAGAGATTCCCCCTCCCTTTGTCCTGCAGCCTTTCCCGCCCTGGGACAATAGGAAGGTGAGACACAGAGTTTGGGCTTTTCCCTCCCCCCTCTGCCTCACTAGGAAAAGAAACTTCCACAAGATTTAAAAAGAAAACTTTATAGAAAAAAAAAAAAAAAAATATAAAACAACAATCTTGCATTAAGAAACTCAATACAGGCTCTTGCTTATAAGAAAATATGAATAAACAGTCTGATTTAAAAGATAGCCCGATTAAACCAGTCCAACAAATCAACATACATGTAAATACAACACAAAGCTCATCATAGCCGAATTACTTTGCTTTCCTTTGTACTCACAGATGTTTAGGAGAAACTTTGAGATAAGATGGAGTTAGGAGAAAGTTTGTCCCTCACAGCCGAGGAAGCAACAAAGACACAGCAATCCACATCTGTACATACAACACAAAGCTCTTCATAGCCGAATTACTTTGCTTTCCTTTGTACTCACAGATGTTTAGGAGAATATTTGAGATAAGAGGGAGATAGAAGGAAACTTGTTTACCCATAGCCGAGAAAACAACAAAGACCCCGAGTATACAAATTCCCGCCCCTGACTTTACACAATCCAGTTCTCTGATTGGTCCTCTGGTCAGGTGTTTGGTTACCCTTTCCAGGTAAAAGAAACTTAACCCTTACCTTACCTATCTACTTATGACACCTCTGCTGAAGGTCTGCTCCACAGTCTTTGTAAAATGCTGTCCCCAGTACACATGCAATTGCTTGCGTGGTTTGGCACCTGCCTTGAACACAGGCTTAGAGATGTGTCACTCTCCTGTCCCTTTTACCATCACACTAAAATGCAGCTGTGAAATGAAATAGTTTAGAGAACCTGGTGCATCAGATTCAAAGGAGACATAGCAGATAGGGAAGAATGTGTGTGTTATTGTTGATGAGTGGATGCAAATCCAATATATGAATCTAAGGGTATGTCTACATTACAAAATTAGGTCGAATTTATAGAAGTCGATTTTTTAGAAATCATTTTTATGCAGTCGATTGTGTGTGTCATAGTGTAGACCAGGCCTAAGGGAGTGTCTGGAAATTTGTGGAACATGTATGTTGTGGCAGACAGAAGAATGCATGTGAATAAATTACAGGATTTGCAAACATATTGAACCACCTACTGGGAAACCTACTGCAAACGTAGCAACTACTGGTTTCTCTGAAAAACCAACTGTTCATTTAGTGTTTTAGCAGGCTTTCTAGGCACCCTTTTAAAAGAGTCTTGACATTAAGAGTCCCGTGGTCCATTATCTCCATGGCATTTTAAGCTGCATCCATATTCCCAGTTGTACCTAAGAAACAGCAGCAGAACCTTCACAGTGGAGCAGGGAAATACCATGTTCTTAAAGCATCTGAGTAATCCCCTTGACTCAATGGGGCTGACTCACATGCTTAAAGCTAAGTATGTTCTTGAATAGGCCCTCTGAAGTCAATAGCACAATTCAAACACCGATAACTAACAATGTCCCAGACTTCAGAGGTTCACTCTGCTCACTTCCCTATTTATTACACCACACAACATGTGGGACATCAGTATAGATTGATCGTGCCACTTCAGGAATGCAAAACATGGGCTGCTGCTATGTGAGCTAAAGGACCCCATTCCATCAGCCAAACCTCTAGCAGGCTCATCAACTTCTACCTGTGGCCAAGCCACAACTATAAGGGGACAGGGTGCCACAGTGAGTATGTTACCTCCTCAAAGAAGAGCCAAGATACACATGTGCATTGCCACATGGAACAAAAGATTTTGTCTGCTCTGCCACTTTAAGAATGGGAAGGTTCACAAAGCTCTTGTGTGTGTCCAGCTTGATTAAAACATACTGGTTTATTTGTGTTTTCAAGTCAGCAAGTACATTCTTGCCAATGGCTTCCCATTTGTTAGGCCGTATGCCACCTTTATGTTTTGAAATTAACTCTCCGGGTAGGTCTTTCTGGACTTACAATGGCATTCAGCTTAAATAAAGCAAAACAGTTTGCAAAATATCATTCTCCTTCTTGCATACCTCTGTGTCCTCTATAGTGACAAGCTAACTGAACTGATGGGCTTCACTTCTCATAAAAGTGAGGAATTATTCTGCTTATCTGCAGTACTTATACCCCTGCAGGTTACAATGGTCAATAGAAATAGACATTTCCTGAGATGCAGCAAAATATATGTTTTGTTTTGGACCCCAGAGGAAACTCTTTTTAACTAACAACAACAAGTGGCAGATACAAGGTAGATGAGGTAATATCTTTTCTTGGACCATCCTCTGCTGGTGGAAGGTACAAGCTTTCAAGCTTCACAGGGGACTTCTGCAGGTCTGGGGAAGGAAATCAGTGTCTGAACTTGTCATAAACAGATGGTTAAGGGTTAATGTCTCTTTTACCTGTAAAGGGTTAAGAAGGTCAGTGAACCTGGCTGACACCTGACCAGAGGACCAATGGGGGGACAAGATACTTTCAAATCTTGGTGGAGGGAAGTCTTTGTTTGTGCTGTTTGTTTTGTTCATTGTTCGCTCTTGGAGCTAAGAGAGACCAGACGTGCACCCCAGGTTTCTCCAATCTTTCTGAAAGTCTCTCATGTTCAAAATAGTAAGTACTAGCTAGGAAAGGCAAATTAGTCTTATGTTTGTTTTCTTAACTTGTGAATGTGTATTTTGCTGGAAGGATTTTTTACCTCTGTTTGCTGTAACTTGAATCTCAGGCTTGGGGCATGGGGGAGTCCCTCTAGTCTATGTGAGCTGAATACCCTGTAAACATTTTTCCATCCTGATTTTACAAAGAATTTTTACTTTTTTCTTTAATTAAAAGCTTTCTTTTTTAAGAACCTGACTTTTTTTCCCTTGCCTAAGACCCAAGGGGATTGGGTCTGAACTCACCAGGGATTGGTGGGGGGAAAGGAGAGGGGGAGAAGGTTAATTCCTCTCTGTTTTAAGCTCCAAGGAGTTTGGATCAGTGTAGCCTCTCAGGGTAACCCAGGGAGGGGAAAGTCTGGGAGGGGGAAAGGAGAAGGGATGGTTTATTTCTCCTGGTTTTAAGACCCAAGGGGTTTGGGTCTTGGGTTCCCCAGGGAAGGTTTTGGGGGAATAGAAAGTGTGCCAAACACTATATTTTGTCTGATGGCAGAGCTATCAGATCTAAGCTAGGAATTAAGCTTAGAAGTGTCCATGCAGGTCCCCACTTTTGGACGCTAAAGTTCAAACTGGGGGAAAAATACCTTGACAGAACTAAATACAAGTTGGGACAGATTGTTAAACATAAGGGGTCTGTGAAGGGGTGTTCACTCCTCCCTTTCCCTGAAAGGGTTAATGTAGACCTAGAAGAGGCTAATTAACCCAACAGGCCACAACTGAGGGGAATCAGGTCGCCAAGTATTCCCCTGACTGACTGAGGGAGCCCAGCTGAGGAGGAATGAGCTGGGCTGGACTTATAAAGACAGGGAAGTAGAAGCAGAGAGACTGCTGGGAAAGTCTGCTGTCATTCTCTGGCAGAAGGGAGGTGCTATTGGGCTCGCAGACCCAGAGCAGGGGGAAGCCAGGAAGGTAGGGCAGGACTCAGAAATGCAGAAGGTCTCTTCCATTCTAGACCTTTAACTGCTGGCTAGAGAGTCCACAAACCAGACCCTGGAGTAGAGGGTGGGCTTGGGTTTCCCTGCCAGCCACTGCGGGAGTGGTACTATGAAGCCATGAACAGGATCATTGAAGGAGACGTTGGAACCTCAGAAGGGGAAAATGCATAGAGTGACCTGGCCAGAGGGCTGAGCTCGTGGAGCAAGAGAGGGGCCTCAGACCCAGAGAGAGAAGTGGGGACTGCATGCAACTGTAAGAAGAGGTGTCAACCTCATGAGCTATTCCCCAGAGTGACCAGGAGGACGCCCCATCCTAGCAGTGAGTGGAGTACCCAGACAGTTTGTGGGAGAATGCAGGCATGATGGTCACCCCTGATACAAGGGGAGTGCGAGAGATAGTTTGAGACAGCTGCCCTGATATGAGGGGAGTGGGAAAAGCTGTTGAAGAAACAGTTGGGACAAAGGCTCTCTGAGACAGGGTTGGGACTCACCACCGTAGCACCTCCCGCTGGTCACTCTGGGAATTAGCTCAATCCTTGGCAGAGCGCCCTCTGTCAGTGGTGTCCCATCCGCCATCTCTTCCTTGCTGGTGTCTGGAACCACATTGCTCCCTGCTCAGTGGAGTCCTCTTCAGGCCACTGCCCTGCAGCAGTGCCCCCTAGTCCATCCTCAACCCCTTCCGGGAGAGGGGGGTTAGCAACAGTCCTTGCAGCTGTCTCAGTGGCCAACCACAGCCCCCAAAGTCTAGCCCATTGTCTCAAGGGCCGGTTGCAATTTGTCTTAGGCACCACATGGCCAAGTGCAGTACAAGGGGAAAAGGCAGAGGACCCAGGCCCACCCACTACTCTGGGTCCCGACCCAAGGACCCTTTAGTGGCAGCCACCCTGCTCTCCTTCTCTCTCCTGGTGCGCCTCTCTCCCTGGGCTGCTTCCCCTTTGTCCTCTTTGCACCAGATAGGCCCTTCCCTCAGGGCCTGCAGCCCAGCAAGTAGCAGGCTGGAGTTCCCAACTGCCCTGCCCCGCCCCGCCCCGCCCCGCCCCGCCCCGGGTGCTGGTCTCCTCACTCAGGAGACAGACCTTCCCCTCTGAAGGTCTGGGAGAGACTGCCTGCTGCTCTTCTGGGCAGCCTTTATATGGGGCCACGCTGAGCCTTGGTTAGCTGTCTCCAATCTTGGCTCTCATTGGCTCTCAGTAAGCCCTTTCCTGATTGGCTGCTGGCCTGTGCAGCCTCTCTGGCCTACTCTAGCCCCTTCTCACATGGGGTGGGGCTTCCGCCCCACCACACAATCCAAGAATTGAGCTGGGACAAGAAAAGAGGTCCCAGGGTCTGGAAGTCAGAGCCCCAAGCAAGATATTGTTACACCTGTGGGTGGAGGAGACACCTTGGGAGAACTTGCCCTTATTGGGAAGAGAAGAAGCCTAGCCCTAAAGGAGGAAAAGTAAGAAAGCCCCAATGTGTCCAACTTGTGAGGAAAACAGGAAGGCGGGATGCTAGTTTCACCTGTGAGGAACCAGGACATATAAGGAGGCGGTGTCCTCAGAGACAGAACAGTAGTCCAGGAAAGGGCAGAGTCGCTGTGTGAGACGAAATCAAAGAGACAAACCAGGAGAAGGACAAGGGGTCCAGAAAGTATCAAGCAGGACATCTGGATAATTCTGAAACTATTTTTTCAAAGCTTTTGAGTCTTGAAATTTGTGGAAATGTTTGTCTTGAAATGTTTCAGTTTCAACTAATCAGCATTTTTTGACCAAAAACCATTTCGTCGAAAAACTCCCAACCAGCTTTACCACTTCATCAGTGTGAGGAAGGGGTTCACAAACTGCCTTTTAATAGACCATGTCCATTTCTTCCCTTGACATTTTAAAGGGTGAGCTCTTCTCCTGCAACACATCTGGAAAGGTCTCTGAGGAGGAGTTTACTAAAGAGCAGCATGCTGATTTCACATGTCAGAAGTGGCAGAGCAATGCAACCTACCACAAATATGTGATCATATGAGTTGCACAGTGTATGGATCTTTTGTATTATGATCCTTGGTTTGCCTGCTTTGGTTCATATTCAGTCCTAGCCCAGCATATCCAATTTCATTATATTTTACATGAAGGGTGAATTTGTCTTCTACTGTGCTCTTTTGAAATCCAATATGCACAAATTCCTGAAAGTGAACAAAAATACATAGTATACTATTGCTCAATATTACAAATTAAGATCAATTAACTGACATATTTTCCACTCCCACTTTCATTTAAATCAGTGTCATGTGTTCAGGAGAAGATTATACAAGGAAAGAGTGTTATACAAGATTGCAGCACACTTTGTCAAAATAAAGTCATCATTTAAAAAAAATCCCATAAAAAGACATTTCCTTATCAGCATCTGTGCACTGAAGCTAATTAGCACTCACGAGCATTTTGATGGGTTTGGGGGTGCATATACCATCATTTCAAAATCTGGAATGAAGAAATGACAGATTTTAGAAATAGGACAGGGGCATTTTTTTTATCCTCTCATTTATGTTACCAGAGATTCTCTTTCAGCTCAGATACTAGGGGTCCGTGCTTTGAAGCAGTGGGAAACCTAAGTTCTACCTCCTGTGTTGCTGTGAAGTTCTCAGAGACCACAGAGTGGATCATAGTGATTTCCCTGAAGTTCTTAGCTGGCCAATGTATTTGTTGCAATATATGAACCATGTGCTGTTCATTTGAGACGGTGGAGGGATGAAAGAATTTTTCTTAGGTCATTTGTCCTTTCAAAATTGAAAAGAAGTAAACCAAATAGAATAAATTCTGTTGAATAGCTCTGGTGATACCTAGGGCTTTTTTTAAATTAAATTTTATATACTGGATTTATTTTACTTCATTTAAATCACCATCTGAGTGCTTGAACCCTGTTCGATAGGATACTGTACTATAGTGGTTTGCACATTGGCTTGCTAAACCCAGGATCAGGGCCAGCTCTACAGTTTTCGCTGCCCCAAGCAGCGTACCGAATTGCCGCCAGACAGCAGGGGCAGTCCATGTGCCCTTAGGGCAGCAGGTGCGTTTCCATGGGGGCGGCAATTCCGTGGCAGTGTCTATGTTTAGCTGAAGCTGCCCCAGACAGCTAAACATAGAAACTGCCGCTGAATTGCTGCCGCCGCAGAAATACACCTGCTGCCCTAAGGGCACACGGACTGCCCCCGCTGTCCACAGCGAAAATTTGGCACGCTGCTTGCGGCAGTGAAAACACAGGGACTGCTGCCCCTTGCAGAATGCCGCCTCAAGCACCAACTTAGAATGCTGGTGCCTGGAGCCAACCCTGCCCAGGATTGCAAGCTCAATCTTTAGGGGGGGCATTTAGGGATCTGGGGCAAAAATCTGTCTCGGGATTGGTCCTGCTTTGAGCAGGGGGTTGGACTAGATGATCTCCTGAGGTCCCTTCCAACCCTAATATTCTATTATTCTATATACAGTAACTAAGGGCGTGTCTACACTACCAAGTTTTGTTGACAAAACTTATGTTGACACCCAAAAGTTGACAAAACAAAAATCGTCAAAGGATTCTCACACTTGCTCCCTCCGTTGACAGATCATGTCCACATTGGGGACACCATCATAAACAGGGTGAGCAATGCACCATGGGTATGTATCCCACTGTGCAGTGTTATGTGAAGGAAGAGCTGATTGCTGCAGGAGTTCTCCCACAGCCCCCTCAGCTGCCGAGAGCAGCATCATGAGTAGCTTTGTGAGCTCTCCGTGCTGAGGAATGGCAAGGCAGCACAAAAGTCTGTTCCTCTCCCCCTGCAGCAACAGTCTGCCTGCTGCTGTGTTCCTAGTGCCTGGCAGGACAGGAACATTCCAATGATTTGCTCTTTGTTCCCCCAAGGGAACAGCCCACAAATACTTCCTGGAGCTTTGAACGGGGAAGGGCACATGCCTGCAGGGCAGCAGAGATCAAAACACTGAGCAGAGCAATCAGGGCAGGCATTGTGGGATACTGGTGGGAGCCAGTTTTGTCGACAAAACAATCAGCAGTGGCTTCACTGGCTCTTTGTCCACAGTAAAGGGAGGGGAAAAGACAAACATCTTTCCTAAGGGGGGGAGATTTTGTTGCGTTTTTCCTGACAAAAGTCCCATTGTAGTGTGTGCACTCTTGCTGTTTTGTTGCCAGTCAGTTTTTGACGACAAAACTTGCTAGTGTAGACAAGCCCTAATTAACCAAGGGGTCTTGATCCAAGCCCAATGCAGTCAATGGCAATCTTTCCATTGACTGTATTGGGCTTTGGATCAGCCCCTTAAAACACAAGAATAACTCTTCTGGACTGTCTCTGTAGAGTGACAAGTTAAATTACATGTTGCTAGATAATTTTGTTTTGCTGCAAATCATTTACTGAGCATTATGTGTTCTATTAGCTGAAACCTTCAATTTCTTGTTGCTCCTGCGATATGAGCTTTTGGGACGACTCTTATAAATGTAGCTTGGAAAATGTTATTAGACTGCAGTGACCTGTTCAACAGTTGGGGCTGCTGAATAAGAAGGAGGAGCAGATTCTCAGCTGCTGCAAATTGTCATCACTCTACTGGAACCCCACCTCAACATCAATGACTTGGCAAAATGGGAATTTAACTTCAAACTAAGCAGCTGCAGGATGGTAGTGGAGTGTGCCTTCGGCTGGATGAAAGATTGTTGGTGATGTCTATGTATCCTGTTGGCTGCCTGTGTGGCCAATGCCATCTGCATTACTGTGATGTGAGGTGCTATGTTCTTCATAACATTGGAGAGATTAAAGGCAAATACATTAGGACAGAGTGGGCATAGGACAGGATTAGATAGCCTGATCCAGTGAACATTCATATTGATGCTAGTTCCTAGTGGGATAGGGAAATCAGGGATTGTGATAAATGAAGGGGTGGAGGGAGGAGAATAGCAATAAAGTCCCTCTTGGTAGCTGTTCTATGCTTGCTTTACCTCTAAAGGGTTAACAAAGTCCCCCAGGTAAAGAAAAGGAGACCTGATCAAAAGAGCCAATAGGAAGGCTAGAACTTTTTTTAACTCGGGAAAAAAGTTTTCCCTTTGTGTCTGTGGTTGTTCTCTGGAGAGCAGAGACACAGAGCAGCAATGCTGTAAGCATCTTTAAGCCAAGTATGATCATAAATCATCAGCTCATACCTAGAACTACTTATCTGGAACTCCTAAATCTGTAAGTAAATCACGAATGTTTAGAAAGATGTGATTAGGATTATTTCTGTATGGCTAATGGACTCCACTGTGCTAACCCCAGATGCTTTTGTTTTCTTGTAACCTTTAAGCTGAACCCCCAAGAAAGCTTTTTTGGAATTGCTCTTTTAAAATCTACCAAAATCCTGTGTTCCAGATATATTTTCTTTCTTTTGTTTTTAATAAAATTTACCTTTTTTTAAGAACAGGATTGGATTTTTGGTTTCTTCACATGTTGCCTAAGAGGTTTGTGCACATGTTGTTTGATTAGCTGGTAGTAAAAGCTAATTTCCTTTGTTTTCTTTTTCAGCTCTTTCCCGGAGGGGCAGGGGATGAAAGGGCTTCAGTGTATGCCACAGGGACGAATTCCCAAGTGCTCCTTCCTGGGTCCAAGGGATTTTTTGTTTTTTTTGCATTTGGGTGGTGGCAGCATTTACCAAGCCAAGGTCAGAGAAAAGCTGTAACTTTGGGAGTGTAATACAAGCTTGGAGTGGCAAGTATTAATTTTTAAAATCCTTGCAGGCACCCACTTTCTGCACTCAAAGTGCCAGAGTGGGGATTCAGCCTTGACAGGGATATATCTTGAATATCAGGGGGGCATGATGTTCTTTCAGCTCAGCCCCAAACAAAGCTCTAGACCACATTCAGCTGCAGTAAATACACAAGGGGAAACATTCTTACTTGCTTGTGTTTCAGCATCCAATTTAGTTCCCCTCCCGATGACCGTCATTAGCTGGTCGTTTAGGTAATAACTCACTAGGTAATTGGGACAGACTCCTCTGCAGGCATAACAACTTTTGGTTTGTGATTGTTCTGTGGAGGGTGTTTACTCAACTAAATTGCAGTTATTGTTCTTTCACTTTGTGTTACCCTTCACAGCTGTTAGCCAGACCATAGCTTAGGGAAAATCATTCAGTGTTTGAAGGACCTTGAAATATGTTGATGACGGGATTGGGCGGGGGGTTTTGCAAGTGGTTTCCCTTATTGGCTATTAATGGAGAGTACCCCCATGGTTCTCAGTGATCATGGTGTTTGGGGGTCAAAGTGGACTTGCGGAGAGGCTGTTGGTGTGTTCAGTGTGTGACAGCACAATGACTGTGTTTTCATGTTCTCTGTTTTGTCAAAGGCCTAGGGACGTTTATCCACTCTCAACTTTATTAACCGAAGAAAAAAAGGAATCTGTTTTGTCAGTGCACGTTGCACTTTCTGCATATTTCCAGCTTACTTATTCACATATACCTAAATGGGGAGTTGAGGTTGGGAGGGATACGGAGCACCTTGCACTGGGGACTTACGCATCTTAAGGCACTGATTTGTGGAGCCCAAAGCCAAAGGATAGACTAAAGTTGCCACCTATCTGGGTTTTACCTGGACAATCCAGTTTTTGGCTTCTGTGTCTGGATGCCATTTAAGGTTGTCAGCTGTCCAGTTTTTGACCAGAAAGTCAGGTTGAAAACGGGGATCTGGCAACCCTTTTTGGTACCTGAACCAGAAAAGGTTACTGCAGGGTAGGGGGAGGCACAGGTCATTAACCCGTGCCAGACCCTGCTTAGCCAGGAGCACCTCCTACCTGAAGGCAGGCAGCAAGCAACAGGGGGATGGGAGGTAGAGAAGCGAGTGACAGGGGTGGGGTCTTGTGGAAAGAGGAGAAGAATGGGTATGGCCTTGGGGAAGAGGAGGAACAAGGGCAGGGACTTGAGAGTGGGGAGGAGGAGGAGCAGGAATAGGGCCTTGGAGGTCCAGTTACTAGCAATTAAAAAGGCAGCAACCATGGGAAGATAAAAATAAAAATTTTCCCTTTCATCGCAGCCTGAATGAAAGGTACACATATTTAAAGGAAATAACAGTTATTGTTAAGTAGCACTGGTAACATAACTGAGAATATTGTGTAAATGGGAACTTTGAAAGAAAACCGAACAGATAAGAAGAACATTGTAACTAATGCCTACAATCCCTTGTCCTTGGGCTTGATCTACCCCTCTACTGGGAGAGTGGGGGAATAGCTGTGGAAAATGGTCTGGGGGAACATGGGGATGTCTTCTGTGCAGGGTTTAGGGGCCAGATACATGCAGATTTTTAGGCACAATTTCAGGGTCCTCATTCCTCTCATGCATGTTCACAGGATTCCCCTTGGGAGGGGTTTTTGGGTGCCAGTGCAGGGTGTTGTGCTGGAGAACTGCAGCATCCCTCCTCTGATGGGGTGGGGGGTGGATCCTCCGCCTCAGCAGCATGCTGGGCTGCAGATGCAGGAGGAGGAGGAGGAGCTGAAGGACACAGAAGAGATGCCAGTTCCTGGACACTGGCAGTAACTATTGCAGCAGATGGGACCCAAATCCTTTCCATCACCACTTGTACCAGGGAGTGCTACCAGGCATGCTCTCAGTCCCTTGGGGCAAACTCCCATTCCTTGCACCATGCAACGTGCTCCAGGAATCAGATCTTTACTGACTCTTGCCTCTGATAATGTTCATCCCTCTCAGCAGCCCATTTCCTCCCTTTCCCTCATAAATCAAACTGATCCTGGCTCCTCTTGTGGATGTCAATGAGTAGGTCCCCCAGTAACGTTCTCCATCTGCCCCTACTGTCCCTGGGCAGCTGCTCCTGGCTCATAGGTAGGATGAGCTCTCCCTCCTCAGCAAAAGTTCCTTCCAGTTGAATCACAAGAACAGCATTGTACTTTTTCATTTGTCTCAAAGCAGGTAAGAAATCCCCCTCATAACATAACTGTGGTGTTGAAAGCCAAAATATCGATGCTTTTCAGTTTTTCAGGAATGCAGTTATCAGTCTTCTTTCTGAGACAACTTTTGCAGACACCCAGCAAGAAGCACTTGCTGAAAATGGTAGATAACATCAACTAATTCATTGTGTGATTGGACCAGAGATCTGGAGCAGGGGAGGCAGGGACAATATTAATCATTCCCAATTTCTTCTTTTAAGGCTGGCCATCAGTTGGAAAACATAGCCATTTTGAAAATACTAGACTGGAAAAGGGAGGTGACAAGTGACCAGTCTTGTGGTGGAGATCCAGCAATCTATGCCAGAGAGATGTTTGTGCTACTTGTCACCCCACTACATATTGCTGAATGGAAGGGTTCGTTGAGCCATGAAGATGGATCAAACACATTTGCACTGATGTTGAACCTTAAGGATCAGCTGTAGTTTCTGCTGCACCAGAAATTTGCAGACATGTGCTTACGGGACTGGAAAGCAATCCATATGGAAATAGACTATATTCTAAGCTAGCTGACAGAACCTGCATGGAGGGGGAGGAGCAAACCACTGCAAATGCTCACCCATACCCAAACCAGTCCCTGCAGCGTCAGGAAATCCCGATTCTTCAGCTAGAGAAGAGCAGAGAAAGTAACAGGGAAACAAAGAGTCACACAGCAACTGTACTTTGTTCCATGAATTTAAAAGCCTCTTGGCAAAGGGAAACTGCATGGCATTCGTATTGCTGCCAGAGTGGATCCCTCATCATCCCCCTTTCTCCTGGCTTGTGTAGTGTGGCTTAAAGCAGGGACACCCTGGACTCCAGGGACCAGGAATGATTTAAAACATTTGTACCATGAAGGGGACCACTATTATGTTCCTCAGAGAAGCAAATGCTCCCTTTCTTCTTAGATGCAATCAGTCTTATAATAAACCCACTCTCCTTTTCCCATTTGTAATAAGGGAGGGAGGGTTCTGTAGTGAAAGGAGCCAAATCTTGAAAGGAGCAGAAAGCAGCTGTAACTCTGGAGAACCATTACTCTTGTAAATGTCCTGTCCCCCACCTGAATATTTCCACCCACTCCCTTGAAGCCAAGAAGAGCACAGATGCAGGGACACTATGATAGTCTGTTCTATGGCTTCTGCCAAAAGCTTTGTAGTGGTTCGTGATAATTCAATAAAATGGTGAATTACAATTGTGTCTTGGTTGGGGATCGTTTGAGGGAGGGAGGCCAGTCCTGTAGTCAGCTCCAGAGAAAGAGGGAGGGAATGTTTCAGAGAGGGTGAGGGGTTAACTAAGCAACTTTAGGTTCTGGTTCCTGCTGAGTCTTCTCCTCCTCAGGCATCTCAGGAGGGTCTTGCTGAGCCAGATCCTCCAGATAGAGGTTCATAATAACTTGCTCCTCTTCCTCTAGGTCTTCCAGGGCCTCTTTCTCTGTGGTCCCCGATGCTTCCTCACACTGGCCCTTATCAGCATCCTTTTGGATGATGAGCCTTGCAAATTTAAGGAAAGGTCTTGTGTTACTTCAGGCTAGGTACTGGGAGCCCTGGAGAGCACCTGGTCCAGTTCCCTGAAGAAAGTTAATGTGTGAGAACTTCTCCCAGAGTGACTGCTGGAGTCTTTTGCCTTCAGTACTGGAGTTTAAGGTGCTTGAGCCATTCCTGGCCCTTGCGAGAGTATAGGGAATGACTGCCTGTGCCAGCCTCTCCAGAACTTCCCAGTACAGATGGACATTCCTGGTTCTGTGGGACAAGTCACAGAGGACAGTGAACTCTGACCACACATTTCTTAGGATCTGAGGGTGCTCGGCTGGCCAGGCAGCAGCTCTTGTTCACGTGTGGTGGTGAAAACAGTGCAGCAGAAAATTGTTTGAATTGGTCTGCACAGCTCACTACTACTGGTGAAAACGAGGGGGACAGGGACCTTTATAGCGTTGAGCAAGGGTCAGGTAGGAAAGGCCTCAGTGCATTCTGGGGATGGGATTGGAAGACTATTGATCTCAGGACATGGAACACATCACCTACCCCCATCTATACTGCAAAATGGCACACATATGGGTCCATAGCACAGCCTAAGGCATGTTCATACCCACACCCTCAGGTGTGCTTCTGTTCTTGTCTCCCCTGGATCGCTTTCTTGGCATAAGCATGTGTGTGGACCTGTGTCCAGGCACCATGTAGATGTAGCCTGAGAAAGGAAAGTGTTTTCTTAGATGACATGCCACAAACCAAACAGACAAAAAAATATTATTTCTCTTACTTAGATGCTCTGACTGACATTGTGACCCCATTGTGCTGGGCACTATATAGCCACCTAACCTGAGACAGTCTCTGCCTCTGATAAATCACACTCTAAAGAGCAGAACAGAGGCAGGGTATGAGAATGGAATTATCGGTATCCCTATTTTATAAATGCGGACCTGAGGTGTAGCTAGATTAGGTGACTTACCCCAGATCATAAAGGAAGTCTGTCACAGTGCTAAGAAATCAAAGAATATCAGGCTTGGAAGGGACCTCAGGAGATCATCTAGTCCAACCCCCTGCTCAAAGCAGGATCCAGCCTCAATTTTTACCCCTGATGCCTAAATGGCCCCCTCAAGGATTGAACTCATTATGCTGAATTTAGCAAACCAATGCTCAAATCACTAAGCCAGGCCTGCACAATTCATAAAGCACTGAGGGCCCCATTACTCCAAAGAAAACACCTGAGGGCCAAAACCTCCCAGCCCTGCAGAAACACCCCGCCCCACGGCTGCCCAGCCCTGCGGAAACAAACCCTCCTTCCTCAGCACCGCTCCACCAAAACAGCTGTAGGCCAAAAAGGAAGGCTAGGGGTGGGGAGGTGATACTTTATTTTAAATCAACCGGGGGCTCCCAGCTGAAGAGGTGGCTGGGAGCCCTCAGGGTCAAATTAAAGGGCCCGGCGCTCCAGCGACTGGGGGAACCCAGCAGGGCTGGCTCTCGTTTTTTTGCTGCCCCAAGCAAAAAAAAATTTGGCTGCCCCCCGTTCCAGCCCTGGGCTCCCCCCTGTACCCTCCTGCTACCCCAGTCCTGGGTTCTCCCCCCACCGACCCACACCCCTGCCCCCTTTCCTCCCCACCAGTGCCCTCCTCCTGCTGCTGCCCCAGTCCTGGGTTCCACCCCACCAGGGCCCCCCCATACACACCTCCTGCCGCCCCAGCCCTGAGTCACTGGTAAAGCTCCCAGGGCAGGTCATTCAGCAGGAATTTTGGATGTGCACATAACACAGACATGATTGGTTCCCATATGGTTACAGAGCTGCAGTAAAGTGGAACAATTTTCAGCTTATGTGACTGGAGGATCTCTGGATGCATATTATAAGACTGTCCTCCATAAATGAGGAAAAGGTTGAGGTACCTTTATTATTCTTTTGTTCCACTCTTTCTTTCTATGGGGAATTTGCCAATGCAATATCACTGTCTTCCTTTTAAACAAACAAAAATGCAATGGCTGTTGAAAATAGCAATTCCAGTCCTAATAAGCATTTCTTGCTCAATTTTATCCTACTTTTTCTACAGCAAGTTACAGTGATCAGTGTATTTGATTTGGAAGAAATGAAATAACAGCTGCCCAAACTGAGATTGAGCACTCCTGAATTTTGAGGTGTTCAAATCTGGAAGGCAGGTGTTGGGCGGGGGGCCTGTGGGCTCCATAGGGAAGCATGGCAGCAATGTGTCTGGAGCTGCATGGAGCCAGAAACACTGGTCTGAGTGGCACGGTAAGGGGGCTGGAGGTTGGAGAAGGGGTAGGGCGTTCTGGGGGGCAGTCAAGGGACAGGAAGCAGGGGGGTAGGATGGGGTTGAGGTTCAGGGGGGCAGTCAGGGAACAGGTAGCAGTTGGATAGACATGGGAGTCCCAGAGGTTTATCAGGGGACAGGTAGGGGGTGGGGTCCTGGGGGAAAGTTGAGGGGGTCTCGGGAGGGGACAATCGGGGGACAAGGAACAGCGGCATTTAGATAGGGGGTGGGGTCCTGTGGGGCAGTTACAGGCAGGGGTCCCGGGAGAGGGGTATCAGGGGACAAGGACCAGCGGTGTTAGATGGGGGTGGGGGTCCTGGGGGCAGTTGGGACAGGGGTCCGGGAAGGGGGCATTCAGTGGCTGCGGGCTGGGATTCAAAGGGCTCTGGGCTGCCTGCAGCTGCAGGGAGCCCTGAGCTCTTTAAATCGCAGCCGCGGCTGGGAATCTCTGCGGGAATCTCTGCAGCGGGAATCTCTGACTCCTGGCTGCGGCTGGGATTTAAAGGGCTCTGGGTTTCCCTCCGCTGCGGGCAGCGCAGAGCCCTTTGATTCCCTGCCGTGGCTGGGATTTAAAGGGCTCTTGGCTCCCCAGCTGCGGGCAGCCCAGAGCCCTCTGACTCATGGCCGTGGCTGGGATTTAAAGGGCTCAGGGCTCCCCGCCGCTGCAGGCAGTGCAGAGCCCTCTGACTCCCGGTGTTGGCTGGGATTTAAAGGACTCTGGGCTCCCCACGGCTGCGAGCAGTCCAGAACCCTCTGACTCGCAACCGCAGCTGAGATTTAGAGGGCTCTGGGCTGCCTGCAGAGCATCGTGTGCAGGGGATTTAGAATCCCCCGATGGGCCTCACAGTGAGGCTCCCCGGACCGCATGTTGTGCAAGCCTGCCCTAAGCTATCCCTCCCCCAAATTTTGGCTCTCAGTCCAGTACCTTAACCACAAGACCTTTCAAGAAAGATTTGGAACTTTACATTCCTAAATAAATTACATAGGAGCCCCACCATGGCAATTGGCATTAACTGCAACTTTTTTGATACTCTCCAAAACGCTTTAAAACCAGCCTGACGTCTTCCAGTTACAGATGGTCCTCTATGGGTCAAAATTGAACTATGTGAACAGTAGCTACCTCAAGAATTTTGGCTTAAAAACAGGAACCATCACGTCAGTCCAGGCCAATAGTAACCTGGCCAGTCCCAGATATTTCAGAGGAACATGCAACTATGGTGTTGCTAGGCTTTTATATATGACCTGTAGACAGATGGAACATTCCATCAGCACCTTTTCATGGGCACTCCAATTCTCTCTTTAAAAAGGAAAAAATAAATCATAAATAAAAATAGAGAGAGCATTTTATTTCTGAGAAATGCACAGATTGTCTTTCAATTGAGCGGTATATAAATTCTCTACCTTGAAGATAGGGGGTCTAAGCTAAACCAGCTTAATTGTTTCTAACTACTTGGCATCCCTGCATAACTCTTTTCATTTGAAAGCTATAAAAACAACCTTGTTTTCATACTTTTTAAGACAAAAACCTGTATGATGGAGCTGTCTGAAAAGAGTCATCTTTCAGCATGACAGTGTAATAGGGTCTTTTCATCTCAAACAAACAGCTTCTGCTATAGAACTCCTGTGAATTCATAATAACTCTGCTGTACAAATGTATAGTCCCTTCAATTCTGTGCATCACTTCTGAGCAATGGATCTTTCAGTGTCAGGATTCAGAAAGTAGCCTGTAGATACAATTGTCCAATAAATGTGATGCATTCATTTCTTTAAGACCCCTTTCTGAGATTTTAATTAAAATTATCATTGTTTCAAAACAAGCTGGATGGCCAGACAGTCATTTATATATATATAGCAACTGGATAGCGTAGTGGTTAAGAGCGCCGCCCTTTGATACGAGAGACCGGGGTTCAAATCCCGGTTGGTACCCAACTTTCCAGTAGGGGTCCTTGGGCAAAAGACCCCCTAACGCTTCATGCCTACCTCAAATATGAGAGTGACCACGAACTAGGAGAGTCATGCCGGCTCGGACGTCGCCCGGATTAACAAGGTCCGCGCCAGATGTTGAGGAACCAGGACAATCTGACGATAAGTGGCTACTGGAACAAACCATTCATGGACGAACAAGAGAACCTGGATTGGATGGAAGCTACTACAACAGTAGACCTAATGAGAGGGATATATGAAACGTATGAGGGGACTGTGGATGAAAAGACATAACATCACACTTACTGAGAAACAGCTAGTTACCCAACGCTTCACATAGTAAAGAGGAAGCTGCCTCTCAAGTTGAAATAGACCAACTCCACATTAATCCAGACTCAAGAAGACTTGGAAGAACAAGTGGATGTGCGGCCCACACCTGAAGCTGAAACTTCACTGTCACCCCCTCCATTGCCAGAGCACACGCTGATATGAGGCATAAGATCATGGAACAATAGCTACAGTCAATCCTCGAGACTGATTACCAAGGCTCAGTGGAGAAGTACCATCAGATAGTATGTTAGAAAGATGCCAATAGAGCCCTCATCACAATCCCTACTACCACCATAACTGACAAACCATAAACTGATATACGCTACAGCCTCTGTAATCCTGGAGATGCTGGCTACCACGATCAAGAAACAACACAGTATGTACCCACCCTGGAAAATGAGGTTGGAGGATAAGATCAAGGCGACTTGGAGAGAATTGTAGCTGGTGGAACTACAGAAGGGTGTAGAGATTAGGATAAGACTTGCTACTGAAAAAATACAAGGGCCTGACTCCATTGAAGCCCTAGAGACTGCTAAACAAAGGCCACAGACTGGCTACCAGGCTAAGGAAACACTAGACAAGCAGAGGCCAAAAAAGTAAATGCCTGTTCTCCAAGGAACCATCCAAGTGTTACTCCAACTGCAGTGCAACAACACAATAACAGCAGAGCCACCAGCAGCAGAAACTGAATCAGTACTGGAAGAACATATGGAGAAGAGAAGACTCATAACACCAGTGCAAAGTGCTGCAGGACCGAGCACAGCATCTCCAGAACAGAAACCAGTCACCATCACAGTAGAAGACATCCAGCAGCGGGTCAAAACATGAAGAGTGGACAGCACCTGGACCAGACATGATCCACACCTACTGGCTAAAGAAAGTAACAGCAGTGCATGAACGCCTAGCGCACAGATGAACCAGACTGCTAGCAGCGGTCCCACCCAAACTGGCTAACACAAGGAAGGACAGTGCTGATCATGAAAGACCCTGCAAGGGGACAGAACGCCAATACCGCCTCCCCAACATGAAAGTCTCTATCAGGCATCATAGCTGCCAAGCTACGGACACATCGAGCACAGCGCAGAAGGGCATTGGAACACCAGTTTTGCTCATAGATAGAGCAGTCGCCCAAGACTCAAGGTCTAGACAGACCAAATCTGAGACAGCCTGATTGACTATAGGAAATCCTTGATCTCAATGCGCACACCTGGATCTGTGAATGTCTGGCGCTATACAAGTCAACAGGACACTAAGGACCTTCCTCAAGAACTCAATGGACTATGGAAGACACCTAGAAGTTCACCAAGGCCAAACAGCTAAGATACTGCGCAGAACCCTCAAACTCCCAGGCCTCTGGTAGAGGACCCGAGGTTGAGGAAGACACATACCACCCATAGGGGTGAGAGGGGAATTTTTTTTTTTTTATAAAATATGTATCTATTATACTATTATATTTAAATTTTATATATATAATTATTAACAGTAAATTCATTAAATTAGTCCAGTCAAACACACAATACATAAAACATATAGCACTGCTGAACAGCAAGACTCTTATACAAAGTATCTGATCCAAAGTTCATTAGTCAAAGTCTACAGACATAGTCAATGGGAGTTTTTCCATTGACTCCAATGGGATTTATATCAAGCTGCAAATTAAGAGGTGATATTCATGTGATAATTGCAGAGACACTTGATAAATTAAGCTATCATGCAGCTTTGACATCCTACCTGCCTTGTGTTATTAATTATTAAATATTATTATTTATTATTTGTGTTAGCATAGTTTCTAGGAGCGCCAGTCATGGACTACAACTCCATTATGCAGGTTGTAAAATACAGAATACAGTCCCTGCCACAGAGAGTTTGTGATCTAAGTATCCAGTAAGAGATCACTGATGGATACAGACTCATCGATGGAAGAGTACAAGGAAACAATGAGATAATATTGGTCAGCATAGTAGACTATGGTCTCAGAACACCAGGAGTGTAACCACTGTTAAAGGTTTTGTAGGCCTCACAGCAAAGGACAGGTTTAAGGAGGGATTATTTGAACATTTTAAACACTGAGCAGTTTCAGGCCCCAATTCAGCCAAGTGATTATGCAATTAAGATATCAAACAGCTGCCATTTTTAAGAAGAAACCTCCCACAGAAATGTTTCCTGCCTTTCTAGCCAAATATGGAATTGTTCTTCCCCTCAACTAGAAAAGAATTACCCCAGCCAGAGGCCCAGGATGAACAAGATTCAGCCCTTCACCAGTGAAAACACACAAAAATGCCATAGCTATAAATACTGTTCTCTCATGCCCATACAGAGGTAGTAGCAGGATCTTTATATCATCGGGAAAGAGGAAGTTTTCAATTTCCTAACTGAACCTAGAACTGACCACTAATCCTGTAAGGGCCTCTTAGGCACTAGATTTGAACCTGGAAGAGAACATTATGATCATCTAGTCTGAACTCTGATCTTTAAAACTGTGATGTTCTCAGATAGGTCAGGTCTTTTTAAAAGGTGTTTTAAAGTTATTAGTTCAGTGGTGTTTTTGTTTGTTCTTCTTCTCCCAAACCCTTGGCCTTGTGGCAGCCAAGGGATCTGGCTTTATAGGATAGTGGTGCTTTGAAATGTTCCTAAAATATTTTGTTTGTTTTTCCTGAGATCTCCCCTCCAAATACCCATCAGGCTTTGCTCTGCCCACAAGATTATAAGATCTGAAGAGACTCTGAAGTGGTATTCAGCTGGTAGCTCTGTGTGTTTCATAGAAAGAAGAGGGAAACAAGAAAACAACACTAAGAATCAACCAACAATGAAACAAAATCACCTGCTGGCTTTTTATTTATGGTATGACAACCTGACAAGTGAAATAAAGAGCATTTCCTGCGGGTTTATAAGATGCAGCTGACAGTTACAGTGTACAGTTTATCTATAGTTGGCTGAGAATTTTATGCCATCTCTTATCCTCTTGAAAATGTCTAAAATAGTATCTTTCTGTAAATGACCAAGTTTCCCTCTGAGGTGCCGGAAAACCAAGAGTTTTGAGAGATTGTAGTTTTAAGATTGTAACACAAAGGCATTAAGTGAGTGCCATTTACCCCCTTTTTATTACAATGTTACTTGCTATGCAGATTGTGCTGTTATGTGATATTCTGATTGATTTTGTCAAAAGAAGGAGCTGTCTCATATGTGCAACTATGAAAGACAGTGATATGATTTACTCTGTAACCTTTTCCATGGAAATACTGTAGTAAAAGATGGCTGTTCTACAGACTCTGTAAGGACAAAATATTTCAATATAGTGTGGGTGTTATAATGATACATTAAGTCCTAGATCCTGCAAAGTTTTATGTACATGCTTAATTTTACATATTGTGGCGGTCTTGTCGACTGCCGTCAGAGTTTGTACAGTTAAGTGTGTGCTAAAAGTCTCTGCAGGATCATGGCTAAAATAATAGTCCTAAAAGTATAACACAAATATCACCATTGTACATAAGGCACATGCACATTTGTCACATCTACATACTGATTTACATTCAGAGGTGATGAGCATCCATAGCTCCCACAGACTTCAAGTAGGGGGAAAGCCTGGGCCCACTTAAATGAATGGAAGTTTTGCCATTGACTTCAATGGGACCAGCATGTCACCCTTAGAGTTTTTAGGTATGTCTACACTGCAGTTGGGGTGTTTGAGCTCGTACACCCAGAGATGGGGGGGCGGAACCAGAAGCTGTAGGAAGGAGTCCAGGGAAGGAGCAACAGAGCCTGAGTGAAAGTGGACCACAGATGCCAAGTCCAGAGTCCCTGGACTGGAACCGAGGACTGGCCCGGGTTCCCCTACCAATCACTGTGGAAGTGGCACCATCAGGGCATTGCCAGAGAAGAATGTCTTAGACCAACTGTGCGGAAGGACTTTGGGATACATGATGAGTGGTCTGGATGAAGGGCTGAGTCACAAAGAGGCAGCAGCTCTTTGGAGCTAGAAAGCAGCTGTGGACTGACAGCAAGAGACAGCATGCAACTGTAGGAAGGGGCATTGGCCTGCCAGAGCTAATCCCCAGAATGCTCAGAAGGAGGCACCATTCCTGCGGTGAGTAGAGCGCCCTGTCACAGTGGCCTACATCTTCTAGCTCGCCACAACAGGCAAAGGGGGAAGCACCAAGGTTCAATGTATAGTCATTAGCAACTCAGGTAATCACTCCACATCTGAAGCGACTGAACTTTACCCAAAGGTGGCATAGTAGCTCAAAACCAGGAGGCTGGACAGTTGTATCTGTCACAAGATAGGCATTGGGTGTGTTTGAAGCTTGTTCTCCCCACCTAGTAGGTCACCTGGAAGCCATATTGAGGTTCTTCAGGGGAATTGTACAAATGGGGTGAGATGAGATGCAGGACTGATGGATTAAACATATGTTGAAACAGGGATCGATATGGCTTATATTATACTTTAAGCAGCAGATTGTCCTGGGCAATTTGTCACCTGAGGTCAGGAGGGGTGATGCTGGAAAGGACCAGCAGCCAGGCCAGCGGGGTCAATCTCACAGTACCTATTATGGTATGCATGGTTTCATTCAGCTGAGTATCTACTAGTTCTGTGTGAAGAAAGCTGAGCCGCATCAGGGTACAATACTTTGCTACAGAACAGCACAAGGCAAGCCCAGAGTTTCTTAGTCTCTGTGCTTCAGCTCCCTAGGTAGAACCACCTAATTTGCTGAACAAGTTGTTTTTGTCTTTATTTTCAGCGTTGTGAACCACGTGCAAGCTTCTTCAATAGAGATGTGTAGGATACAAGTGATGTAGCAGGTGATGATGTAGCAGGTAAAGCTGGGCCAGGTTTCTGGTATCAGAGGGGTAGCCATGTTAGTCTGTATCTGTAAAAGCAGCAAAGAGTCCTGTGGCACCTTATAGACTAACAGACATATTGGAGCATGGGCTTTCGTGGGTGAATGCCCACTTTGTCGGATGCATGCACTAGGTTTCTAGGGAGATTCACATAGTACCAAGGGTATTCAGATTCTCCAGGGACTGCACACTACTGAACCATGTAGCCCCAAACACACCTCCCTACTTCTAGGGAGTGACTACAGCCTGTTTCCAATTTCCTGTCTTTATATAAGCCCTGCCTCTTCCCACACAGGTGAACTTCCCCTAATTGTCCCACCTGGCCCAATTCAGCTTTTTCAGGGCCGGTGTGGGGAATACACCCCATCACAGGCACATGTTTGCAGGCTGCATCCATTGGCAAGGGCCACCTGGTTCCCTCAGGCATTTGCACCATGTCATTCCCTCAGCAGTTGAATGGTTAAGACATTTTGACTAACACACTTGACTTGATCGCCTATGTAGATGCAATTGCATACACACACACACGAATCAATATTCCTGCTGTTGCTATGCCATTTAAATTGGCTAGATATTTCTTCACAGGGGGAGTTAAGGAAGATTCAGAAATGCAGTTAAAAAAAAAAAATCAAGGACCATCTGATCAAAAATAAGATGACGAGCCAGTGCTCTCTTTCTGATGTGATGAGCAAAACAGTTTGGCTAAAGTCCCATGTGACCTAAATTATTTGGCATCACTGATATTCCAAACTAAACTCTCCCCTATAATATACTTAAAGATTCAGATAATCTCATCATATCCTACTCCACTCGCTCCAGTTCCTAATTTACGCAATGGGGAAAATGCAAAAGTAGCCTTGCTTTCACTCTGTAGTGTCTTTAGCTAAGTTGGTATTGCATCACCTCAACAGATGCTTTGCTGAGACGATGAGGTGAATTCCCATCACATTTTTCAGCTGATGGCATTGTATTTCAGCTTCATTAAATGAAGTTTAAGTAGCGTGAGAAAAGCCATTCCTGGGCTATTTCATGCTCCATATAACCTTCAGTGTGCTATTTTTCACAAATATTGAGAGAGGAGGAGGAGAAAGAAGGCTGTTGTTTGTACAGGTAGCTGATGAGGCGGTCCACAGGCTGTCTGTTTACATATAGCTGTGTTAATAACCCAGCTGAAAAGGCTAAATACACCCCAGGACTGAATAAATAAGTGAAGAGCACGGAGCAATTGCTTAAAAAGCATAGCAGTACTTTTTTACAGCACAGTGGGCACTAGTGATAATAGGCAAGGTAGGTGAAAAATAATTTAATACAAAGTGAAAGAAAGTTTCTTTCTTTCTAACTAACTCCTTGGTGTCTCCAGTGTGTTATGCACTATGAGCTTGGTTACACATATTCTCCCTTGGGTGCTCAATAAGATGGAAGAACAGAAGCTGCCTTAAATGCAAGGGACATGCACAAAGCATAGGGAGTCTTGTACCATGAGCAACACTACACCCATCTCCCCTTTGTCCCATACAAAATGGCCACCCAAAGAATAAAGGGCACACTGACCCGCATCAAAGCAGCAGGCACCAGTGCACAGTCCCCTAGAGTTCCAAGAGACGTTGGCCTGGGTATCTTATCAGGGTGCTGGGCAGGAGCCAGAGAAAGGGATATGCGGTATGCTTCAGCCCAATGCTTTCTCTAGCTAGTACCCCCAATTTACCTTGTCACAGGAGGAGACAAGGAGAACCCTTGCAGTGCTAAGGCTTCTGTCTGGACCAACTGTGGCATAATGAGATACACAGAACTCCCTGGAATCATGGATCCACCCCCCCTTTTTCCCATCCAGCAGAAGTGCATTGGGTCCACTGGGAGCCTCCACTGCCCCAGAGGAGGAGTTTGGCTTCAGGCTGTAGAGCCAGGATATGTCTGTGTGTTGCTCCGTGATTCTGAGAAAAAAGTAAACCAGTTTGTGACAAGTTCCTGGCCTTCTTTTCTCTACTGCTGCAGGTATTGTTTTAACTGCTTCTGCTAATATCTGAACTTCTGGCCTTCCTGGAATTCATCAGCAATTTAGCACTAACCTATTCTGAGGCAGAACGAACTAGCTAATTGCAAAGTCATTTCCAGCAAGTGCCTCACACGACTGGTTCAAAATGAGACAGGCTCAAATGAGGACAGCAAGCCAGAGAGTGCCAAAAGGAGTTCCTTTCCACATGAACTCTGAAAACAGCACTGCTACCTAGAGAACTTAAATTGCTGCATAAAGAATTTAATGTCTGAGAGAGAATGGATGGCCTTTGCCACCGGACTGGGAGTTCTGTATTCAATTCCTGGCACTGCCTCAGTTTCTCTTATACATTTAGACTGCATGGTCTCTGGAGCACGTGTGGTCACTTACTATGTTCTTGTACCACATTTCATCCAACAGGGCTCTAATCTCTGCTGGGGCCAGGATTGTGTGTCTGTGCAGTGCCCACCCCAATGCATCTCTCATCTCTCACAGAGCCTCTACATGCTACTGTAAGGCAAACTAAAATAACAGTTGCCCCACCGTAAATCCATTTCTCCCTCACTTGGTTCTGTGTAGATGAAGAAAACAAAATGTGTTCTCTGTGTTTTCTTTCCCCTGCAATTTAATTCATATAAATGGATCTTACAGTTGATGTCTGCTAAAGTCTACTTAGTCAGGATGCGTTCAAGAAAGCATCTGAAGGAGACAAACGAAGGTGCAGGGGTTAGGGTCCTGGCCTAGGACTCAGGAGACATGCTTTCATTTGACAGCACAGCATAGCCATTTAAGAGAAAATGTATGGGCCTAGTGTTCTACCAACATGAACAGCCATCAGAAACTGCTGAAGCCAAGCACCAGTTCTAACGCTAACTACTGTGTTTTCCCAATTACACAAAGGATATCATTCATAGCTTTTAAGGCTATGTAGTGTCTCCTTCAACATAACACAGGACAAAGAACTTCATCCAATCATGCCTGCATCAAGCCCATAACTTCTACTTAAAACAATATCCAGTCTTGATTTAAAGTGATGACGTTTCTCTGAGATTTCGTTACTTAAGCCTGAACTCGGAGATAGTTCAGATATGGGCCTGGATTCAGATCCAAACATTTCAGTTTGTCCCTAACTATAAGGGGCAGAACAAAAACACTATATCCAAATTCATTGGAACTTTTGAATAGTTCAGATCCACGTTAGAATAATATTCATGTCAATGTTATTTTCATGGCTGTGTAGTCACACAGTCCTCCAAAGCCTTAGGATGGGAGTTATGGGCATTCTTTGAACTTCCCTGCCCCCTCGCAAAAAAAATCCTTTTATGGTGATTCCAGCAATATAAAGCTTCATTTTAGATTTATATTATAATAAACCTGATTAGTATTACTTTAAAATCTCTTTCTTCCCCCACCCCAGATTTTTGGAAGTTATGGTGATTTGTTGCAAAATTAATATGGTTCTCCAAAACAGAGACTCAATAATGATCCAATATTGACAAGTTGTCATAACCCTGGTTGAGCTTTTCTTCTAGATGCTCACCCGGCTGCTCTGCTTCTGAGTTCTCCTGGGGTCTTGGCAGGCTTCAGTTACAGTCTGTGGGTCTGGCCTCTGGGAACCAGGCACAGGCTTTCTGTCTAGTACCCCTCCTCAGAAGTGGGATCCCACAGACCAGCTTCAAACATTCCCTCTGCACATCTCCACCTTGGTGTGTACTCCGGTTAATATTTTAACTGTTGAGGGGCATGTGATAATTGAAGAAAGAAGAGACATGCTTTGCAAAATGAATTCTAAGTTAATAACAACTTATTTATAGACAACACAAGAGATACACAGATCTGTGGGGGGAAAAAACAACAAAAGCTGTGTGCAAATCAATTTCCTCACCACTCCAACGGTCCTGTGGCATTTGGTCAGTGTCTGTCCAAGGAGTCCAAGATTTGCTCCATCCCCATCTCTTCCTTCCAACCCAGTCTGATGTCCTTGCTCTGGTTGGTGAGAGAGAACTACTCAGAGCAGATCTTGTCCTTCATAATTTCCAGTCTCCTCTGTCAGGTGACTTCCCAGGTTAGCTTTAAATCTCCATCAGGTGATCTGTTGGTTGGTTACCAGCCCACCTAGGAGAGCAGGATTTCCTATATGGTAGCCAGTTCTTTATCCCAAGGTGCTTCTATTTGAATGAAAGCTCATCGAAGTTTAATGACTCACCATTATTAGCCCTATGCTACAAAAAAGAATTTCTCCTTACACCACCTATGTCTTTCAGCTCAATATAGAAGCCACAGAGTCCAGATCAAGGCACAGAACAGTCTTACAATCACAATTGCCTTAAAAAAAAAATGGAGGTTGCAGGTTGATATAGATGCATGCAGGCATATAATAATCCATCAGACAAGAATCTGAATTTGACTGTAACTGTTCTTTTCTTTTCAGATTCTTATACCATGCTCATCACTGAGGTAGCCAATCACTTTCCAATAGTGAATAAAGAGAGGTGATTATTCTCTGCCATGTGTGGTTCTTAACTTGTTTCTCTCTTTCGCTCTCCTGGGAGAAAACTGCATGTGTGGATTTTATACTGCTTTTATACTACTTGTTATCAGACCTAGTAGCATTTGGCATATGTGAGAAAAAACAAAATAAGCAAACCCAGCTCAAAAGCAGTAGAAAATTATCATCATAAACATTTTACAGTCATCGTAATAGCACACATGCACACAATAAAACATTGAACACAGTTGATTTAGCACATCAGACTTTTAGTTCATGTTCTTGTTTTGTGCGTGTGGTTTGTGAATGCAAAACCAGGTTATTCTGTCATATTTTGTGTTAGATATCCATTACCAGTAAAAGTAATCCTTACTGTTTACAAGGGCATTGTGATGTTCAGCTAATATTTGTAATCATCAAGTGCCTTGAGCTGCACTGATGAAAGGCACTATAGAAGTGCAGATCATTACTATTAACGTCTGTTGAAAGCTGATGAAAGAAGCAGGTTGAATGACAGCTCACTCATCACACCACTCCGCTCTTAGCCCATATCTGTGAAACAATAGCAGGCTTGGTAAGAGCTGAGAAAGCAGACATGGTATCACAGGGATTATTAGTAGCGCAAGCAGAGATGCTACCAGATACTTTTTGAAAAAACCCCAAGAGGGGCATTGTGTATAGTTTGGTTGAGCCGGATGTAGAGGGGAAAGAGCCTAGGGAAGAAATGGAAATGTGACAGAGTAGGGGCATTAGCAGCTGGAAGAGTGACAGTGCTGTACACGGAGAAGAAAGGGAGATGGAGAAAGAGGTAATAAGGGCTCTTGAAGTAGAAACTGGACCTAGGAAATGGAGAGGAGATATTTATTTGTTAGTTTACTTCAGCTTAAAGGAGAGACCTATATAAAAAGAACAGCTACACTTCAGTTCCAGGAACCCTGACCACAGTCACATTTGCAATTCCAAAATGCCACCAAAGTAGCACGCTACAGTAGAAAAATGAACCTATCAGGAAGTTGGTAAACACCACAGCAGCATACATACATCCCATTGTGCCATAAAGCCCCTGCCTTCCACTAGCCTTTATAGCATGACCTGGACTTTTAACAAACTCAGGCTATTTTATACTAGTAGAAAAGTAATTTTTAGAGCCAAGGGGCCCTTCTGGAAAATGTTCCCCCACTTGATCTTTGCTCAAGCCCAAGGGCATCTACTAATCTTGCTTCAGGAGATAGATTTGTGAACAAGGCTTTGGCCTGGTGCTTAGCAGGTAACATTCAGTTTGTGGCTCTCCAACAGGCTTTGCCCTCTGAGAAGTCCTTTCGTCTTTCCATTCCCCGGTTCCTTGTCTTTAAAACCAGAGTGATAATATTTCCTTCTTCCTGCCCCTTTTTCCATCTTGTCTATTTAGCTTGTAAGCTCTTTGAGGCCTGCCCTGTATCTCATGGCTTGTCTACACTTACAGCCAGAGCCGTCCCTGGAGTATGGCAAATTGGGGTGACTGCTCCAGGCCACGTGCTTTGAGGGGTCCTGTGGGCCAGTGCGATTGGCTGGCACGGTTGGTCCCGGAAGTGATGGGTCAGTCCTGAAAGTGACAGATTTGTCCCTTCTGCCCTGGGCCCTGCACCCCACTAGCGACGGCCCTGCTTACAGCACTGCATTGGTATAACTATTGCACTGTAGTGCTCAGTTCTTAGTGAAGATGCTCCTTATGCTGACAGGAGAGCTTGTTGTGTCAGCATAGATAGGCAGCTATGTCAATGGGAGAAGCCCTTCTGTTGAAGATAGCGTTGTCTGCACCAGGGATTAGGTCGGAATAACTACGTTACTCAGGGGTGTGGATATTCCTAAGTGACATAGTTATAGTGACACAAGTTAGAAGTGTAGATCGAGGCTCACTCTCTCTATGTTCAGTGCAGAGCATGTTGGGGCCAGTAGGATCTGCTGTAATATAATAAAAACGATAGCTATGGTGGTGTGGCATTGGGAGAGCAGTGATGGATGGGACAGTAAGCAAAAGGAATAATAATAATACAAAATAATCAGGCCTTAGAAATTCAGAAATTGATTTTCTATGTTTATATATTTTCTTATTTCATGCAGAAAGAAACAGCCAATATCCTTAGAGAGTCACATTCCAACTACATTTGAAAGTAACTTTTTATTGAAAAAGAAATGATTAAAATGAAGTATATATTTTCCAAAATGGTTAGGGAAATACCATGCAGGAAACATCCCAGTAGTGTCAATGAGACAGACTGAATGCTCTAGCAGGTTGTATCCATCTATAATCTCAGAGTGATTCTCGGAAATGACCAGTGGTAAAAAAAGTGCCCACCTTTTTCTGAAATCCAGGACCCCTCCACTTTGTCCAAAAGCTGGGGGAAAAAGAATGGGAAAAAAAGGAAGTCTGAAGAAGCCTGAAACAAAACTGACCCATCCATTCATGAGGGAGTTTGGAAACCTTGAATGACATCACACAGCACAGAATGATGCATTTGAACAGATCATGAGCTCTGGTTCTCAGAAGTGACACCTTCTGGAGGATTTACTTCTAGAAATTGTATAGAAAAAAAACCTGAGCAGCAGCCACCATTTCAGTGTATGTTCTTTGTTGGAAAGGGTTTGGAAGCCTAACCTGAAATGCCTAGGAGTTCAAAGCACCCTCAATCCAGCCTATCAAATCTATTTCATTATTTGTTCTTTCTGCCCACAAAGCAACATATAGTACAACAGAGACTACTATAGCTGTGAGTTTCCTGTTCCAATGAAATGCCCCATTGTGACTACTGTATTTGGGGACAGTTCTTTGAAATGAAAGATTTACACTGATTTGCTAAAATTTACTCTATGCTAACACACATTTTCAGCAGTAAGTATTCATATACCCAATACATAATTCATTCGGCATCGTCCAGCTACTGCCACACTCCAGCTGTCTGCTCCAATATGCTCCTTTTATGATATGAATCTGTATGGTTGCTTCTCCCATGTCGATCCGTGTCATACAAGAACCTCTTGCCCTCCGATTTTGTACCGTCTTAACCAGGACCATCATCTTTTCTCTAGCTACCACTTTTTTCCTCCTGCACTAATTCTTTTGTTTTGTTGTTTATATCCTTAATATTGCAGCCTTTTATAACTTGGCATCTAATTGCCTTTTGATTAACAACATCAATTTTTTTTTCCTGACATAATTCCTTCAGTGGCATTTCCTCACTCTCTCCCTTCCCAATGTTCTTGTTTTCAGTTATTGTCTTTCAGGGTACTTCACAAATCTAGTTCTGCTTTCATGCTCTAAGTTTTAGCAAATCCGTGCTTTTATGCAACACAGTTTGAAGAGAGATTCAAAATCCCACTCCACCATCAAGTTATAAAGTAGAGGTGGAAACAGCAGTCAATTAACAGTGAAGCAGAAAATCCCTTACTAGCACTGTGCAGTTTTATCCTTCGAGCAGAGAATATGTGTAAAAAAAGGCAATTTCTAGTATCTATAAAACATTTGTTACAGGCATTTATACAATTTAACAAACAACTGAGACTACAATATGGACTCATAAGCACTGAAATAGTGAAACATAGCTACTCAATTTCAGCTGTCAGTGCCAGCAGCAGAATACTTCTGGATTTCCAAAGCAACAGTGAACTTGGGTAACCCCTTCTTGCTTACTCAGAGAATTATGGACACTAACAATGGAAGAGATCTATCAGATTGTCACATTCCTTGCAATTTCTTCCTGTTCCTAGTCTAGTCTATTTTTAAAGGTACAGGATTTCCTTCCCCTGAATGATCATTCCATATTGTAATTGATCTATCTGTAAGGAAGCATTTCCTGGCATGCACCCAATGTTTTCCTTATTGTTATTTATATTTTGTAGCACCTATGGGCCCCAGCCATGCACTAGGACCCCATTGTGCTAGGTGCTGTACAAACACAGAATAAAAGGATGTTTCCCTGTCCCTTCTTCATGTCATTCCTTTATACCAAGTTATGCCCTTTTAGGCTTCCCTTAATAATTCCTGGCACATATTGATGTTCGTACCCTTCAATACCTCATACATTGTTATTATTAGAACTAAAAAAAGTAGAAAAAATTGATATTTTTATATTTTACTGAGTTATTTAAAAATCATTAAAAAAATCAAAATGATGTTTTTTTTAATTGAAATGTTTTCACCAGCTCCATAGCGAATAAAAAATATAAATAAAAACAACAAAAACTAAAAGGCACAGCTAATTTTTTCATTAAAACTTTTTGTTCTTTTTAATTCTTTTTTTTTGGTCAAAAGTGGATAAAAAAAATTGTCAGAAAATCAAACTTTGAAATATTTCAGCCAGCTTTAGTTATATCACCTCTCCTCTTCCCCCACACAAACACAGTCTCCTGTAAATGTTGTCCACCTAAGTTATAAATACAGAAGTAGGAGAGAGAGAAAAGGTTTCCCTGTACCTGGATGACCAGCTTCTCAGCTGGTGAATCAGCACAACTCTGCTAAAGTTGACAGAGTTATGCTGGTTTTCACCAGCTGAGGATATGGCACATAGTAGGAATAGCCTTTTAAAGCTGATCACTGTATTTAGTTCTCTGTTACTGACTCAACCCTTCCAGCCTCTGAAGAGGTAAGACAGCTCTGAAAATTGACTCCAGAGATGACCTTGTGCTGTTCCACATGCAGTGTATTGCACTGATTTCTAAACCAAATGTGCTCATTTTATAAATAAATAATGTCCTTCTCCTAATTACCAGCCATCCCTAGGAGCTGAAGGTGAAGCCATGTTCTTTCACAAGCATAGATTCATAACTTCAAAGGCCAGAAGGTACCATTGTGATAGTCTTGTCTGACCTCCTGTATAATAGAAACCATAGAATTTAACCAAAATAATTCCTTTTAAATTAATACTTTAAAAAAATCAAACCTTGAATTAAAATGGTAAGAAATGCATGTTTCATCAGACTCTGCATGTCAAATTCTATCCTCATTTGCACTGGAGCAACCAGTTATGGCCTGCATTGAAACACCCTTCTGAGTACTTGTGGCACCTTAGAACCTTCTGAGTTTCTATTCTTTGATTTTAAAGTGCTGCAGGCCTTATATATTAGACTCTTAATAAGCTAAATATTGAGCAATCATGTGCCAAATCTGGAAAGATCAAGTCTCCTGAGGATTTTTCTTCATAAGGAAATCCTCAAGTGACATACAGCTGCCACAGTGGTGACCGCACCACGGTACGTCCCAGACCCTGGGAGTATAGGGTGTGGTTAGGAAAGATGTCAAGCCTGATAATGCTGGGCTGCTGGAAACTCCCTCCAGGGCCATTGGCAGTTGGGACAAAGTAGAGCAGCCCTGTGGCAATGCTGTGTGGGATTGCACCTACACAGAACAAGTACATATAACCCCAGCCGTAACTCCAGACGCTGTGGTTCAGTCCAGAATACACTTCCCTTCAATCCTGAGAAAAAATAAGTATTCCCTAACAGAAATGATACTCCATCCACTTTTCCTCTTCAAATGACAATAAATGTTGCTAAGTATACGTTTAAAGTGTTGCTGTAGCCGTGTGGGTCCCGGGATATGAGACAGACAAGGTTGATGAGGCAATATTTTTTGCTGGACCAACTTCTGTTGGTGAGAGAGATAAGTTTTCAAGCTACACAGAACCATTATTCATGTCTGGGAAAGGTAATTAGAGTGTCACAGCTAAGTATATCTGTGTACCTGTATAGTAAGCTATCACTCTAAAGTTCAAGGTTTTTCCTGGTCCTGTTGCTTGCAGGCTAGGGAGCTCTGTAGCAAGGCATATGATCTGAATCTAGCAGAGCCAGACTGCAGCCAACCTGGTTTAAGAGTGAGGCTGGGAGAGTTGTGCCCTTGTGTTTTAGGGAGCAGCCTGCTTTTTTCCTCGCTGTTTCGAACTTCTTATTTGCTATCTTTCTGGATTCTAAGAAATAAAGTTACACTGCAACCTTCCAGCAAGAGCCTTTATGTTTCTAACTTGTCTGTAGGTATGCTGTGAACATAACAGTTTATAACTGCTTCTATGCCAGTTTCAGTCAATTAGATTCAGATAATCAGACCGAAGCTGCTTTTCCACCAGGCATCGTTAAGCACTGCTAAATCTTGGGAACTATGAAAATGATCTTGCTGTGGCTGTTCTGTGAAGAAACAGCACAAAACTCTCTCCCTCAGTACACCTCCCTGTTAGCAGGAGCCCAGGAAGGGTGCTTCCTCCCCTCTTGCTATCTTCAATTACTCTAAGCTGCAGAAAGCCACACATGCTCAGTGTAACTCTGTGTACAGCAGTTAAGCTGTCTATAATCTTAACACAGTTACCAGATGGGTTACATGCAGAGACATTTATTGGTCTGGCTTAGGTGACACAATCAAATGCAGACACCATTTGTGATGGAAGAGAAAACCAACCAACCAAAACTCCAGTAGCTAATGTAACAAAATGAAACAGATGCATTTTATACAAAGTGCAGAAAAAAGGGATTCAGTCAGAGCTACAGAAAAAAGTTACCTAAAAATATCATAGAATCTCTGTGTTTTCCAGCAATAATAATGAATCTGTTCAAGGGCAGCTAATTGTCTTTGGCCAGGATGTAAATCAATAATGTCAGAGGCCTAATGGGGTTCCTCGTGTTAGCAAATTAAGAGCTCAGTAATTAGTAGGGCTTGGGGAAAACACCTTGGGTGATCACTGAAAAGATTTTCTGCAACAGTCCGGTCTCCCTAAATGAAGACGGAACGTACAGAATATGGTTAAGTTTTATCTTCTCATTAAATTACATTGTCTCAGAAAGCCTGAACTCTTGGTCAGTCCCAAAACATATGGTGTGGAGAACCTTGTACAGAATTTCATCTCCAGCATGTGCCTGCATCCCAGATAATGACAGCTGCCATGCTGGCCAGGTTTCAATAAATCAACTCTATTGTCTTTTCCTAGAGTGAATCAAATGTAAGGTTCACAGGCAACTTCTTAAAGTTCTAAAGTAGATTGTGATCTCCAATGAGGTGCCTAGATTCTGTCCTACAATTGTCTCAGAAATTTCTCAGAGCAGCTTTCAAAAACATGATGCCAGTACAGATGGGAATGGCTGAACTTGTTAAACTTTCCTGAGAATGCAGGTCCTGTAGGGATGAAAGACATCATACATTCATGATGGACTAATCTGACCCATCATAACCACCCCTGAGCATCCCACTGAAGTTAAGATTTATGCATGTGCTTTGCTGTATAAGGATGGAGTGATAAACTTGTGCCTTAGGCCAGGTCTACAGACAAACTTCTGTTAGCTTAGCTGTGTCAGTCAGGGATGCAAAGAGGTATGAACTCTGACCAACATAACTGTGCCGACAGAAACCTCTAGTGTGGACACAGCTATACTGACAAAGCTACACTGTGATGGGTATAGCTTGTTTCATTCATGGAGAGTGGTTTTATTATACTGATCCAAACTGCATCCACACTAGAGTGCTTTGCCAGTGGAGTATACAGGTATTCCTATAGTGATAAAGCACTTGTTCTGTATATATAGCTTTAATGTGCGGTCCTGAGATATAAAAAAAACCACGTGTCCCGCAGGAAATGAACTCTTTCCTCCTCTTTCCAGGAACTCATTGTTATTCAATAGAATTAACACAACAGGATGAGAAATTTCCTATGGGTCATCTGGAATTTTAGAGCTACAAAACACAAGTAAATAATGTTGATGAATATCAGGATCAAATTCAACAAGAATTTGAAATGCTAGCTAGTCAAACTAGAATTTCAAGTTCTTTATGGTTAGTTTCAAAGTAGATTGATCAGCTTCAAACTAGCATTTCCCCAAGTAACCTCGAGTCACATTTCAGTCTTGCCATACAAAAACTACCGTGGAATGAACACTACAAGTATTTCACTTAATGTAAACCAAACCATATTGCTCCTGTATGAGTTGTCCTTTTTAGAGGGAAACATCATATTCCTTTTATAATCTACAGCTTTACTTATATATTTTCATTCTTGGCTCCTTTCCTCTAACCTTGGACAGAGTGATAGTCAAGGCTCAGAGGGGTAGCCGTGTTAGTCTGGATCTGTAAAAGCAGCAGAGAATCCTGTGGCACCTTATAGACTAACAGATGTTTTGGAGCGTGAGCTGCCTACCGCAATGACTTGGACTGGAGTGCTACTGTGTAACATCCCTTTATCACTTTTTCTTTTCTGTGCATTATACTCTCTCTCTTCTGAGAGCAAGGATGCTCTCTTGGTTAAGGTAGAGGAGTGGGACTTGGGGGATCTTGGTTCTGTTCTTGTCATGGCTACAGACCTTCTGTATCATCTTGTGTGAGTCACTGGATCCCATGTTTTCAAAAGAGCTCTGTACCCACGGTCAGTCGCAGTTCCCCATCCATAAAATGGAGATAATACACTCTTATCTCTCTGGATTGAGGTAGAGATTGCCTCTTACATTAGGCATGGCTACACTTCCAGACGTAGAGCATCGTGAGTTAAACCAGCCCTCGGAGACCGCAGTGGAGAAAGCGCTGCAGTGTGTCCATACTGTCAGCTGCAAGCTCACTGGTGTGGCCCCATGCAATGTGGCAGTTGCAGCAGCATTGGGAGCAATGCATTATGGGCAGCTATCCCACAGATCGCATCTTCCCATTCTGGTGCTGTGGCTTGTGGGAAGCGGGTGAGGCAGTGGGGGGCATTTTGGGTCCTGTCCCAATGCCCCGTGATGCATCGCTTCGCATCCCAGCAATCCCTGTGCTTCTGTCCACATTTGGTGCCATCTTTCAATGTTTGTTGTACTGCATGCTCTGTCTTCCCTTTAGGTCTGCAGGAATGGAGCCCGAAGTGCTGAAGAGTATGCTGATGGGTCTCGCCAGCACGTCACGTTTGGTGATTGAGTTACTCCTTACTCTACAAACTGACAGTGAGGAGTCCGACGATGATGTCGACTTGCGTAACGGATATGACACGAGATTGCTTGAGGCATTCACAGACATACTCACCATTGTGGAACACTGCTTTGGGGCTCAGGAAACAAGCACTGAGTGGTGGGATCACATCGTCATGCAAGTCTGGGATGACGAGCAGCGGCTGCAGAACTTTCAGATGAGAAAAGCCACTTTCATGGGATTGTGTGCTGAGCTCGCCCCCACCCTGTGACACAAGGACATAAGATTGAGAGCTGTCCTGCCGGTGGAGAAGCGGGTGACTATTGCAATCTGGAAGCTGACAACTCCAGACAGCTACCAATCGGTCGCTAACTAGTTTGGAGTGGGAAAGTCAACTGTTGGAATCGTGTTGATGCAAGTTTGCAGGGCCATTAATTGCATCACATTTAGAAGAATTGTGACTCTGGGTAACATGCATGACATTGTGGCTGGCTTTGCACAAATGGTTTCCTCTAACTGCGGAGGGGCGATAGATGGGATGCATATTCCAATTCTGGCACCAGCCCACCTAGCCTCCGAGTACATTAATCGGAAGGGGTATTCTCTATGGTTCTCCAGGTGCTTGTGGATCACCATCAGCATTTCATTGACATTAACGCTGGCTGGTCTGCAAAGGTGCATGATGCACACATCTTTCAGAACACTGGCCTGTTCAGGAAGCTGCAAGCCGGGACTTTCTTTCCAGACCAGAAGATCACCATAGGGGAAGCCGAAATGTCCATTGTGATCCTTGGAGACCCTGCTTATCCTTTAATGCCGTGGCTCATGAAACCCTACACAGGGAGCCTTGACAGCAGCAAGGAGCAGTTCAACAACAGTATGAGCCCGTGCAGAATGACTGTGGAGTGTGCTTTTGGCCATTTAAAGAGCTGCTGGCACTGTCTGTATGGGAACCTGGACCTGGCTAATGACAACATTCCCACTGTTATAACCACATGCTGTGTCCTCCATAACATTTGTGAAGGGAACGGTGAAAGATTCACTCAGGCATGGAACTCAGAGGTTCAATACCTGGAGGCTGAATTTGAACAGCCAGAGAGCAGGGCTATTAGAGGGGCCTAGCATGGTGCTGCAAGGATTAGGGATGCCTTGAGGGAGCAATTTGAGGCTGAAAGCCACCAGTAACATTTGGTGCCCTGCACAGGAGTGAGAAGCAGTGGTTCCAATTTTAGTCGGAATCTGTGTTTTCTATACTGACTTGCAGTGCCTGTTGCTTTCCTGTTGCTTTTACTTAATGCAATAATAAAGGATGTTTTCAAAGCCAAAAAATCCATTTATTGAAAAGAAACACACCTGCCTGGGAAACAGAAAGGGCAAAGGGGTGGGATGGGGAATGGTTCAATTACAGATTTGCATATGTCCTGTTTTCATACTCAGTCTTCCTGTCTAGAGTGCTGTGCAATGAGTGCTGCACTTCAGGCTGGCTAAAATGCATGGTGATGGGGGTTGAGTGCAGTGGGAAGGGTCGTTGTTTGCAGCGCTGGATGGTGAAGTTACAGGTGTTGGAGGCAGCTGGTGGTGATAAGAACCCAGTTGTTGAGGAAAGTGGGTTGGAGGTGACATGGAGGCACAAGGGAAAGAGTTTTGGGACCAGGGCTGCAGGGGGGGCGGATGCAGCAGTGCTCTACCTGCATTGCTATGAGCGCCTATATCAAGTCCACTTAGGGCTTCATAATGCTTAGCAGCCAAACAGGAAGGGGATTTTCAAAATTCCCAGATAATTTAAAGGGTGGGTCTGAGGGTTAGTGACCTGAGGGCAGGGCAGTAGAGTTCAAAGTGATGATCAGAGTGGCTAGTACAGGCATTGTGGGACACTTCTGGAGGCTAATCAGAGCAAATTAACAGACCAGGGCATCCACACTGGGACACAGCAAGCGTTATACTTCTCGTCGAGGTGAATTACAAGGAGTGCTCTAGCCATGGAGTCCGGGCACTCTACGTGACTTGCCAGTGTGGACGTGTCATGAGTTAGGGTGCCCAGGGCTGCTTTAATGCACTGTAACTCACAAGTGTAGTCATGCCCTATGTGTTTCCACAGTGTGCATCACAATGGGGCCCTGATCTCATCTGGGACTTCAAGGCACTGCAGTGCTATAAATAATCAGTTACTCTTTTGGGGGGACAGTAGATTAGTATCTTGAACCTATCACTGATTTTTTCTGGCTGACTTGATTAATATATCAAAAGTTAGAAGCTCAAAAATACCTTATGTCAAGTTCAGAAGTGATATTAGCAGCAATCTGTTAAAACGGATGACTTATGATAAACAGACAAATGGCGCAAATGAATCACTTTATCTGATTGGAAATGTAGTCAAGTTTGTAAGGATCTTCAAAGGAACTCAAAAGATCTGTTCAGTGCTGTGTGAAATTTGTCTAATGAAATACCTTTACTATAGTCTGTTCTCTATTACTCATGCAGGGAGTTACCCACAAGTCAGTTTTCAACAAAGCACATGAATTCTGGAAACAATGTGGCATTCTAGCTCTCTGCATCAACTAAATCAGAGCAGATCTTAGATTAGCATGATTTTAAAAAGAGGTGCAAATAGGCAAAGTTACCATTGAAGTCAATGGAAAAACTCCTCTAGTGAATTACAAGGACCTGGAGAGGACCCATATTATTGTTTTGTGGAGTGAAAACAGCATTTGGCAATGCATCTTTTTGGCATGTGTTTGCTTCACAGCGTCCTTCTCTACCAGCTTCATTATCATCATAAAGAACCTCATACAGAGTGCAGGAAAGTCCAAGTAGTTAGCACTTTATATTGTATATGAGATATGAGATGGAATTTGCAAAGCCATCTATGGGACCCAGTGCCTGATTACTCCTGGAGCCATAGTATGGATAGGCTGCCAGTGAGTGATGTCCTGGTCCCAGTGAAGTTCATAGCGAAGTCCCAGTGACTTCAGAGGGGCCACAGTTTCACCCCAAGCGGACAAGGAAGTTCTTACCTTCCCTTAATCCTTTGTGTGGGTGCATACAGACCAAGTTACAACATAGCCCTGTCATTCTAAATTCAGAGATTGTATGCAGACAAATCCATTCTATAAATCTTTCAGAGTCACTTCTAATATATCCCTTCATGTGCTTTGGAAGCTTGGCTGTTTTTGCCTGAAATCCTTAGCAACAGCTCTCATCTGTTACAACGGTTGATACCAACACCTGTTGCTTTGGTGCCCTTTCCCAGTGCTAATTCAAAATAGATCGCTACCAGCAATAAGAAAAACAATTGCATACAGTTGCTGGCTTTTATGTTAACAATATAATCAGCAAGGACAAATGACATGTCTCAAGCACACCATTGTCTTTCCTACTTTAGCCCCCTCAAAAATCTGATCCAACGACTCTGATGGAAAACACATCAGCATGATTTAAGCAATTAACACTCTTCACCAACCTGTGAACTAGCCAGTTAACAATACAGTCCCAGTCAATGATATGTCTGCTACTCAATCCTGCTGCTGATACCCACATATAGGAAATCATGATATTTGGGTTGGTGTTCTAACCATGCTAGACAATAAGAATAAAAATCAGAAATATGGGGAACTTTTCCTGACTTCAGTCTACCAAAGATGGGGAAATTAAACAGTGGAAAATGAATATAAAGATTGTTGCCTTTGCAACGGTTTCTCCATTTCAGTTTTCAGACTGTTCTTAAAAATTTCAAAGGGCTGCAATAGTACTTAACTGTTTTCTTGTTTGGAAATTGTTTGAGAGAGATTTTAAAAGGTATGCTATAGATTTAGAAGCACAAATGTCATTGGAAGACTTGTACTAGTAAACTCCTGTGACAAATATGAGTGTTTCATAAGGATTTTTTCTATATCCCAAACTAATGGTGAGTTAAACTATTGGAAGGGAGCAGGAGTTTCAGCCTACTCCTCCATAGGTAGAAATAGTCATAAGACCCATTGTGGCAAGCCATTAAGTCTCAAAAGGTCTAATGATACAAACAATGGAGCAACAATCATAGGGTAACCTCTTATAAGGGTACGTCTACACTGGCGCTGGAAGGGTAGCTAATTAATTAATGTCAAGGCCATCACATACAGCCCCCAGCTAAAACCTCTCCAGCTCATCATCATCGATCAACAATATATCCTGGAAAATGATCCCTCACCTTAAGAGGCATTGGGAGGCAGGCCAGTTCTCTCTTACAGACAGGCCTCCAACCTGAAGCAAATACTCACCAGCAACTACACACCACACCACAGAAACACTAAACCAGGAACCAATCCCTGCAACAAACCCCATTGCCTTCTCTGTCCCCATATCTTCTCTAGCAACACCATTACAGGATCCAACCACATCAGCCACACCATCAGAGGATCATTCACTTGCACATCTACTAATGTGATATATGCCATGATGTGCCAGCAATACCTCTCTGCCTTGTAAAATTGGCCAGACTGGACAGTCTCTCCATAAAAAAATAAATGGACACAAATCAGAAATCAGGAATGGTAGCATACAAAAGCAAGTAGAACACTTCAATCTCCCTGGACATTCAATAATAATTTGAAATGTAGCCATTCGTCAACAAAAAAACTAAAAACAGACTTCAAAGAGAAACTGCAGAGCTATGATTCATCTGCAAAATTAACACTATTAATTTGGGCTTGAATAGGGACTGGGAGTGGCTGGCTCACTACAAAAGCAATTTTCCCTCTCTTGGTATTGGCATCTCCTCATCAGTTATGGGGAGTGGACCACATCCACCCTGACTGAATTGGCCTTGTCAACAGTGGTTCTCCACTTGTAAGGTAACTTCCTTCTCTTCAAGTGCCAATATATTTATGCCTCTATCTGTAATTTTCACTCCATGCATCTGAAGAAGTGATTTTTTTTTACCCACAAAAGGTTATGCCCAAATAAATCTGCTAATCTTTAAGGTGCCTACTGGACTCCTCGTTGTTTTTGTGGGTACAGACTCACACGGCTACCCCTCTAATGCAGGAGATTTCTAGGCTATATAAAAGAATGCAAGTTAGTTTCATTGTGGCCCTATAACTTAAGACACAAGGCTGTCTGACTTTGCTGGTAGTGAAGTGTAAGATTAGACAAGACTAAATATGCATTCAGCTGTTTGTTGGTTTAAACTCCTATTTTGTCCTCTGATGCTTTGGTCCCATGGCTAAATACAAATATTGTGTGTTAAGGAGGCTGGTGGTAACAATCACTTATCACAGGTTTCCTAAGGGAGGAAACCGAGGTGTCTGGAAACAACTTAAACCTAGGGAGCAAGGGTAATGTAACCAAATCCCATTCAAAGAGACCATTCCACCCTCAGAGTGGTAAGGGACAGAGGCCAGTCACCTGAGGGGGTGCACTCAATGAAAACTGAAAGGGAACAGGTAGCCCCATAACCATCACAGTCTTAGGCACCTCCCCCAAACATTCCCACGTATATACAAAAACTCCAGAAAAATGTTAGTTACATTAACAGAATCAGTAAGTGTCCGAAGCCAGCTATTGAGATTTCCAAGCATTGTACTAGTTTGGAATTTTATGCTACTTTGTGCAGAGCTACTTAGCTACATGGGCATAGCCACTGTAATCTGAAATTGGTATTACAGTCATTAAAGCACAATAATTAACAGACCAACGGTCCACCTAGTCCATTATCTTGTCTCTGACAGTGGCCAGCACCAGATTTTTCATGGGAAGATGTAAGAACTTCCTATTCCACTTGTACTGTGACATCCTGATCTCTAACAGAGATTGATTTAAGCCCTGAGACATGAGGTTTAAAATGCCTTCCACAAAACTTTTTAGCATTAGTGATGATAACTCTAGATAGTCTTGTTATCCAAATCCGTTTATGAATCTGGTTAAGTTTTTTTCCTCAATGACTTCCTGTGTCAATGAGTTCCAGAGCCCAATTAAACATGGAATCATCATCAAGTGGGCGTGTTTTCAGTGGGGTCCCACAGGGACTGGTTGTTGACCCTATGCTATTTTACATTTTTATCAATTACCTGAAAGAAAACATAAAATCAGATGACACAAAATGCAGAAAACACAAAAATTAGGGGAATAGTAAATAATGAAGAGGACAAGGTCACCGATTCAGAGCAACCTGGATTGCTTGGTGAGCTGGATGCGAATAAACAATATGTGTTCTAATATGGCTAATTGTAAATATGTACATCTAGGACAAAGAATGTAGGTCACAATTACAGGATAAGGGACTTCATCTTGGGAAGGAGTGACTCTGAAAAAGGTATGAGGGTCACGGTGGATCATCAGATGAACACAAGCACCCCACTGCGATGTTGTATCCAAAAGAGCTAATGGGATCTGAGGATGTGTAAACAGAGGAATTTCAAGGAAGAGCAAAGATGTTATTTTACCTCTGTATTTGGCATTGGTGTGAGCACTACTAGAATACTGTGTCCAGTTCTTCTACCCACAATTCAAGAATGATGTTGATAAACTGGAGAGAGTTCAGAGAAGAGCCACAAAAATGATCAAAAGATTATAGTGTTAGATTCAAGGAGCTCAATCTATTTATCCCAATGAAGAGATGGTTAGAAGGTGACTTGATTATAGTCTATAAGCATCAACATGGGGAACAAATATTAAATAGTGGTCTCTTTAATCTAGCCGAGAAAGGTACAACACGATGCAATGAGTGGAAGCTGAAGCTAGACAAATTCAGACTAGAAATAAGGCATACATTTTTAAAGGTGTGTGTAATTAACTGTTGGAACAATTTACCAAGGTTTGTGTTGAACTCTCCATCACTGACAATTTTTAAATCTAGAAGATCTGCTGTAGGAATTATTTTGGGGCCTGTGTTACATAGGAGGTCAGATGAGATGATTACAGTGGTCTTGTCTGGCCTTGGATTCCATGAATGTGAAAATGTATTTCCTTCTCACAGTTTTCACTGTGCCATCTTTCAATTTCATTTACTGTCTCCTTTTTCTTGTGTTGTGAATGAGAACAGCAGAAGTTTCCAATTTATCTTCTCTAGACCATAGATTATTTTATATACTTTTATCATGTCCTTGCTTATGTGTTTCCTTTCTAAGATACACAATCACAGTCTTCAATTTCTCTTCATATTAGAGGTATTTTTTTCCCCAGGATAAATGACTGTTGGTGATTTCACTCACCACCGTAGTACCCCCAAGCATCAGAACCTGGAACTCTTGCAGGGACTCTTCCACTGTGGCACCCCTCTTTTGTCAGCCTATATCGTTCTTCCACAGTTCTCTTCTGGGTGACTCAGCCCTTCAGCCAGGTCACTCTTAAAGTTCAGTCCCTTTCTGTGGTAACAAAAGTCTGCCTAAATGTCAAACAAAATATACAAACAAACCATACTTCTCTCCCTCTTGGGTAGGGTGACCAGATGTCCTGATTTTATAGAGACCATCCTGATATTGTTTATTAATGACTCGGTAGAGGGCATATTTCTAAGTTCATTAAAATCATGTTAGGAAAAACAGCAATGGGCCTGAACTAGAATCCAGGGTCCTAGCATCATCACAAACACAACATCTGGAATATTTTAATCTTCATCTAGATCCCAGGGCCTGGTCTGCCTTTGTAATTTAGCTGAACCAGCATCTTGAAGCCAAACATCCCTTGAATTTGAGGCTGTTTAAATTTGAATCCAAATGAAGATGTCAGCTTCACCGCTACAGAAATTCTGCAGAATGACAAGTGAGAGGGCACAGATAAAATTCTCCGAACAAACTTCACTAGTGCTTCACCCCTGAGCTATGTTCTTACTCCTAGAAAGCATCCTATTCATATGGCCATTCAATTCTTGATCTGTCTGAAATAATGGTGCCAAATGTGATAGTGTTTCAATGGGATATAGATAGAGTACCTTTTCCACACTTGACTAGACTGGGAGATTATATCAGTTTAGGCCAGCAAACAGTAATCTTGAGTCACCAGTCCAATGTTCTGGTCCAAATTTAACCAGTGCCTTTCTGATGGAAGAACTAAACACAGTCCTGTTTAATTATGCTGTTCATGCTTTCAAACCTAATTCTACCATCATTCATTTATATTTTATTTTGTCCTCCAATGGAGACCTTTTTCAAAAGGCCACTAACAAAGAAGAGTGAGAAAGCATGAGGGTAACATACTTTAATTAGAAAGAGGGGATGCTTGAGTGGTTAGCCCAGAAACCTGGACCATGGGAGACCAACTTCAATTCCCTTCTCTGCCACAATAACTCTGTGAAAGTCACTTTGTTTCTCTTTGCTTCAGTTCCCCATCTGCCTAAGGGGGCTAATAATTCCCAGCTTCACAGGGCCTGGTGGCGTTAAATACATAATATCTGAGCATCTGATTATTGACCATGGGGGCCATGTAAGTACCTAAGATCAATAGAATATGCTATCACTCTATTTTGTTACTATGTTGAGAGGGCCAAAATAAAAACAAATGTCTCCATGAGAAAGAAAGAGAACAGTGTGATTTTGGACTCCGGAAAATCTTCTCTCTTGATATGTCTTACAGCCCTGCCTATCCCCTGGCAGACGGACAAGCAAGTCCTTTCTTTTAAAGGTGCCGAATGCAATCAGAACGCCTTGCATAGCTACATGTGCTAGAGGTAACAGGATCTGGCCTATGATTTTCATTTTCACAGTGCCCCTCTTATCAACTCCATTCAGGTTAAAAAGAGTTGCAAGCTGCTTTCTCTTTAGTTGTGCAGATAAAACATCAAATCATTAAACTGAGCTACAGGCTATTAAAAATTGGCTAGGCTATAAATAAATATGAAAAGAAAAAGCCAGTGTCTGAGCCGTCTTCAAGCCTTATGCAAAAATTGCCATCACATGGAACTGAACATGGCTCTTCATGTCTAAGCACAGGATCCACTAGCACTTCAGCTAAAGGCCTCATTCTGGTAGCAGTTAGTTGTAACAGACTCTTAGCCTCTTTGGACTAGCATCTAGTGCGCCCTGACTACTTCATTACCTACCTCCTCTGGCTAGAAGAAGCCCATGTGGGGTGCCCAGTAGTTGAAACCAGCCCAAGATGAGCTCCCATTTATAATGATCCCCATCATGAGTTGTCACAAAGCACTCTATTCCTCCAGTGGCTTAAAGGAAGAGCCTATCACACTTGAGGTAAAGGAATACGGTTACTAGTAGACTCACATCCTCTGTGGATCACTGGACTTAACACATTGAACAGTGGGTTACACTTGAATGTGAAAAAGAGCACATTCGATTCATATTTTGTACCACTGAATGCCTGCAAGCAATTCTAATGGGAAAAAAACTGTTAGAGGAACATATATCACATCCCTTCCCTCTCCATGTTTTCTTGAACTGTGGTTTTAACAGAATAGTGCAATTTGCAGGTATGGGCAAGAGGGTGGGAAACTCTTCTCTTTTAGAATACTCAGCACCTAATTGGAATGCTTCCCTACTCCAGGCTGCACCATAAATGTCATATTTTGTATTTAATGTGCTTAGTTATTTGCTACATGTGCAGATACATAATTTTACTAATAAACTTGATATATCTGTAAGTGCAGAGTGTAACTATTTCTAATTAGTTTGATCAAAGATCACACATTCATTGCTGAGTAATGGGAATTATGCTAATAAAAATTCTATTGCTTCTGACGGGGGGGGCGGGGGGAATGTCTGCAGAGAGATCAGCCCCTTGCAGTCTTTTGTAGGCCTATTTACATATAAAGAAGATATTTATAATTCCACATAAATGTCACATAGCTGGAGTTTATGATATTTTTTTCAAAGAAACTGTAGTGTTTTTGCTGCTGCATCAAGTTATTTGAGGCTGCTTGCTTACGCTACTACTGTTATTATTATTATCATTTTATAAGTAGCACCCAGGGAACATCCACACAGCCTGCAGCAGCAAGTATTCCAGCCCAGGTTTACGACTCAGGCTCATGCTACTGTGCTAAAAATAGCTGTGCAGCTGTAGCTTGAAAGCTGAGGGAAGGGGTTGGATATCAGTGCCTAAGCTCCAGCCCAAGCTATACCTTCAAAGGGGTGTCTATGTCCCTATTTTTAAAGAGAAAGCATGAGGCCTGCAAGCCCAATTCTACTGACTGAGTCTGGGCAGTTCTCTTCTGCAGCCTGTGTAGAGCAGCCCCAGAGACCCCCAGTGAGCTCTGTACCCAATTGTACTAGTGTATACAGTCCCTGCTCTGAAGGGCTTATAATTAGAGCAGGTCAGAAAATGGATTTTCTGTCCTGTGAAAAAAATCCAGATTTTGAAATTGCCAAAGTTCCTGAACTGGGACAAAAAGCCAAAAGGTGATTTTGATTATTTTTTGTTGGTTTTGAGTGAAATTTCAAAAAAATAAAAATAAAAATCTAGGGTCAATTTAAAAGTTTTATTTCCGTAAACTTCAAACTCTTTAATTGAAATTCTGCCCCATTTTTTTCTAATTTTTAAATATAAAATACAGTTCTAAATGAATAGTAGTTTCAAAACTAAAAAAAAAAATTAAAAAAAATCAAAATTTAAATTCCAAACATGTTAAAATGGGCGTTTCAACAATTTCAAAACTTGTTTTTCTCTCATTTTTTAAACAAAATTAATTGAAATCTATTTGATTTTACAACAATCTTTAATTTTGTCATAATAGCATTTTCCAGAGGAAAATTGTTTAAAGGAAAACTTTCCAACCAGCTGTAAATAGACAAGCCAGACAAAGGCTGGAGAGGAAACAGGGACAATGAGACTTGCTTAAGGTCATAGAGTAGGTCAGTTGTTGAGCTAGGTATGATAACCATAGTGGATAGGACACTAGACTGGATATGATTAATTCCTATCTGCCTCCAAACCCACCACCTTGGATAGGGTCAAACTTCATGCCTGGGGATAGAACTCCAAACACATTGGGTTATCCACTTCTGGTGGGTTACACCTTCATCGGACAGATACTTGCAGGGTCTCTCACTCTTTTAATGTATTGGCAACACTTGCATAGCTTGTCGTGCCAATAAAGTCTCAAGGAACTGAACTGAATTGAATTGACAGTTTCTCTCCATCTGCACCAAAGTGCATAAAAAGAAAGGATCTGTCAAAACATGATTTCTGAGTCATATGGGTGTCTACTGACATACCAAACTGTCCCTCCAGCGTGGTTACTGGGGGTCACTGCTGATCCCCATCCTATTACAAGAATGGTCCAATGGCTTCCTCAAGAGACCCCACGGTGGCGCATAACATGGTGTATCTGAATAGCATAGAATTTATCCCAGCGGGTGAGAGAGAAAACAGTGAGATAAGAAATATGCATATTTTTTTTACTTGAAGAATCTCTTTGCTTATTCCATAGGCAATGTAAGATTTATAATGTCCTGAACTATTCATTTACTTGCTTTTAACTGCTTGGGGCTTGTAAATTATGTGAGGTAGCTACAATGCTGTCACTCAGCAATCCTAACTGGTTGTTGGCGCAGTCTCTTGCTTTTGGTTAATAAGAATCTATCCACACATAGGATCTTTCCATGGGGATTTCACAGCATTTTTCAAAAAGAGGTATGTTAGTCTCCATACTACAAATGGGGGAAGTGAAACATGGAGAAATTATGAGACTTGCAAAAGTCAGACATCAAGCCAGTGCCAGAGATAGGAATAAAAGCCGTCTCCTGACTTAAAGTGCCCTTGTCTAAATCCTGGATCATGATGGCAATAGTCTTACTCAAACTCATTTGAAAAAAAAAAAAGTTGAATCTAAAAAAGTAGCAGTGGTTGGCCTCAAACAAGATCAGACACCATCGTGCTACAAACACATAGTAAGCAAGCCCCTTCTTTGAAGAGCTTACAGTCTAATTAGACAAGACAAACAAATGGGAAACAGAAGCACAGAGAGGCACATGGCTAGCCCATGGTCACAGTTGGGACAAGCACCTAACATTATTGACTCTCAAACCAGTGCCCTACTCACTAGAACAGAGGTTCTCAACCTTTTTCTTTCTGAGCCCCCACGTCCAACATGTTATAAAAACTCCACGGCCCAGCTGTGCCACTACAACTGGGTTTCTGCTTATGAAAGCCAGGGCCAGTGTTAAGGGGGTAGCAAGAAGGGCAACTGCCTGGGGCCCCAAGCCATCATGAAGCTAAGTTGCTCAGGCTTTGTCTTCAGCCCCAGGTGGTGGGCTCAATGGCCTGGGCTGCAGTCCCATGTGCCAGGCCCTCAGCTTTCCACCCTAGCAAGTCTAATATCAGCTGTGCCTGGCAAACTCCCTGAAACCTGCTTGCGGCCCCGCAGGCACCCGGACTCCTGATTGAGAACCACTGCACTAGATCACACCTACTCAGCTCACAGCAGCAAGGGAGGGAATATAAGAAGTCCAGGACCCTATATTTTTGGTTGATCTGTATTGCAGACATGAAAATAACTTTCAAAAAGCAAGGAAAGGCTAGAAATAGTAACACCCAAAGCAAAGTTACTGCATATTGTCACTGATCATACTTTGCATTTGCGTAATGCTTCCCTTCTGGAGATCTCCAATCACTTTGTGAATGTGGGTAAGTAATGGAGCTGGTTGGACATTTTTTGATTAAGTGTTGTTTTTCTTTTCAATCAGAAAATGCCGATCTCTTAAAACCAAAGCTTCTCACAGACACATATCAGTTTTAACGATGCCTTCATCAAGAAGGTTTGGCATATCCAGTGTGGGATTTGTGGTGAAAACCCGAAAGACGGCACATACAACTGACCCACCCAAGAATAGGCCAGCGGTTAAGCCACTCTACTTGTGATGAACCTGGGTTCCCTCATGAGTGCCCTAACCATTGGGCTATTGGCTAGTCTCACAGCACAGCTAAGTGCTCTAATCACTGGGCTACCGGCTACACCTGCAGCCCCAGTGAGTTTCCCATCTTCTGGATATTCTAGGCTCGCGTGGTCTCTCGCACACAACAGTTGAAAGGGCTCGGTTTTATCCTGATGCAGAACAAAACCAAATGTCAAAACCTCTATTTGTTTACTAAATAGAATTCTTGCTTTCCAGCTTTCCCTTGTAAGTAATAATTTCCCCAATGTGCATGCTGGGAAGCTGAATATTAACATTTATTTGTTGAGCATCGATAGTCTGGATCACCACTATAGAAAGACTAATATTGGTAGACTTAGAAAAGAAGTGAAAGGAAATTTGTTTTCCTAATATATAAATATATATGGGAAAAATTCTGTAATAGAGCAATAAAATAATTTTAAGCAAGGCCAAATCCTCCACTGGTGCTAATTGGCACAGAGCCTTTGACTTCTGCGACAACTTGAGAAATTTGTCTGAGTACAACTTACAAATTGATTGAGGTTTCGAAGTTGCTATGAAACTGTTATATCATGGAATGCCTGTATCTGGATGGGGAATCCACCATATTTTGCTGATAGGGGATGTAGCATGCCTCTGCCAGACCACAGAGAATAGTCAGTCATTAAAACTCAATGGCCACCTATTCAGGGGGGAACACTTGTGACAGTGAATTGGCTGGGGCTGGGAGTAGCTAGTCTCTCCAACTTCTTTGCAGGAAGGCGGTAGTAGAAATCCCCACCAGGGGAACAAAGGAAACAGATGGTGGTAGGGGAATGTATGAACTTCAGGGACTCATACAACCAGACACAGGTAGCTTTGGCCAACAGAGAGCGGTATGCTTTTGTAGCAAGAGTGTCCTCTTTAACTGAGAGACCAGCCAAGGTGAGGGAAAGCCAAGTGACCTGTAGAGGGAGAGAGGCTATGTGATTTTGAAGACAAGTTATGAGCTGCAGAAGAAGGATGCTGTATAGTCCAGAAGTCTCTGTCCAAATCCAAAGTTCTCTCCAGAGCGAGGAAACGTTTATTGGTGTGTTTATTATTTGTCTAGATCTGTGTCTCTTTTGTGCTAAGTAAATTGTGGTTAGTATCGTAAGCAAAGTCTGTGTGTCCATTGCTTTTTCTGTCACATGCCCCTGAAAAATTAAACTGTAAACCCAGAGCCCCCACATGGTTGGAGCAAAGAGAAGGGCTGTACTTAGACTACAAGGAGCCTGAGAAGTCAACACTAGGCCTAGGGGATAAGCAGATGGGCTGCAGGGTTCCAGGTCTCAGGCTAGGGTGCTAGACCGACCTGCACCTTGAAAGTATGCCTAGAAACCCAAGTCATGGGCAGTGCCTGGACTCTGGTCAGATGCAGGAGGCTTAAAGAACACAGGGGGCCTAGTGAGATGGTCACAAAACATAACAGCCTGGGAAGTGTCCATTCAGAGGGGGAGCACCTCCATGGCCATGTGTGTTTGTGTCTGACACTATTAATGTAGCTGCAGTGGTTTACACCAGCTGAAGAGCCAGCCTGTAGTTCTAAGTCTTTAAAGACAGTAAGACTGGCAAGCAACTGAAGTGGCTAAAGCAGGATGCAACACCACTCAGATTTGGCCCATTTGCCCCTCAGTAGATGAAGATGGCAATATTTAATTGGCATTGTGACCTAGTGCCTAGAGTTGCAATGGCACTCAACTTTGTCCAGTCCACCTCTCTGGAGAGGGTGGAGTGGTGTGGCAATATCACTTGGTTTGGTGGCCCTCTCAAACTGGTGGCCTGGGACACTCTGCCTCTTGATGCAGCGTACTCTACAACCAGGACAGCACAGGGATGGTGTTTGGGCATCGAAGTGGGGAAGTCCCTCAAAACCTGGGACTGTTGGGAGGTCTGAGCTTAGGCATAATGCATCTAGGGCCTGATTCTGTTCACAGCTACAGGTGTTACCTCACTGATTCCTTAGAGTTACTCCTGACCTACACTGGTGTGAGGATCAGGTCTATGAACTTCAAATCCACTCATGGGATTGCTTCATGCAGTTTCACCTGTGAAAAATCAAATGTCTGTCTGAACTATATATAAAGAGACTCAAAGGTCATGAATCAAATCAAAGAACATTTAAGAAGTCACTAGTAGCTGAATAGGTTTCACAATCAGAGACTCACAAGGCTTGGGTGAATTAAAACACAAATGAATCGTATGTAGCTGCTTTACGGAGATTAGTGTTTAGATCCTGCTCTCATCTGAGTTCATGCTAAAACACCCCCTGATTTCCTTGGCGGCAGGACTGGGGGAAGAATGCACTAGCTTCCAGAGATGACCATCACAAAAATGAATAAACAATGCTGTTACACTCCAGTGATGGAAATGAAAGCAAATGAATGAAGGGTAAATGAAAGTGATCAGAAGGGGTGATATGGGTTGTTATGTATTGCTCTGCAAGTCAAGCTGTCTATATTAATCAGAGGTGTCACTTGCTATGGGGCAAGAGTAGGCAGCTGCCCCAACCATGTGTCCCCCCCGACAAAAAAACAACAAAAACTTTTCATAGATCTATATACTCCACTTTCCCTCCTCAGAATTTTTTCTGAAATGACACCCCTGGGACAAAAGGATGGAAAAGTCCCAGTGCCATGAAACAGCTTGGATTCAGAATGACTGAGAACAGGAGCAAACATTCAAGATCAAATATAACAACTCAACCATGGGACAGAATAGACCGTCAAAGGAGCAGATTCCAATCTAAGCCAGCAGTAACTGCATTAGGTCTGATTGCCCAGTGTCTTGCACTTCGTGAAATCATTTACATGTGTATTAAAAGTTACCATTTGGGTCTGTTAGTGTTTGACGCTCATTTCGCTCAGTGGAGAATCAGTGCAGTCGCCCTGAAAGAAGTGACTCTGGATTTATAGCAGTGGAACTTTGTGCAGAGTGGATTCAGGAACTCCAGTCAATGCTTAAATCCTTTTGGTGACTTAAAGTTATAAATATGTGCAATAAAACACAACATTGTAAAAAAGGCTCTTGGCACAAATACTGCATTGGACTGAGTTCTTGCCACACTGCATAAGAAGCTGAGCTGATCGACACTGGGATGGAATATTTCCTGGGAAAGATCTGCCTGATACAGGAAGTTGTACTAAAGTGGAACCCTTTCTTCTCCATCCTTATTGAACCAGTGCCCCAGAATGATGCTGCAGAGCATTGTGCTACTGAATGTTCTGCTTTTTAGATACACATAGATGGCATGGACTGCACCCTCAACAAGTTTGCAGATGACACTAAACTGGGAGGAGGAGTAGATACACTGGAGGGTAGGGATAGGATACAAAGGAACCTAGACAAATTAGAGAATTGGGCCAAAAGAAATACGATGAGCTTCATCAAGGACAAGTGCAGAGTCCTGCACTTAGGACGGAAGAATCCCAGGCACTGCTACAGACTAGGGACCGTATGGCTAGGCAACAGTTCTGCAGAAAAGGACCTAGGGGTAACAGTGGACAAGAAGCTGGATATGAGTCAACGGTGTGCCCTTGTTGCCAAGAAGGTTAACAGCATTTTGGGCTGTATAAGTAGGGACCTTGCCAGCAGATCGAGAGACGTGATCATTCCCCTCTATTTGACATTGGTGATGCCTCATCTGGAGTACTGTGTCCAGTTTTGGGCCCCACACTACAGGGAGGATGTGGAAAAATTGGAAAGACTCCAGCAGAGGGCAACAAAAATGATTAGGGGACTGGAGCACATGACTTATGAGGAGAGGCTGAGGGAACTGGGATTGTTCGGTCTTCAGAAGAGAAGAATGAGGGGGGATTTGATAGTGGCTTTCAACTACCTGAAAGAGGGTTCCAAAGAGGATGGAGCTAGACTGTTCTCAATGGTATCAGATGACAAAACAAGGGGTAATGGTCTTAAGTTGCAGTGGGCAGGTTTAGGTTAGATATTAGGAAACACTTTTTCAACAGGAGAGTGGTGATGCACTGGAATGGGTTACCTAGGGAGGCAGTGGGATCTCCTTCATTAGAGGTTTTTAAGGTTTGGCTTGACAAAGCCCTGGCTGGGATGATTTAGTTGGGAGTGGTCCTGCTTTGAGCAGGGGGCTGGACTAGATGACCTCCTGAGGTCCCTTCCAACCCTAATATTCTATGATTCTATACGTAAGACAAAAATTCCTGCTACTCATGGTCACTTAGAATTTCATGGCAGAGTTAGAGGCATGACCCAGACAGATTCCAGTTTGGGAGGCAGGGCACCATCATGGTCACTGGCATAGCTTAGAGCAGCTCCAAGGCTAAGTTATGCTGCAGCAGCCAAGATGCTGGGGAAGGACCCAATGCTCCAAGATGCAACTTTCTGCCTCCCATAAAGTGTTCTCCCTATGCCAGGTTGGTGATGTCCAACACCATTTACTGCTCTAAGCTGTTGGGTGTTTTGGCTATGGGCTTGGAAACACTATCTGTATCTACCGTATTTCAGGGGTCGATTAAATGATTTGTTTTATGTTGTGCTTAGAAAGTTTTGTAATGCAGGGTGATTTATTTCATAGTTTCACGGAGTTTAAAGCCAGAAGGGATGATTACATCATCTAGTCTAACCTCACGTATACCACAGGCAATTAAATTTCACTCAATTACCCCTCCATTGAGCCCAATGACTTCAGTTAAGCTAAAGTAATTTAGTCCTCAGGAGTCCCCCACAGGCAGGGAACAGCAGACACCGAGCTGCACCAATGCCAGATGCCCCTGGGATGGCAGGGAATTCGTTGGGTGCATATGCCCATAATCCTAGCAGGCAGGCCAAGTCTCATGTTGCATCATCATCAACTACCTGACTTTTGTGATAGCGCTCCTGAGTCAGTGCTATATTGTAAACTAAACAGGAAAAGATCATAACATGGCAGAGGGAATCACTCTTAGCCATTGCACACAGAATGCAATAGGAAGGTTACATCACGAGAGTTTAATTTCAGTCATTCAAGGCTGAGTCCACTTGGAAATTACCTTGTAATGAATTCCAGGGCAGGATGCTGCTGCCGTTCTCCTTTGCTTTCCAATATTGCTAATTTGAATTTTCAATCCACTTTTTGTTGTTGTTGTTGTTGTTGGAATAAAAGTGGCCTTTAAAAAAAAAAGAGAAAATGTAATTAGTTCAAAATGTTCTCTTTTTTTTTTGTCAAAAATACAAAAGAATCACTAAAATGTTCGAAATTTTTAAAAAAATCTTTGTTTTGGTTTCTGATCTTTGAAATCTGAAAAATTTTACTGAAAATTTTGAGTGAAACTCTAGTTGTCTCATTTCCAGTGAAGTGATCCAAGGGTATAACAAATGGGAAACATTTAGTAGCTGGAGTAGCAAGTTCCAGCACAGTGGTAATTACTTATTGTGTATGCAAAGCAGATGTAGTGTGGTGTTCTAAAATAATTTCATGCATGTCACAGTACAGAAAGCCATTATTTCTATTAATGGCTTGCAGCTACCGTATGGTAATGTGCATTAAATTGAAACTTCATAAGCAAAATGATATAAGATCATAATACCACCCTTATTTATATAGTACAAATGACTTAAATGCTCTGTGGTAATCATCCAAAACACCAATGATGGGAAAAGCTTAAAAAGTTTGGATTTCAGTTCCAGTTCAGATACTTCTCAAAACGTTAATCTAGGCAGGATCTCCTGAGTCCGGAAAACGGGGCAACTGAACAGGCAGTTTTGCAAGAACCTCTCTTGTTAAATTCACTGTGGAAGGGCCTGATACCTCTCTGCTACTTCTGAGCCCTCACTCCAGGGATAAAAACTAACTCTGCCAGGAGAAGGAGCTCTCCCTGTACTCTTCATGGCACCAGCCAAGATGCAGGGGGATCTCCCCATCTGCTTTGAGCTGTGGTCCCCTTACTCTAGACCCTGCTAGCTTTGCCCTGAACACCACCCTGCCACCACCCAGTAGGAGCCTACCTACTCAATGCTCCTTAATCCACCCAGTTGCCATTCCCATCTCACCCATGGATCTTCACAGCCATGTTTGCAAAGCAAAAGAAGTGGTTGACCCTCAATTCCATGCTAAACTGATCCACAGATACCATTATGTGCTAATTGCTTGCATAACTGGTTTTGCAATTGAGGCACTGAGTTGGGGCTCCGAAGATTTGACCTTGAAGCCCGTGCCCTTGTCTGACCTTGGGCAGTCACTTAGGTTCAGATTTTTAAAAAGGCATTGAGGGGTTGCTTTGCTCAGTGTTGCCAGTCCTAAAGACTAGATCCATACAGGGACTTACATGTTGCACCATCTAACTTTAGACACCCTGCCATGTGGTGGAATCCTTAGCACTGTATGAGGCAGCCAGGCTCCTTATGCAATGCACGCGGAGAGTTGGGTGCCTGAGACTGTGATTCTCAGAAGCCCACAAACAGAGCAGGGCACCACCTAGGCTAGCCAATAGGAAAAGCCAAGGGGAGAGGCATGGCTCAGGGATTTAGATGCCTCCCTCCTCTCAGGAGTCACAGCTATGAACTTTCTAGTGGCATCTAAGCCATGCAAGCCCTCTCTCTCCCTCACCTCTCAAAAAACCACCAAAGTGGTGGGATCCCAATAAACCTAATAGTCACAGCACTCAGCTGGGGTTCCTGAAACCCATCTTCAAATCCCCACTGTATCTAATTTGGGACAAGGACTTGAATCTAGGCGTTCCCCTGCCCAGGGGAGTCCCCTAACCACTAGCCTATAGGTGATTCTGGGGTGGGGAACTCAGTGTCTCCTATTGAAGCTGTTACACTTCTTTATATATGTAGACTGGAAAAGGGCAAATATATTGCCCATCTATAAAAAGGGAAATAAAAACCACCCAGGAAACTACAGACCAGTTAGTTTAACTTCTGTGCCAGGGAAGATAATGGAACAAGTAATTAAAGAAATCATCTGCAAACACTTGGAAGGTGGTAAGGTGATAGGGAATAGCCAGCATGGATTTGTAAAGAACAAATC
>NC_133773.1:134685638-134795436 GCF_003597395.2 Chelonoidis abingdonii | reverse complement strand
CATCTCTGGAGATATTTAAGAGTAGGTTAGATAAATGTCTATCAGGGATGGTCTAGACAGTATTTGGTCCTGCCATGAGGGCAGGGGACTGGACTCGATGACCTCTCGAGGTCCCTTCCAGTCCTAAAGTCTATGAATCTATGAATTAAATATTGATAAGCACGAGAACTGGCACCCAGCTGTGCACCTGCTCAGGTGACTGCCCAAACCACTGGGTTACAGCATCTCTCACTTTCTTTCTCTGCCTCAATTCCTCATTTGTAAAATAGAAATAAATAGACACCCTGTGTATATGTAGATTACAAGCTTTCTAAGGAACGGACTACTTCTGACTCTACATATATATAGCACCAAGTACTTTGAGACCCAGATTTCCATTGGGAATACCATTATTATACTTTTTTCATTATTAACACTAGCAAAGCTTGTATTCTGTTCATGTCAAGTTGTAGCATGCAAACACATTTTCTTTAGGTTGATACTTCTAGCTCAATTCTCAGATGAACATTTCATAGCCTGATAGTATGGATCAGTTTTGAGTTCCCATAGGTTTCAGAAGTGGGTGAAAGTTCTTTATTTTCCCCAAAACTCTATATGCCACCCTACAGAACATTGCAGTACAGCCTAAACCAGCATTACTACAATGTTTGAGGACCACTACTACCGAATACAGAATGTATCTCTTGCATTTGCCCTTCCTTGCCAAGATGAAATATAGTCTTGTGGAAGTTAAGCCCTGAAGATTTACAGTGTAAGTAAATTTCAATCTAGAACTCAAACTTCTAAGCTATCAGTGTGAAACAAATAACTTTAAAACCCAGGGACACAACTTTTAGAAACAATGACTAAAGTAAAGTTTTCTATTCATTGGAGAATCAGTGAAACATGTGACAGAAGAATATTCTTCACAACTTGGAAATTGCTTCCTTCAGGTTTAACCCATAGGACTGGTACGGAAAGGTTGTTTTCAGTACATAAATAGATATGTCAGGAACTATAACAATCCCCTGCCTGTGTTTTTCTTCTTACACCTGTCAGGGCTAGTCCATGACAAGGATACCTTTGGGAGAAACAGATTTCTATTTTTTATGATTCAGAGTTTTCAGACTCTCATGCGGGCATGACTGAAAAGCATATCAGATTGCAAAAGGGTTGTGGAATGGAGTGCAAGTCCAATTGCTTTCTATTATAAAAAATAAAATAAAGGAAAAAAGGTGGACCCAGAGGACTTAATAATGCTCTAGACCTCTGCACACAGAACTGGACACTCAATTTCCATTAAGGAAGAGCCGGAGTTGTGTTCCTAATTCATCCTGGGCCATCTTTTTCAAGATTTCACTTGGAATGTTTAAATAATGATGATTGGGGAGCTTCAGCTGAATAAATAATTTGAGCCTTGGGTTTTCAATTTGAATTTTGGCAACTGATGCTTTGGCACAGTTTGCAGATGAGACACATGGCCAAACACAGGTGCCCTGGGATTGGCACTAGGAATCAACTTAACATCTCTTTTCACTTGTTGTTCAAACTTTATATTTTGCTTTTAACCTTTCTCTTTCCTGTGTCCCCAAGAAAATTAATAAGACACTAATCCCCTCCCACTAAACACAAAGGGATATTCAAATAGAAATTTCAGGCAGGGGACACCCAGTTTTATAACATTCTTGAAATTCCTTTCAAATCCTCCTTTATCTTCTTTTCAAAAGAGTGACTGCCCAAATTCCAGTTCTTTTTCACAACACATTAACACAGGGGTTCTCAAACTGGGGGTCGGGACCCCTCAGGAGGTCATGAGGTTATTACATGGAGGGTTACGAGCTGTCAGCCTCCACCCCAAACCCCTCTTGCATCCAGCATTTATCATGGTGTTAAATATATTAAAAAGTGTTTTTAATTTACAAGGAGGGGTGTCACACTCAGAGGCTTGCTATGTGAAAGGGGTCACCAACACAAATGTTTGAGAACCACTGCATTAACAAAGGGATGCATCTGAAATCAGAATATTTCTACAAGCACACCGGCTGAAACATGCCACCTCAATGGCACTAGAGGGGCACATTTTCTCTGATTGACTGATTTCTGTTAGCACAGCACCAATAACCTTTCCAGAAGTTAAAGCATTCTCACCCAGCTTGCATTATGCGATTAGAGTTGTCAGCACTCCATTCAGGCTTATTCAGATCAAAAGATGAGATGCAGGATAGTGAATCAGATATGTAACCACTTGCTGATAACTGTGGAGAAATACATAGTGTAACACTGTCTAAAGAGAAGTCAGTTGTTATTCCTAGCTGGTTAGTGATCTTATTAATAACAGCCCTCCAAAACCGATTAACTAATATGCAATTGCACATCAAGTGAATTTGAGAGTGTAAGCTGGTACAATTTACCCATCACAGGATCAGAAGAAGGTGTTGATTTAAGAAGGAAGACTACTCTAATCTAAAGCTTTTTCATGCCTTTTGCTAATGGCTTTTCCTATTTTACCCCATTCTAGTTCAGTTTAACGCTCTTACACCATTTTACTATTTTGTACCTTTACACAAGAATATGTGACCTTACAAATCACCTCTAAATTTGGCCGTAGGTGTTCACTACAGAAACAGCTGTTATATTTTCTGTGCACAGAGAACAAATGTGTGTGTTCATTTTGAACTACTTTTCTTTTAGCTTAAGGAAAACAAAAGAACCGCAAAGTTCTAGATCACAGAGGAGAGCACAGTGTGTGTGCCTCCTGTGTAGCATGCTGCCTCTAAACTCAATGCAAAATGGCTGCCCCTGCTGGCAGTACGCTGAAGGCACAGATGTACATGAATACAAAATTGCAACAGTTACTTAGCTGCACATATGAAGAACTTGGTGGTGATCAAAATATCCACATGGCAAACGAGAGAAAGGAGCAGAGACAAGCACTGGCCAGTCCCTGTAGCATTACAAAATCCTGTGGATGAGGAAATAGAAAGCAAGATGTCATCAACATATTGTTGGCTGCAGAGCCCATGACACATCTCTCCAAGCAATTTCATGTCTGTATTGAACAGAAGGGGCTCTGCACATGAAGGATCTTGAGAAAGAGAAATAGCTGCCTACCATCATCTCTCTCTGGGACTTGCTAGAGATAAATGATTGGGGCTATCATGTAGCTGCACCATCTGCTCCAACAAAACCACCTAAGTGGGTTAGCAGCACTTGGTGATTTTGTATTTACCACTGATACTCATAACAAATAAGGGAAGTCCCAGCATTCCTCCCTGTCAAGCACATCCCTTATTCAGGAGTGTACATGGAGCATGTAATGCCAAGTGTGGTCTCCATGTGTGGGGAGTAAGGCAGAGGGATACGACAGAACTAGGCTGCAGCTGGGATCCACCGAAGGAATTCTGGCTCCCTCGCTTGTCAGGGCTGTAGGGAGTATGTGCCAGAATGGTGTCGCTGCAGCCTCGGAGAGGGTTCAGCATTCACTCTCCTCCAGGCAAAGGGAGGCTATGGCCTACTTTCACTCGTCCTACCTCTTCCCTCTTCCAGGCAGCTAGTGCCCACAGAGGAACTAGCAGGGCATAGAAACCTACATTCCCCAGTCAGCTGGTGCCAGATTAAGGGCCCAATACAGGGACATTCCTCACCCTTCCTTCCCCTTCCCTTGCATATGGGGCCAGCAACAATCTAACACATCATTGAGGACCAGCTCTGCCTTTATCACACACCCTTGGTTGTCTGCATCTGTCTTCTTACTTATTAAGGAGATTTGCTTGAAAAGAAGAACTCAGTTTCTGAATGCTCCTCCTCTCCTGTGTCCTAATCCCCCATTTGGTTTTAGGTACCTCGGTGCTTCTCCAAGCTTTGTAAACTTCACAAATCATGTCAATGCTCTTTTCTGCAAACACAGCTTGTAAGAGATGCCTCTGTTGTTATGCAGGTTTTGCCCTGTGAAAGAACAATTAAAACTATCCCTGCTTCCACTGTTGTATCAGAAACCTTTTCCTCTTTTTTCCTCTCTTATTCCCTTTTTTTTTCAGAGCTCCTCTGTTAACATGTCACCAAAGCAAAGCAACAACATCCAACTGCTTTTCAACAAGTGATGAGACCAAGCTGCCTTTAAAAAAAACATTCTTTGCTGATGGCATCGCCTTTTATACATCAGAGTGCTGGTTCTGGTGACATTTCACTAAACACCAATCATAAAACTAATGTCCAGGGAGGAAAAGAACATGTCGAGGAGAAGATTCATTTGAATCAATAGACAAAGTCAACATGACCTCTGAAATAGAGGTGCTCCAGAATCTTGTTGAACAGAAGGAGACACATTTAGGCTGTGCACTAACCACAGAGTGAAAATCCTATATACACAGCAACAACAGGTTAGGATCTTTCAACACATTTGGCTTTCAAATGCCCCTGCTGCAGTATAAGCCAACTACATTGACATATTAGACTGTGACTTGACCCGTGCAGGTAAGCAAGACACAGTAAGAACTCCTCTTCCAGTGTATTTGGATGTTGGCTCGGGGTACTCAGGACTGTGTGGGGCTACAGGCCCACAGACTCCCTCCATGGAGCAGATGGGAGGTGAACGGACAGAGCCCTGGTTCCACTGTCCGCTGCTGATGAGCCAGCAAGGAGGGGTAGTAATTTATAGCTGGATTAGGCCATCAATAAATGGCTACACCCTGGGAGTACAAAGGAAGCAAGGAGTGAATTGTGGTTCTAAATTATATGACTTAAGGTTCAATAGTGAGCTTCCTTACATGCCCGTGCAAGATGGTAAACACCTATAAGATGTCCCCTTATGCTCTTGCATAAGTTACCCGCATTGTGGGTAGCAGGATGAGGTGGAGAACAACCTCCACTGAGCTGCTTCTCCCCAACCACTACATGCAGGCGGTGAGGAGGAGGGCAATGGCATGTAGGGGCCAGAATCATATCATACAGTGGCACTCCAGGAGAAGTCTGATTGATTTCAGTGAGATTTCTCAAGGAGTAAAGTACTGTTCTGCATGAGTAAGGAGATCAGAATCAGGCCCTTTCCCACTGTTGAGAGGGAAATGGAAACAGGAGAGAAAAAAATAAGAGAGATCAGATCCATTGACATATTAGATCCAGAACCCCATTAAAGGCAGGATCCTGTGGTGGACTGATGGGATGTGCTAGTATAGAATTGTTCCTAAATAGGACATTGTGTTTATTGAGGAGTGTGATTGGGGGCTGGGGTGTGGCTGGGAGAGGAGGGGGTTACATATAATAAACATCTAAACTGCCACATCAATCCTCCAGGTTAAAAAAAACCCACAACCCTAATACAAAAGAGACACGTTAAGTGTCATTGCAGCTTCCTCATCCCATAGTCCTGTGACTTGAAGAAGGAGATACTACAGACTATCACAAGTAAGTTAACCCCTTATGCATAAGGACAGTCGAGTTTCAAGGGAACCCAGCAGTGCTGAAGGTCTGTGATGAATGAGAAGAAACTGAATGAATAAAGAAGACTTCTTTCACCAATCTTTCCTTTATTGTTCTTATTTCTACATATAAAAAGACTCCAGACCGGAGGCCCAATCCTGCAACACATACACATATTTAATTGATTGACTGCAAAGAAATTGTTTTCCTAATAGTAAATGGCTTGAAGGGAACTACTTGTGCAGGTCAGGGCCCCACTGTCAGCCCTCCATTCTTTACTGCCCTTATAGTATTGGGCCCTGGATTTCATCTCAGACAATCATCTGTGATTTTGTTGTTAACTAATTAACATTAAATATACTTGCATCATGCTTGGGGCCTTTGAATATTTACCATCCTTGTAACTTTTCTGGATCTTTACTTGGAATCAATCCATTTCATTTGAGGAAACTAAAGCAAACCTGTCACTTTTAAGGATGCCAGGAAGCTCCAAATTGCTGAGCACAAATAGTAACAGATTCAAGGCCAGAAGGATTACTCAGCTACTTGAAGTTAGGAACATAAGAATGGCCGTACTGCACGTAACAAAGTACACTCCATCCCCATCCTCTGATGCCTAGAGACCTCGCAGACACTGTCAGTAGGGGGCAACTTCATGTGAATGTATTTATATTCCCATCACCAACACAGCCTTTTACAACAAAGCATTTACCATGTTTCTGGCCCTTTCCTGCAGGGCCAGATAGGAACAGAGCTCTCCCTTTCTTGAAATCTCCAAGTGTCCTTAGTTCAGCTAGCCCAGGTCCCTCCCCTCAGTTCCTTCCCCTCTCTCTTCTTTTATATCCTTAGCTGATTTGTTCATCAGCCCTCCAGCCTCATCAGCTAATTAGCTGCTTATCTCCAATCAACCTTGTCCAGGGGAACTGATTAGTATCAGAGAGATCAGAGTGCTGGCCCACCTGGTTAGCTCCCAGCACTCTGCCATACTTGGTCAGACCAAGGGTTCATCTAGCCCAGTATCCTGTCTTCTGACAGTGGCCAATGCCAGGTGTTTTAGAAGGAATGAAGAGAACAGGGCAATAATGAATGATCCATCCACTGTTGTCAGTCCAGGTCAGTCATCAAGTTAGGCTGATGCTTAAGCATCTTTCTGAAATGGAGCTCTGGAGTCTTATTAATATGGGTTAACCCATTGGCTTTCGTCACATGACTGAAGTGAGTAAGGTCTGTGAAACTAGATTCTGATTTTTCAGAGGGTCTAAGCCATCATTCATCCTTACCCACAAAGAAGTCAGGAATGAGGATACTCTTTATTTCTGGAGCAAAGGAACTGAAATAATAATGCTTTATACAAAACACAGGAAATACTTCAATCATTCCACATGATTTACAGGGACTCTGGAGACTGGCCAAATGGAGTTGTTAAATGCTTGCTTCTTGAATTTTGAAAAAAAAACAAAAAAACAGATTTCTATTTTCACATCCTTAATAATTTACATGATGGCTTTCTCTCAAAGGGAATCTATCTCTGTAATGAGAAATAATGGAAGAAATCATAGGCATTGGGTCATCTCTGAGATTATCATCTATAATTCATTATTCATATTCTCCCATGAATCTCACGTACTGTATCTTGCAGTTGGCTACTCAATTGCATCTCTTACTACAAGGGAAAAGACAGTTTAAAATAAATCCAAACCAAGGTATCTCTCTATGTATATTTCAGTAATTTAAACTTTAGTGAATACAATGATTTAAAAAAAAATCTCTCTATAAGCAAGGTGGTAAGTCCAAATAAATATTCAATAATATTTGTATTTATTTTTGTGATGTTTCCTTTCTTCTCTCTGCCTTTTTTTCTTCTTGTTATTTTTTGTATTCTAGTAGTTCCAAATGAGACTGGTACCCCATTGTGCTGGGTATCATAGAAGATAAGGATGGAAGGGACCTCAGGAGGTCATCTAGTCCAACCTCCTGCTCAAAGCAGGACCAATCCCCAGACAGATTTTTACCGCAGGTCCCTAAGTGGCCCCCTCAAGAATTGAACTCAAAGCTCTAGGTTTAGCAGACCAATGCTCAAACCACTGAGCTATCCCTCCTCCGAAGACCTAAACCAACAAAGGGTCAGAAGGGGGAATGTGGCCACAAAAGATTTTGAAGTTGGTGTGAGAGGAGAGTGGGAGGGAGTGAATAGATGTAATGGAGAAGGGAAGTCCTATGATACCATCACTAGGAGAGGAACATGGGAGCTTCAAAAGCTCTCATTGGTCTTATTGTGCTCCCTTTGATGTCAAGTGTAAAAGTCTCCTTGACTGTAATGGGAGCAGAGTTAGGCTAACACTAACCACATGGGAAAATGACCCTTGGGCCCATTTCTGCTGCCACTGAAGTCAGTGGGAGTTTTGTCATTAAACTCAAATAGGAATAAGAATCCTTTGCTTGATGCTAACTTAGCTCACCTGCTCTTGAGGATCTGAGTTTTATAGTGGAAGAGGAGGTTGGAGAAGAGTTTGGCTATGTCTACAATAGCACTTTTGTCAGTATAACTTAGGTCGCTCAGGGGTGTGAAAAAAACCCACTCATCTGAGCGACATCAGTTTCACCCACAGAAGCACCAACGTGGAAAGCGCTCTGTCAGTGGGGACAATCTCTCACCAACATAGGTACTGCTGCTCGTTGGAGGTGGTTAAATTATGTCTCTCCCATCGGCAGAGAGCAATGACACGAGCAATCTTATAGTGGCACAACTGCCTGGGCTCTGACTCAGGTTTGAGTCCAAGCCCCCTTTCTGTCCACACATTGATCAGTTTGATTCAGGTCAGCAAGCCTCAGGACCAGGGTCATAGGACTTTGCTAGGGGAGTGCATAAGAGCCTAAGTCCTGCTGTGGGTCCAACTGTCCTTTTGCAGTGCAGCTGCAGGTCAAGCTGCAGACCCAGATCAGAAGGTTTGCATAGTGCAGTATGGAAACATTAGCATGGCTGAGAGACTCGGATCCAACAATTGTAAACCCAGGTTTAGAATGCAGTGTGGAAGCTCAAGCACAAACTTGAAAACATTGAATCCACAAGCCTGGGTCTCACAGTCCCTCAGTAACATTGGATGACCAAATAGAGGTAGCAGCAATAAACACTTCCATCTGGGAAGACACAGGAGATTGCAACCCATCCTATCAGACATGACCATGGTGATTCATATATCTGTGACTTCCAGACCTAAGGGTTGCAACTCATTCTACATAGGAATGAAGCCTGAAACTTCACACACATCCACAAAATGCTCCAAGTGATAGAAAATACAGCACTCCATCTGTTAATCAGCACATACCTCCATGTACAGCTCACCTCAAAGCCCCATTCTCTGCACTGGCTCCTAGTCAACAACAAATTCCAGCTTAAAGTCTCTCTTCTGCTTTTCAAAGCCCTCCATAGGATTGGCTCAAGCTGTTTACCATCTATGACCCTGAAGTCTCATGTTCGATTGGGGAAATGAATGCAGTAACATTTTAGCAAATGCCATCAAAGGTTGCTTAGACATGATTTTTCAATAGCTCGTATATTAATTACTTTATTTCCCACTCCTAAAGACCCACCAGGAGGACTACTCCAAAAGAACTACAATATGGCCATACAAAGTTTGGAGGGGCTTTTGTCTGTTTGCTTTTGTTTTTTGCATCTTCGTGCAAGACTTGGTGGTCACGTCTTTAAATGCTGGAGGAAAGGTCTATCTGTTCATTCTTTGGTAGCTAAAGAATGGCTGAGAGGATTTTACTCAAACTGTCACAAAAAAATCCTCTCTTGGCTGAGAACTATGTTGGAAAGGTTGACCCATAAAGAGCTAGTTTTGGAAAGCAATGAGTAAAGCAGGGGAGGTCTATAATTAAAGTCTCAAAGTCACTACCAAGCAATCACTATACTAGAGAAGGGAATGCACAATATTAAAGCCAAAGTAAACAGCTTTTTATATGAATACAAACTTTTTCTTCTAAGTTTTTTCCATTGTTAAAGTTCTTCTTTAAATCATCCAAACAGGGCATTTAATAATAAAGGATTACAGCCAAAGACACAACAAAGAAACATCATAAACTACAACATATGGTATGTGGACAGCACCAAGATCCTTTAGCAGTACAAAAGCCGACAGCCTTGAAATCAGGTTTGAAATATGTTTTGAAAGGAAAACAGATATTGATTAAAAGCAATGTTGTGCCTTTAAATTTCAAACACAGAGAAGGGATTGGGCACCTTCTAAGCATCATTGATTTTCACAGCAATTGTTGTGCAGGGAAAAAACAAAACGATTTCACCAAAGGTAAAGCTCTGGCAGAAAATAATGAGAACCACATTCCGTTTGCACATTTAGGAATCTAAAAGGACATACATATGAAGCATTAAAAAAAAGATGTAGAGTCTAGCAATTAGACGAAGAGTCTGTGGGTTATTTCTATACTTCAGTTAGACACCTGCAGCTGGGCCGGACCAGCTGACTAAGTCTTGTGGGGCTCAGGCTAAGGGGCTGTTTGCTTGCTATACAGTCATTTTGGCTCAGGCTGGAGTGTGGGCTATAGGACCCTGTGAGGTGGGAGGGTCCCAGAGCTCAGGTTGCAGCCCGAGCCCAAATGTCTAAACTGCAATTAAACAACCCTTAGCCCAAGCCACAGTCAGCTGGTCCAGCCCAGCTGCAGGTGTCTAACTGCAGCGTAGCCACCACCTGGGAGTCAGGATGCCTGGGCTCCATTCCCAGCTTTGCTGTATGATTTTAGGCACATAATGTCATTATGATTATTGCAGGGAAGATGCAACTTAGAAGGAAGCCATGGATAAACTGCTGCATGCCATGGCAATGGCTATCCCCAGCCAAGAAGCCAGTGCTCAGTTCATTTTCTATTTCCAGTGTGTATGTTAATATTGTAGAATCACAGAAATGTAGGGCTGTAAGGGATCTCTAGAAGTCAAGTCCATCCTCCTGTGCTGAGGCAGGGCCAAGCAAGCCTAGACCATCCCTTGTAGGTGTTTGTCCAGCTGGTTTCTAAAAAAACCTTTAAGTGATACGGATTCCACAATCTCCCTTGGAAGTCTGTTCCAAGCCTAACTGCCCTTATCGTTTCCCCTAATATCGGTAACTCCTTTAATTGTATCACCTCCACAGTGGAAAAGCAGCAGCAATATTGTTTTCTACCTGATTTCACATAGATGGTGCGTTGACAGCACTTAATACTGATTAAAAGGCACTCTTCTGAACAGTTACAATGCAAGTTTCATTGAGTACAAAACGTACAAAGGCTTTTTAATTTCCCCTTAAATATCAAGTATCAGAGGGGTAGCCGTGTTAGTCTGGATCTGTAAAAGCAGCAAGGATCCTGTGGCACCTTATAGACTAACAGAAGTTTTGGAGCGTGAGCTTTCGTGGGTGACGAAGTGGGTATTCTGACGAAGTGGGTATTCACCCACGAAAGCTCACGCTCCAAAAAGTCTGTTAGTCTATAAGGTGCCACGGGATCCTCTGCTGCTTTTCCTTAAATATCAGTGATTACAGAACTGCTGGGTCTTCAAATAACTGAATATTAGGGAAGTTTTAATATTTAACACAGTGGCTCTGGTTTCAGTGTGATCTGTTTTTTCATCTCCTGGAAGGCTGCCTGTCTATCAGAGGTAGCCCACTCTTTCCCCAGGCTTTTGAAATGTGGTCTTTTTGATTTCCCACCCTTTGGGGCAATTTAAATTTGGAGCTTGTGAGCCATTTCAACTATTTGATGGCACCCACTCCACAACACTATGGGTCTGGTCCCACCCCCATTGAAATAAATGAGACTTTTGGCAATTCTACAAAGTGGGGACTATTGGCAGCTCTTTGAAAGACCTGATCCAAAGCTTGCTGCATTCAATGGAAAGATGTTTTGACTCAAGCACTTAATGAGCTCTATAGGGTGCAAGCCTCTCTCAGTGCTCAAATACTAAAGTCATGGGAGTGTAATAAATATCAAGTTAGACAAACACGTCCATTAGTCCCATTAGATAAGCAATACATTGTTACTCTGCTTCTTCTTCTCTAGAATACGGCTCTAGGGGTACATTTTCGAGAGTGTCTAAATTACTTAGGAGCCCAAGTCTCAGTTTCAAAATTCGTAGTGACTCTGGAATCTAAGAATATGTCTACACTGCAGCTGAGAGTGTGAATGGCAGCTCGGTAAGACCTGCCCATGCTAACTGTACTCTAGCTCAGTGGTTCTCAACCTGTGGTTCATGTAGCCCTGGGGGTACACTGAAGTCTTCCAGGGCATACATCATCTCATCTATATAGTTGCCTAGTTTTACAACAGGCTACATAAAAAGTACTAGCGAAGTCAGTACAAACTAAAATTTCATACAGACAATGTGTTTACCCTGCTCTAGATACTGTACGCTGAAATGTAGGTGCAATATTTATATTCCAGTTGATTTATTTTATAAGTGTATAGTAAAAATGGGAAAGTCAGCCATTTTTCAGTACTAGTGTGCAATGACATTTTTGTATTTCTATGCCTGATTTTGTAAGCAAGTAGTTTTTAAGTGAGGTGAAAGTTAGGGGTAGGCAGGACAAATCAGACTCCTGAAAGGGGTACAGTAGTCTGGAAAGGTTGAAAGCCACTGCTCTAGATAAAAATAAAAGTGAGGATGCTGCAGAATAGCCTTCAGCACAGGCTTCACAAGCCTGTCCGACCCCCCTGATATATGCTCCCTTGTGAAACCTATGCTGAAATCCACACTACAGCAATCTCCCTTCGATTTTTTAGCAAGCTAACTAGAATACAGCCACACAAGGAGTCATTCAATCCCCCATTTGCAATGTCGACAGACCCTCAACATCACTGAATGTCCCTTTGGAATTGAGGATGCTCAGCATTTTGTACAGGGGCTGCACTCCTCTCAAACTCATAAATTACACCCATCTAATAAGAGAACAGAATGATCCACATGGGATTAGCTATAGGCACAGACAACAGATGTATTTTACATTTTACCAGAAAGCAGACTTGCACTGTTTGAACACATATTCATAGAGTTCAAGGCCAGAAGGAACCCATAGATCATCTGACCTCCTTCATCTGATAATGTAGGTCATTAATTTTCATCCAGTTATCCCTGTACAGAACCCAATTACTTGTCTTAGGCTAGAGAATATCTTCCAGAAAGGCATCCAGTCTTGATCTGAAAACATCACTTCCCTTGGTAGTTTGTTCCAATTGTTGATAAATTATATAGTTAATTGCTTGGCCACACTTGTTTTGTTATGAAATATACTCCAAAGAACATGTCGGTCAGGTTTATTAATATGCTACTTGAAAAAAGTTCTATGCAATACCAGTCCCATGCAACGATGTTACATTCACCTTACGCAGAAGTTGTGCTCTGTAACTTACACATTTTAGCTGGTATTATTTATGTAACTTTACAAGTTACACATTTCTTGACAATTCATTAAAATCCAACCCAGCAGTGCGTTCCAGTTCTCTAACTTGTTCTGTTCAGTCTTTATCTTTGTTTTGGATACTAGCATTCCGGGTACTGATCTGTGAAGGTACTTCCCTAGCTTGTATTAAGACAGAGAACAAATGTATCTTGATTTGGACAAGTTTCCTATCTGCTTGTGCCAAATGCTTACTTCAGTAAATGCAAGGTGTTATGGGATACTTAGTTGGCCAGTTTAGATTATATTACTCATGATATTTGAGAGTAATATTGTTGGTGCTTACTGCACTCTCTCTCTCTCTCTACATATATATATAAATGAGAGAGAGAGCAGATAATACATATTATTATATCTATATCTAAACATAGATATAGATGCTAGCCAGTTTAGGTTAGTCAACACAAGGTTAATCATCCTCACTGTTAAAAATTTGTTCCTAATTTCCAATTTGCATTTGTCTGGCTTCACCTGCCAGCCATTGGTTCTTGGTACATATTCCCAATGGGCTCAGTCATAACATATCCTACATGCCCACTCAGGAGAGAAAGTGGGTTCTTCATTCCCAAGTGCACTCCACCCAGATTACAGGTCACAATATGGGGACTGTCCTGGCGTTATCCTCCATTCACCATGACCATACCAAGAAGCAGCCTGGCACAGTTTACCTCCACTTTGGACCAAGGAGGACACTAGGACCAAATTGTGACTATGGAGCACGTTTCTGTCTTACCTTAGCAAATTGGGCAGTGCAAGTATGCATTGTCCCTTACTGGGGGCAGACTGCAGGGTGTTGACCTAGCCCCATACTTATAATAGTGACTATTATTGGGACCGGTAATCGCTTACCTACTGGCAAAAAATTAAGGGAACTGTTTAACTGCATTCACTTTATTTAATTATTCTTATTTATTTGTTAAGTTCCATCAATGTGCTTAGCAATGGTGAAGTCACAGATACAAAGATAGTCCCTGTCCAAGAAGTATACATATCTAGAAGACAGACACAGAAGGATAATTAGCACTGGGAAGAAGGAGTTACCTTTGATATAGATCTATGGCCAACACGTTCAGAGAGGGATGGAGATACTGAAAGCCTTACTTAATGGCAGCCCAACTTGAAATACATTTAATAGGCTTGATTTCAGGGATGGGAAAAGGTGCCTGATTTTCAAGGTATGAAAATCATGGCCTTATTTATTTACCTCTTGATCAAAGCAAGACCTGCATAAGTTACATAACCAATTGCAATTAGCAAACCCTGTTTGCGTTTCCAGTCCTGACTACTGAACACTCACCGCAAGACCTGCACTCTATTCATGAAGACAAGAACCTCCAATAAATTAGTAAATAAATTCATACAACAAACAGATTTGTTTATGAAGTACGAGCTGACATTCAGCAAGCAGGAAAAAAAATGCTAAATTTGGCAAATAAAGTATATGCAGTGAGTTATTTACTGAGACCTCACACAAATCTTAAATACTTTGACTTGATTCTTGGTATTAATGACAGACTAACAACTTTGTCAGGATGATGTACTGCTTTAGCAGGCCAGGAGCTGCTAAACATGGGTACCTGACAACTTGCCATCAGGTGCATAATAAGCTGCCCTTCTCCCAAACAAATCAGTGAAATTACGTTTAAATCAGAGTTTGTCAATAAGATATGACCTGTCCTTTACTGCTATCACATCCCAAGTGATGAGACTCCCAAGTAATGTAATTCCGAGCAAGATTCTCTCCCCAATGTACCCCCCCTAGGGGAGTAAGGAAGAAAAACTTGTCTCATTATTCTTATGCATGACCTATGTATGAGTGGGGAGAGCAGGCTCCATACAGGTGGGTGAGCAGGTTTAGAGCCAGTGCTTGCCCCACCTCTTGCTTCAGCCTGAAAAGTTGAGCTGCTGCAAAGGGCATAGTCTGCTACCAGAATAGGCCAACTGTAGGTTGCTTTCCCACTTGGTGAAAGGAGGGGTGGGGAACCAGAGATATATCTGTGATTCAGAGAATCACAGTTCCTTTCCTGGACTGTTCCTGGGGTGCTTCACTTGTGCACTGCCTGTTGCTAGGGGTTTAAGGAGAGCACCCCATCTAGCCCTCATTGAGAAATAAAATAAGAACAAACCCATGCCTGGACCACTAGAATCATAGAAGTTTAGGGTTGGAAGAGATCTCAAGAGGTCAAGTTGTCCAACCCCCTGCTCAAAGCAGGATCAACATCAACAAAATCATCCCAGGCAGGGCTTTGTCAAGCTGGGCCTTAAAAACCTCTAAGGAAATGCAGTTTATGTGAAATCAAGATTTTCTGCAGAAAAGTGATTGTGCAACATTTTTTGATTTTTCCAATCAGGCCAATTAATCAACATTTAGAAATGAGACAACATTCCTAGTTTCAAAATTCCAAATGGGAGTACATCAATGTACATGAACTGAGCATGTGACTCCATTTATCTAGTCCACCTATTATATCAGCAAACTGAACCAGGCCAGCTGAAGACTACGGTTTCTTGACATCCACATTTGCAAGTCATTTTCTTGTCACGACATCTTTATTTGCCCTTTGGCCACAATGTTGTAATTGCCAGTTCCAATTTTCTCCTGTCTATATATCTGTTCTTTGCACATACATCCCACTGCCTTGGAGCTTATTAAACCGTTCACCCTGCCTGGCTATCTGTGATTTTCCTTCTGCTGGGAGCAGTCATCAGTTCTGATTACATAGTCTAAAGAGACCTCTTCCATTATCATTTGTCCCATGCCACTGTGATATATGTTGCAAAAGATATTCCATGACTCAGGAACACTAGGTAAACAAAAGCTCTCTTCACCTCAACCTTGAAATATGCTAATAGTCTGGTCCTACTCGGTTTCTTCAAGCATCATTGACCTCATGTCTTCTTGTTCCAAGCATTGCAGTTGAAATCAATACTGCTTCAGGTTTCTGAATCATTTTAAAGACACTAAAAAGAAAGTTCCCTTTTAGATCAGGCCAGTTTCACTTTGCAAGTGATTAGCTAGTGTGTATGTTTGGACTCTCTGCTGGAAGGAATGAGAACTCCTCATCCACCTCTCAATGGAGTTCTCTCTGATGATGATTTAGGCTGTGATTTTTCAATAGCACTCAAGGAACTTTTTACTCATTGGCTTTCAGTGGAATTTGGGTGATAATATCCTTAGGTATTTTTGAAAATCCCAGCCTCAGATGACAATATTAACTGATCATGGGTCTCAGGGCTGGCTTTAGGCACTATGGGGCCTGATTCGAAAGAGCTGCCACCAAAGTCCTGCCACTGTCTTTGGCTGAACTGCCCCAAAGCCAGCTCTGGTGGGCCTAATTCTAAGGTTTTATTGGTTTTGATGCAGTCCTCACTCAGGCAAAATTACCGTTGACTTTGGGAATCCAGCATTGTTTACCACAAGACGTCTTGGACTCTAAGCCTGTCCACGCCTGCAGGACAAACCTTTCCAGCTTCAGTGGATGGAAGAGCTGTGTTTAACTGCAGTTAAGCACTAGTAGGACTGGATCCTATGAGGTTCTGAACACTTAGTGGGAGATGCTATGCACTCTTGACTTCACTGAGAATTGAGGATGCCCAATACCTGCAAGGAGGTGCTCAGCACCTTGTAGTTCTCACCCACAGTGTAGACATAGTCTGGGAGGGAGAGAAGAGCTCTGTGGGAAAGGAGGTAGGGAAGTCTGAGAGGATTGGAAGATCTCCTGGAAAAAAATAAATTGGGGGGAAATTAAATAGCTCAGAAAATTGAAGGAACAATCACAGGTCGGACTGGAGTGAATTTTTATTTTAAACCACATAATACAGACAGTGCAATGGACCCCGAAGGGGCCACTGCTACCTTTCCAGCAGGGGGCTGAGCTGCTGAGCTTAGGGGGCATCAGAAACTGACACTTTGATGGAGATAAGAGACTGTTGTCTATGTTTCAATTAAACACCTGGCTGACCTGTGCCAGCTGTCTCAGGCTAAAGACCCATTTAATTGCAGGGTAGACCTTGGGGCTCCAGCTGCAGCCCAAGCTCTGAGATTCTCCCACCTTGCAGGGTTCTAGAACCTGGGCTCAGCCTGGGGCCAAACATCTACATTACAACTGAACAGCCCCTTAGCCCAACCCCTGTGAGTCTGAGTCAGCTGGTGTGGGCCAGCGATGGGTTTTTAACTGCAGCGTAACCATATCCACAGTGTCTAGCATAATGGGGCCCCAAACTTTGCTGGGACCCCTAAGCACTACTGGAATATAAATAATAATTATTATTATTTGCTCTGGTATGTGAAGTTAGAGCTCTGTCCTCACCACATCTGTCTGATTTGGATACATACACCCAACCAGAGAAACATAGAAGCCAAAGAGAAAAAATTCCTATCAGGTCATCTAGTCCAGCTTCCTCCAAATGCAAGACTCCATAGCACATTTTGTAATGTGTTGTTCAGTCTAGTTTTAAAATTCCCAAGTGATGGGACATCATCACTTTCCTTGAGAAACTGTACATCAAGGATTATTTCTCCCAGAAGTATTCACTTGCATTTATCCAAAGCGAATTTCGTTTTGTTATTTTCTGCTCATCTTTTGAGTCTATTACAATTGCTATTTATTATTCAAGCATCTCCACAGAAGTGCATGTGGCACTTTACAGTCAAATAAAATCAGAGGCTTAATACCAAACAATGCACAATCTTATGGCTTGATCCTCAGCTGGTGTAAATCAGGACAGCCCCATAAACTTCAGTGGAGTTACGCCAGCTGATCATCTGGCCTACGTTTCTTTGCATTATATTCTGTTCTTATTGGTGGTTACTACTCCTACCAGTTTTCCATCATCTGCAAATTTTAGATATTTATTCCTTCTTCCAGATTGTTAATGAAGATGTTAAATATGACCACAAAAATATCAGTCCCCCAGGTACCTCACTAGAGAGACATTCCCTCAGTTTGATACATGAATGCTTGTAAGTACCCTTTCAGTAAGGTCTTTGACTGAAATTCAAAGAGGACTTTAGAGTTGCATCATACTTTTGCTGGGCCTTCACCCAGAGGTTATTTTCATTTTTTTAGCTAGTTTTCAGTCCAGCTGAGTTTTTGTATCAGTGCTGATTTTAATTATTTTTAATGAAGATATTGAAGTGCTCATCAAAGGGTTACTCAAAATATTTTGGATTGGAGCATTACTTCCAGTTTAGTAAGTGGGAGTTTTCCCCTATTCTGTTGGGATGCAGATACATAAAGCTAGTGCCCAGCCTGCAGTCAGGTGAGTTGATTTATTTTTACTGCACTGAGCAGCCTCTTTACAAAAATGGTTTCCTGAAATGCAGCATCAAATCCTTTACTGAGATTCAGATATGACAAGCACCTCTTTCCATCAACCACTGATTCTACAGCATTGGAGTGGAATGCATCTAAGCCATTGGCTGGGTATTCATTATGTACCATAAGTTATTAAATGAATTTAATTTAAAAAATTATATGCAAGGTTTGTGAATGGATTTTTCATTATTCACCCAGCTCTAAATGTAACCAAGAACATGATTTGGCCCTATTTTTAGGTGGGTATTCAACTATTTGTTGTGTATTCCATATACAGTATTAAGGCTTTGAGTAAACCACAGAAACACAGCTGGATCTTTTTTAAAATATTTACTAAAAATATTCAAACATTCCAGGCCTAGTTACATATATACACTGCTTGTCTGTTAGGTTCTGGTGGTTTCTGCTACAGAAGACAGAGGCCCACAAGAATGCGCTAAACTGTTTAAAGGGATATTGCTCAATTCTTATATAACATTGACCCTTTATCTTACTCATCTTAAAGATAAAATTCACCCCTATGAAGAGAGTTATTACAAAGTCTACCCACTTAAAGAACCACTTAAACCCTATTATGAATGTTTAAACAGGACTTCAGTTTAGTCTTTGTGCTACCCTTTTTGGAGGGGTGGGGGAATTCCACCTTTTCAGTAGGGTAACTTTTGCACCGTGTCCAGCTAAGTCTATGTTTTTTATTCTTTCTTAAGCATTGCTTGAAGTTTTTGTTCTCATCTGAACAGTGTACTTAGAAGGCGCATGTCCTTCATCCTTGTGCCTAGTGGGGGTGATCTGGTATGGGCTTATTCAGAGGCAAGGTTTTCTTTCTTGTTTGTTTCCAGCACATCAGGTAATTCTGACCTATGAGTTCTTGCAAGTCTTTGGCTAACCCCTCTCCTTTCAGGACATTTTATAAATCACTTCCAAACACGGATCTGCTTCCTTTGTAAGCATCTTTTAGCATAGAGCCTGATTGTCAGCCTCTCTCCAGGTGTACACTCTAGACAAGCTGTGGAAGGCCTAGCCTCTCTTTAACTCCTGTTTTTCCACTGAAGACATGGTTAGTAATTTGTCTCCAAAACTCACAATAGCTTTCCATATGAGTTCTCAGGGTCAGGTCTGTCAGTCTTTTGCATCAGAAGCATAACTTCTCCTATGCCAAGAATACAGATGTAAGGCATTCTACTACTGCTTTCTTTTAAGATCTCTGCATCATCTTAATAAAAAATGCTTCAAGTTTTCTGGTAGTAATATTTTACATTCCTTCTGCCTGAAGATCTGAAAAACCTTTTACAAACACAAGTTCATTAAAATGCACATACACTTCCCCTCTATTTTGTAGATGGGTTAACTTAGGCAAAGAGAGTTTAAGTGCTTTGCCCAGCAGAGACAGGGACAGAACCCTGGAATTTTAACTTTCCGTCTTGTTCTTTAGATGAAGATGACATTATCTCCCAAACCTATTACAATTGATGTTGGGTGAAAATCAACCCTGTGCATAGGCCTAGTGTATGGCTTATTAAGTCCTATTTTGAGGTACTGTATCATCTGTGCATTGGCCCCTTACACAAGGGTGAATTTCACCCATTATTTTGTACCATTGTGGGCAAGATAATTGGGAAGGAATGGTAACAGGATCCTAATGGCCTTAGATCTTGAGTATCATGCTCAGAACAGCCTTATGTGGTGTTTCTTCAGGCTAATGTATGAAAACTACCATGTAAGCTGCAATTTTCCAGGGACCTTAAGACTGTTCGGCACCCAAAGGTCTTTTAAGTTGGGCACCTAAATCCCTCAGGCTCCTTTGAAAATCCAAGCCTTGAATATCTTCCTCCTTACCTTGTCCTTTTCCCCCCAGCCACAGACTTACAAGAGCATCTTCACTTGGCTTTAGTGTTCATACAGTATTGCAAAATATCTGAACACATTGCACCCTTTGCAGTCTGGACCCAGGGCAATTTTCCATACCCGAATAATGTTTTCATTCAAGGTATCTCATGTGCTTATACAACACTCCCAAAGCTTGCTGCACATCCCCCTCTAGTGTCTCATCCACTGATGGATAACTACAGGCACCAGTGCACTGAGCTATTCCTGCCCTCTAGAGGTAGGGGCCTGTGCTGCAGTGTGGAAGGTCCCAGGTTTGAATACTAGTGATGAACTATGGCAGGGCTCACTACACATCACCCGCCTACTCCCAAAAACATCATGTTGACACACCCTGTTTAGGTGGCTGCCATAATGGAATAGCTACACACAGTGTCAGGATAAGCCCTTTAACACTGATGAACTAAAATGTGTTTTACTTGCACAGACAGGAAAATTAATGTGGACTATGATCGAGGCCTCCCGCACAGACTCTTTTTGTATTCTGATTCCAGTTCTTTGAACTAGTCCAACTCATTTCGCTTCCACCAGATGAGCAATAACATCTGTCTATCAGCTGCATAGAAATTATGCACTTGTTTTCAGGTAATATTTTTATTGGCTCAGGGTACTGAGTTAATATGACAAACGTCTTATAGCTTCAAGTATTATAATGAATGCATGAGGTGACTGTATTAGTTTTAAAACACTTTTTACTGAGCTTGTGCTTGACTCATTGGCAAGTCAATATGGAAAGAAATGGAGCAAGGAAATTAATGTACTGTACATTGTATTAGTCTCTTTCATTAATGTCGGAAATTAATTGTGACATGCACAAAAGTACCTCAAGATAGTGCTATTTCATCCATACGATTAGAAAATAATAGGATACAGTGAAATCTCTCACAATATTATGCCTTCAGGTGACTGTTATATAACTGTACAGGCCATAGGAGAGGCAGCAATAGGCTATTCTCACATAAAAACAAGGGGAAGTTCTGGAGTGAAATGCACCAGAACTATTCTACTGATCTTAGGTACTTAAACAGGCCCAATTGCTGTCGTACCTGAGCACCTCATAGTCTTTATGCTTATCCTCCTACCACCCTTGTGAGGTAGGAAAGTGCTGTTATCCCCATTTTACAGAGGAGCAACTGATGCTACATGAGTTGCCCAAGGGTAGCACAGGGACTTAAGCCCAGGTCTCTCAAGTCCCAGGCTAGTGCCCTATTTTCTGGGCCACTCTTCCTCTCTTATGCAGTGGGTGATAAGATTCCATCCCTTTTGCTGCTGAAATCTGTCCAAAGTCACATGGGTGCTGAAAAGCACAGGCATTTTTTTTCTGCCCCATGGGTCAAATTGTCCTCTCTGTTTCACTGGTGTAACTGTGGAGTAAGTCTACGGAGTTCAAAGCACTTATTCTGGAATTTAACTGCTGAGAGCAGAATTTGATACAAAAGTAGGGAAATGCAGACCAACAATAACACATAACTAGAAAAAAACAGATAGGGTTTTGGGTGAAGAGAAAGCTTTTATTTTAACCAAACTAGTTCACTCACATCTGTCTTTCACCCTTCCAACAAGTCCCAATCACTCTTTACATTATTATCTTTTTACTCTGTCATTAACCGCTCTCTCTCTCTCGCTCGCTCTCATTCTGTCTCATTCTCTTGCTCATTTCCCAGGACTCTACCCCTCATAGTGCAGACAAATCCTATGTGGCCTGACCAGCTTGTCAATTTCATTTTATTTTAAATGAAGCTGCTTAACCATGCTTCAGGCTGGGGATTGAAAGTTGCAACTCAGAATGAAATAGACAAAATGGTCCAGCTACAGGGAAATGGACATAGGCAACAGAAAGCTTTAGACATGTAGGGCCAGATTCTCAGCAGGTGTCAATCAGCATAGCTCCACTGAAGTCACTGATGTTACAGCCCTGCATTTTGATCTCCTAAAGCCTGTCCCAATTTGAGATTTCACCAGTTCTTTCCATGCAGCTCAGTTGTCTTGTCTCTTTCATTACGTATTAACCAGCTCCCACTCTAGTTTGATTTTTTTAAGTCTAAAATGGAATTGACATGCTAATGAGTCCACAGCAGGGGGATTGTAAAACCTTGTGGAAGTGTCTAGGTTTGGGGAGCGCAGAGGTGCTGGCCGGGACTCGACCCTCTCCGGGCGGAGGGGAGCCACACTGGCTCACTGCACACTGCTGAGGTTTGGAGAATTAATCCAGCCGTGGGAGTCTTTCCTGGCAGTCCTTGTGGTAACTGGAATAAGCGCTGTAAGCCCAGGCCCTGGGTCAGGGCAGGGCAACAATGAGTCTGGTGCTCAGGCCCAGGCAGGGCCAAGCAACCAGAGTACAATAGAAATAAGCCCAGGCCTTGGATCAGGGTGGGGCAGCAATGAGTCAGGGGCTCAGGCCCTCAGGCAGGGCTGAGCAACAACAGTACGAATAGTAGCAAGCCCAAGCCCTAGGTCAGGGCAGGGCAATATGGAGCCAGGAGCTCAGGCAGGGCTGAGCAATAAAGGTAGGCCCAAGCCTCCAAGAGGGGGAGACGGCTAGCTGCGAAGTGGGTGGCAGGGGGCACGCAGGCCCTCCTACTCCACTGCGTCCCAGCCCGGGGCCCTAGCAGGGGCAGAAGACCCGCTACTGTGTCAGTGGGGATCCTGGCCGCAACACACTGACATGGGTTGTGGCAGTGCTGCAGCCAGACTAAGGTCGGCTGCCCCTGGTCTACTTCCCGACTCCCCCTCTTGTGGTAGCTGGGTCAGGATGTTGTTCTCCAGGGGGTCCTGCACCCTGGGTTCCTTGAGGTAGTGGGCTAGCGGTAGGCCCGGCACCTCCTCTGGGTAATGGGCGCTGGGCAAGTTAGGCCAGTCCTGGTGGGCACTTTGGGCCGCAGGGGTTCCCAGTCGTGTGCGAGGCTGGAGGTGGCTAGCCTCCCTGGCAGCTGGCCCTCTACTGAGCTGTGAGGTCAGGCCTTTATACTTCTGCGTTGCTGCCTGACCCTCTGAGGGGGGCGCTCAGAGCTCCCTAGCTCTGCCCACCCCAGCCTCTGGATGGGCTTATCCTGCTCCGGGGTGGAGGGGAGACACACTGTCTCACCACAGGGAATTAATGATCGAGAAGGTTCCTAGCATTAATCAGCACCACCCCTGGGTCTGAAGCGTCTTATTGCTAAATTAGCTATGGAAAAGCCCCCAAATAATGTAAAGTTCAACATTAACTTTTTTGGGGAAAAAAATTCCTTGGCTAAGATCAAAGAGTTAGTGGCCAAAAAAAAGGGGGGGGGGGGATTAGAGAGAAAGAGGTAAAAAGTAAAAGCTGGAAAACTAAATTCCCAAAAGTGTTTGGGGTTTTTTTTTTGGTTGAAAAAAAAGTAACATTCAAATTTTTCACAAACATTTTGAAATATTAGAAGATCATGAAACACAGTTACAGTTTGAGCCACCTATTAAGCAGGGCCTAGATCTACAAAGGATTTAGATGTTTCACTGCTGAGTGGTGCAGCAATTACCCTTTAGGTGCATAGAAAAAAAAAGAAAAAGAAAAAAAAAAGACAGGAACACTGAGATCCACATAGCCTGAGTGAGGGGCTTAGGCGTCCCCTAGAATGAATAGGTAGAGATAGGCACCTTTGAATGTGATCCACAAAAGCCAGCATGCTAGGGGGAGCCCTCTAAGATAGCCAATGGGAGATGACCTAAGCCCCACCCCATTGTTAGAGATGGGTGCCTAATTCTGGGCTGCAGGGAAGCAACTATCCCTGCTTAGTGAACCATGAACAGGAACCCACTGAAGTTAGGTGGCTTTGGTGCCTAAGGTCTAGTTGACACTAGAAAATTAGGTCAGCATAACTATGCCACTCATGTAACAACCTTGGGGTTCACTAAATAACAAACCAATGAATGAGAAAGGAATACAACTTTAATAGAACAAAGTGGAGAGCCTGTCTGATGAACTGCTGCTAGGCTGACCAGATAGCAAGCGTCAAAAATCAGGACAGGAGGCGGGGGGTAATAGGTGCCTATGTGAGAAAAAGACCCCAAAATCAGGCTGTCCCTATAAAATTGGGACATCTAGTCACCCTAATTGCTGCACACAGCCATGTGGTGTTCCCAGCCCCAGCCTCGAGACACATCTCCAAATTCGCACACTCACAACACAGTCCCTTAAGAGGAAGCATCTCCAAATCATAATCTTTCATAAACATATCTCAACAGCTCAGGGCTGCAAAAAATCCACACCTCTAAGTGGCAAAGTTAAAACAACCTAAGGCCCTGGGTAGGCCAATGGAAGAATTCTAGCTGCTGCTTCTTGAGGAGATGGATTACCTATGCTGTCAGGAGAACCCCTCCTGTTGGCATAGGTAGCATCCACACTAAAGCACTCCAGCCTCACAATTGCAGCTTTCTCACTGTAGCTTTTTAAGTGTTTTAAAATGCACATTGAGGACACAAGCATATTGATCTTTTTATTTCATTTGTAGTGTCTGGGATGGTGCCATGGTTGGAATTATTTCTACATCAGCCACTTTGTCTGATGTGCAATTAGAACAAATCATAGAACATTAGGGTTGGGAGGGACCTCAGGAGGTCATTGAGTCTAACACTCTGCTCAATGCAGGACTAATCCACAATTTTTTTTTTCCTTCCCCCAGCTCCCTAAATGGCCCCTTCAAGGATTAAACTCACAACCCTGGGTTTAGCAGGCTAGAGTGCAAACCACTGAACTATCCCTCCCCCTCTCTACCTATAGCCCCTTTGTATTTCTCCATTCATTCCAGTGAATGTTATTGAAAACTAGGTATACACTACTAGCAGTGGAGTATATGGGCCTAAGCTCGTGTAAAGCAGCATAGCTCCATTAATGTCTGTCTGTCCAAACACTTCTCTGTCCCTCTTTACTGTAGTGTAACTTTTCATGAAAGTTATCCTCAGAATGCCATGCACCAAAACAGGAAATTGAGGCATAGGGCAGTTTAAATGACATATCTCCACGTTGTTGAGCCAATAGTCAAACTCACACCTCCTGAGTCCTCGCCCATTAACCTGTCCACCCGGATGATGGGATTTCACCACTTTACAACAGCTGAGGATGTGGTCTTCTATTCTTTTGTTTTTCCTTCTTTTCCTCCTCTATTCCCACTGCCAGCTGTGAACCCGCCAGCATGTAAGAAAGAAAAGCAGGTCCCATGGTGGACCAATTCCATCTGGAATTTATCAGGAGTGGTCAGTGTCTCCTCCTGAATCCTAATTGACTTTTAATTTGACAATTCACTAAAATACTCCCCACAGCCTTACAGCTATTTGGAGTTCGAGTACAATGCACTTTATGACACAAGATCCATAACCCAGCAGTAATTGTAAAGTTTTCTAAACCCACTGCTTGGGAAGCCAGGAACTTTAGAAAAGGAATATCAAGGTGAGATATGACTGGTTGTGTCTAATTTATTTTAAAATTATGGTTTTTTATTTCAGTCTCATCCAATGTTACTTTTGGGTATTTTTTGTATTACATAAGAATAGTGAACAAATTCCTTCATTTCAGCCACTTATACCTTTCTCATAGGCATTAAAAACTGAATTGAATTTTTGCCTGGATATAGAATAATAAATTCTAAACTGCCAGCAGGAATGTAGGAGACCTTGGTAATTTGGCTCATAATTTGCAGTATTTCACCTTTCCCTTCCTACAGCATTTTTAGCTCTTAAAAAAAAAAAAGCCTGGTGTCTTCAGAACTTCACTCTGCTCCAGCATTGACTTTCTTTCACAATGAAAAGAGCGCTGAAGCCAGTTCTCCCAAAATTAAAACAATTCACAACAATCTAATTGAGAGCTGATGGTCAGGGACATGTCAAAATGGAAACATTAGCACTTTGAGCTACTATTCAACCAATACACTAGTTTTGTTCCAGGTAAGAAGGGACATTATAACCAAGGAACCAGAGCCTTTCCATTGACTTAAACTCCTTAGGGTCCCATACTGTTCTGATTGAAATTGATAGCCAGATTCCCATACAAATTATAGAATCCATTCCAGGAAAACATCTAAGTATGGCTATAACTTTAAGTAGATGAGTTGTCCCATTGACGTCAATGAGACCCTGAATGAGTAGGTGTGTTGGGGAGGGAAAAGCAGCATATCATAACTAAAGACTGTGTCACAATATATGTTCACAAGTGGGCAGAGTGAAGGTTGTTCAGCCAACCTCCAGTTTCACATTTCCTCTGGCTTGCATGCACGCCTATGCAGCATGAACTTTCTTTGAATGTCAGTAAGTACAACATTTTAAAACACATTTTGTGATGCAGGCTTGCAAGAAATTTTATGCAAAATTAAGTTTATTAATTGAATTCATCACAGAAATGCCTAGGAACAGGAAATGCCTTAACCATGCAATCTACTCACCTCAAAGTCCATTGAAGTTAAGGGGGACCGATCCACTCACCAGAAAAGGCTACGGATCAGATTCTCAGGAGGAAGATTACCATGCGTGGGGCCCATGAATAATTGTACTGCCTCAGTATGCTGCTAGGAAGCAGATTATAACTCAGAGCCATGTATGCTGAGTAAATGTTGTCATGGGGTTTACTACTCACTGCTGTGGTATCTCCCTGTGGCCATGTCAGGGGATTAGTTCCACTCAGATCTCATGTGCCCTTACTCACATCACGATCCCTCTCTTTCTCTGTGTGTGACTTGGGATGCTCTCTCTTCATAGCTTATGTAACAAAGTGGGGAATTTTCTTAACAATTTGAATGAGTACTGGGTGTGTCTCAGTTTCCCCTATGTGCTGTATGTTTAACAAGATGGTGGTTGTTGTTACAGGGGACCAGCTGTGTTCTCATCTATCAGTCAAACCCCAGACAATGGCCTGGACATAGTGGAACTTAGCAACTAGTGACCTGGCGGCCCACCAGTCTTGGAAGCCAGCTGGTTTCAGCCAGTGGGAGGACAAAGGACGGAGAGAGAGGGCCCAGACAATCTGGTTGCCCAGGAACAAAGACTAAGGATGGAGAAGTAGCAGTGGGAATGGTGATATAGGGTGGTCGGCTAGAAGGAGGTCGTGTCTCGACTGGGGACAAAGAGGGGCCTGAGCCCACCGGGATGGTGCTGAAACTCTGAGAACATCCTGTGCTGTGTTCCAGTTGTGAAAAAAAAAAAAGACAAAACTTTCTATTTGACACTGGCTGAGAGTCACTGCAATCTAGAGATCAGGGTTGCATTGCTTCCTCCCAATGGGGAGGCCCATGGAGTCCAGAGCAAGTGGACTCTTTGAGGGGGCTCTCAGGAGAGACAGGGGTGCAGTTCCAGGAGGTGGTGGGGCCCACAACTTACACCCAAGACAGAGTGTGACTCCTGAGAAGGGCTGTCACACTGAAGAGGGTTCCTCCCAGGGACCTTACGGAGCTGAGAGAATGCGGGGTCTGTGACAGTTTGTCTGCTTTCTTTGTGGCTTGGCCTTCCAGTCAGGTCACTATGTGTTTTTTTTCTTGCGGGGAGGGGCAGTTATCAAAGTCCCACAGGATGAACCATCCCAGGCAATCTGCAAATCCACTGTCCTGACTGTGCCACTGTCCTAATGGCTGATAGGGGAACCAGGGCTCATCCTCTACTCTGGGTTTCCTTCAGCTCAGGGTCCTTCTAATCAGCAGCCAACATCTTCACCATTTTAAACCTTGCTGCTTTTTTCCTGAGCCTTTTCCTACTTCCTCTTTCCTAGGTTTCCTGCCTTCCCTCTCTAATGTCCAGAGAGTGACTGCAGGCTCCCTCACTGCAGCCCTTTTCTGCTTCCAGCCTCCTGGCTTTATACTAACTTCACCTAATCCTTCTCAGTTGGGCTCCATCATCATTCAGAAGATCACATAGGCCACTCCAAGTCCCCTCAGTGGTGGCCTATCCACTTAATTGGCCCCTTTCTAGCCTCATTAACCTCTTCTAGGCTAGCAGTGCTCACCCCACACTTCACAGATGTGCACAGTGCTAACCTTATACCTGGCATGCCACACATCCCTCTGCATGCTGGTGCACTGCACTGACCAGATGATTGGGAAACAGATACAAGGCTCTTTGCATTCTTTGACCCCTTCCTGTCCTCATATGCAGGAGGGGACATAGCGGCCCTATAGAGGCTCTTCTGTTCTTCATGCTGCTACCCATGTGGCACAGGAAAGTAAGATGGTGTTTTAAACCCCTTGATTCCTTTGAACGGGTGCCTGACATGTGCCACAATCTGACTGTAAGAGTAGAGTTTGCTAGAAGGCTTGTCAGAGTTCAGCAAATGTGCATTAAAAAGATAGTGTCATGAGTCCTCTTCACATTTTCCTCTCTACCCACCACTAATTCTTTCCCAATTAGACACTCTCCACTACGAGTGTCTCATACAGTTTCTGCCTCTTGACTTGAGCAGTTTTGACTGTCACAACAGTCTTTCTGCTGTCATTTCACAATGAGGTTCATCACCATAATTACTTTGGGTACAGAGAGGAGAAGAAAAAAGTCTCTCTAAACCTAAATTAAAGAAGAGCAAAGCTAACTGGAAAGAGATTAGAGGCAGAGGCACTGACTTTCTCGTTTCCCCAGGCATGCTCAACCCCACTCCACCCCAGGCCCTGCCTCCACTCCACACCCTCTCCCCAAAGCTCCACCCTTTCCTGTTTTGCCCCTCCCCCAAGTGCACCCTGCCCTCACTCCACCTCTTCCTGCCCCTGCTCCTCACCCCTCCCCCGTGCCTCCTGAATGCCACTGAACAGCTGATCGCCGGTGAGTGGGAGGCGGGGGCCACCAGTGGGTGCTGAGCAACCACTTTTTTTTTTCCATGCGTGCTCAAGTCTGTGGGTACTCAAGCCTGGTGCACCCACAGAGTTGGTACCTATAATTAGAAGGTCTCATGCTTGTGGGTAAATGGGATCATTTAAGCAGGAGAAGGAAACTTAAAAAAAAACCCTGGAAGTCTGTTTTATGGGCTGTTTTCTCTACTAGGTGAGCATAGAAGTGACATGAGATACAAAACAAAGCTCTGTTGGAAGCAACTTGTTTAACGCAAAGTTATTTCATAATGTAAGGTTGTAAGGGGGAACAGTGGGTAATGCATTTGTACAGCACCCAGCACAGTAGAGTCCTGCTCTATAATTGTAGCCCCTATGCACTATGGCAACAGAAATAATGACAACAGTAAAGGCCAAAAATATGTCTAATCCAGATAGCAGAACCCTTCATCTCCAGAACTACCACTTACATTTCAGCAGTTTCTTCTACCATTTTACCAAAATGGGAAGAGACTTGATGCGACAAGATATTTGCAGTAGGAATCTCTGTGCTATAATGCATCAAGACATTGGACCTTCAAGCTTGGTATCTTTCTTCTGGCAGTGGATGATACTTGACAAATGGATGTTTCAGAAGTGAAATGCTCACCATACCCATTTACTTGGAGAAGGAGGGTATGTTACTGGTTAATAATAATTCCAAATATACTTGCCCTGAATGTCAAAAGTGTTTCTTCTTGTCTTGTATTACAGGATGGGGGAAAGTTGAGGGCAATGACACATTCTTTACACATTGTAGATATAGTGAGACGGTGGCATTTTGAACTCCATGGGAATTCTTGGACCATTAAAAGAGTAGCTTTTCTAAGTACTGCACTGGATGCAAAGAAAAGTCTTTGGACAAATCACCATTATGAATGATATATAGGGACAGGACTATATAATAAATCCATACTGCCTTTGAAAATATTTATCTTGCTTGCAAGTGAGACAAGATGGCCAATGTAGTATGGTGGGTCCTGCACTTTTCTTGGCAGGGGGCTAAGATGCAACCCATTGCCCCTGCTCTTGGGGCCCCAGGGGCCCCACTAGTAGCCCAGGAAGGTGGTAAAGGAGGGAAGCAGGAATGGGGTCTGGCTTTTCTCCTTACTCTGAGCCCCAGTCCCTCTCGACTGCTGAGGATTCTTACCCTCTTCCCCTTTGGGTGGGGTACCTTCAGTCCTTAAACACTGGGAGAGGGAGTCTTCCTCCCCTGCTAAGGCAGGGTCTCCCTTACTCTGGTTTTCTGATCTTCCAAGTCTCACAGCACACATCCAAGCTCCAGTCCTCTCTCCTTCACCTCCTGGGGCAGAGGGTTTTATTAGGTTGCTAACAGGGCCTTAATTGACTACAGGTGCTCCAATTAACCACTGTAGCAACCTTTCCTAGTCTACAGGGAACCATGCCTTAATTAGCCTAGGGGTTATATGCTTCCCCTCGACCACTTTCCCATGCTCCCTGGCCCTTCTGTATCACACAAGATAGAAATTTAGAGACAGCTACTACCCAGAAATGAGTTAGCACACAGTGGCCTCATTTAGCCAATGACACTCCTTCTTTTATAGCCAGATGCATTTTTGTCCCCCCAGACCTATTAATATTAAAGAGGTTCCCTAGTTTAATGATTTTGCTATGTACAAACAATTGTCCAAGATCACTGTCTGCAACAAATGATAGACAGGAATGCATATTAAATTCAAACTTTTTTTTTTTTAAACAGGCACAGTGATTGTTATAGTTGCATTTCCAATTACCCTGTTGTTCAGCATACTGATCATCTGAAGTATTCTCTAGTGAGTGGCAGGCAGAAATGGCAGGTTGCTGTACTTAGATCACTGACTGCAATCCCCAAAAAAAGACGCTATTCCCCCCTGCCCCCCGCACACACACACAAGACACCAGAAGTAGCTGGAACTTGACTTGTAAAACGCTCCTTCCACAAAACTGATCCTGTCTCCTTTTCAGTTGATGGGAGATATATATGCAGCAGGGAGACTTATGGAATATCATACACTGATTGGGAAAAGCAAGGTGTTATGAAACACTATTCCGCAACATGATCTTCATCATTAATATTACGGCAGAGCTTAGAAATCCCATCTAATCTCAGGGCCAACTATGGCAGGCACTGTACAGAAAAGGAAGCAATCCCCATCCCAAAGAGTTTATAATCTGAAGGTGAGAGCAGAAAGAGAGGCACTGAGAGGGACTCAGGAAGAGAATAGAGAGGAAGAGAATGCAGGTCTCCCAAGTTCTAGGTAGATTATTGCTAATCACTGCCAAGGACTGTATATGGAATAAACCGAGCTCTGATGAATATTCCCATGATCACTTTTGCAAAGTCCTGCTGCTTGCCTGGTCTGTTACCTAGGTCTAAGTAGACAGTGGGCTGCATGTGATAGCAGGGGACTGAAGGCAATAACCCAGCAGATCCCTCCACCCACAGTCCTAAATTCTTATGTAGGTATTCTGTCACCCCATGTGATTGCCACATCTTTTTATATTTCTGGGTGTGAGCCTGCCAGTTGTCATCACGGGCGTGATTCTGATCTCACACAAGAGGCAATAAAAACAAAACCCAATTACTGTTGATGCTGTGATTTTCAACTGCTGCCAAAAGCACTCAACATGTACCTGTCTGACAGTCGATAATTCATTCTGAAAGATACGATCCATCAGCAGTGCTGTGATTTAATAGAAAGTCTGGTGATATTTAATGGTTCTTTTAAAGCCCCAGCACCCAGACTCGTGTGGGTAGGTGAGAATCTCAGCTTTCATTAAAATATATATATATATAAACACGTTTCTAGCATGTGTGGTGGCAGAGTAAAGTTTGAAAATGTGAATTCTAAAGACTCTAACACCAGTAGGCTATTTAAAAGAAACCCAAAGTTACTATTTTTCAAAATCTCATGATTTTAAGCCAATCTCCTGAGTTTTAGGGACTCTTTGGGGAACAACAGCACACCTGCGGCTGATGAACCTTCCATGAACGGTAATGTGAGAGTTAACATGGGGCACCCCCATTCAATAATTTACCCCTCACCTTTCCTGAAACCAACCCCTCGAATACCCACTCAAAGCCATTACCCTAGAGCTGATTGGAATGTTTTTGTCCATCAGAAGATATTGTTTTGACAGAAGTATTTTTATTCACCAAACAGAATTTTCCACTAGAAAAGTGTTCCATCAACATTTCTCGACCACCTCTAGCTGAAATGTACTTTTCACCGCTTTGGTTATAGGTGCCTTGCTAGGTTTCTTCATGACCCTGTGAGCATGACCCTGTGAGGATTTCTTCATGACTCTGTGACCCTGTGAAGTAACAGCTGCCATTCCTTAGGCCAGGGCAAGTCACTCATTGTGCTACTCTTTTAGACTCCATTGGCCACTTCTTGAAGACTGGGTATACTGCCACTGACTTCTGATTTCAGGAGAGATGTAGTGGGTGTTGTTCCCTCCATCTCCCATGGAAACGGGAGTAGGACCAGAGTTCCTTTTCAGGTGTGATCCTTATGAGAGAACTAGAAATAAGTCTGATAGCTCTGCAAGTGATCATTAGAAAAGCATCCTCTCCATCTAGGACCATCCACTTCATCTAAGTCTAAAAGAAAAATTGAAAAGACTGATAGTTTTGCCACCAATGCCAGCCCTAAGCCCCAGCCAAAAGGTAAATTCTCCAGAGCCAGTTAAATAGGGAAGAAACTTATATATACATTGTAGGAAAGCATGATTAAAGAATCTTTGTTTCTAAAGATATTAAGCATTGGGCCTGTGTGTAGGGAAGGGAGATAGCACTGCTGCTGCAGCAAAAACAAACAACAATCCAATAGGAAACTTGAGCAGAAGTGTGTCACTCTTCAGTGAACAGCATTGTGTATGCATCTGTGTTCCCAGGTGGTCCTACCCCATGTTAATATGCTGCCTGTCAAAATTCCATTTCCAGCAAGCCCCGAAGAAAGGTTTGGCAGGGACAGGGTTTGAACTCTGGAAATATGAGGGAGATTATTTTAGGACTGACTTGCTAAGATTAAAGTGCAGTTCTACACTGAAAAATGACTCAGTAAAAACTGCACCATCTTACTCAATAGAGCTGCTCCCAGGAAGAAATTCAACCCTGCAGGAAGGGCCAGTATAAGGTCAGTGCACCACTTAAGCCTTACTTAAGTCCTTAAAATAATATTTAGGTGGGACTTAAGTGGCATTTGTCCAGACTCCGTGCACAAAGGTACTTCATCGTTTGCATGTATTCACACATTTTTAAGGTGAGAAGGAACATTGTGATCATAACAGAAGCCACAGAATTTTACCCAGCCATTCATCTAATAACCTTTGGATGTTCTAGAGCATAACTAATGGCTAATTGCCCTCACTATTAAAAATTTGTCTCCTGCATGCGACTAGCATAATCTTTATACACTAGCAAGAACCAAGCTTGATTTTCAGATCCCAGGTTAAGGTGGCAGAAATGGGAGATCAGGAAAAAAGACATCGTTTTATTTCTATGATGAACAAATTTGATCTGGAAGCTGTTGAGATACTATAAAATATGGAATCTCAAGATGTCTTCTTACATAGTCACTTCACACAGAAGAATCACATTTTCAGATTAACAGCGAAGGATAATGTTAATTCAGGGACATCCTGTGGCCTACATTATACAGGAGGTGAGACTGGATGATCACTATGATTCCTCTGGCCTTACAATCTATAACTGACTGAAAAGATTGAAGTAATACATGAAAATTCTGATCTGTTGAATTTTTTTAATTAATGTATATAATTATTTCTAACGTCAGGCATTTTGTAATGTGTTTTTCTAGCCTGGTTATTAAAGACAAAAACTATGTAATTGTAACAAAATATAGTATTTATTTATCTCATTTTACATCCCAAGAATGGCGTGAAGAGCAGGAACAATTCTATAACAACCCCTGTCTGTTCTAACACATATTAGTGAAATGGGACAATTTCAGACTGCAGGGATGCTAAACACTAAGTGACCCAGAACTTTACCATTACTTCTTTCTTCTGCAATTCCCTGCACTCTGCTTGCAAGTGTCTGATTTGCCTAATCAATGTGGAAGTCCCTGTGCTCTGATTGGATAATAAAGGCTGTCAACCAGCCAGAGGGTTGAGATTTGCATAATAGTTACTTTGCAATCAGCAGACTATGTATGTTGTGCATACGTTTGCTTCAATTGATTCCTCTACTTGTTGTTTACATGGCTGAAGGACTTCTCTGATAACAATAAGTGATCTTGGAATTTCATTCCCTCTCAGGGAAGCAAAGAAACATCCACATTTGCAGGGGAGAGAAGAGAAAGAATGAACAAAAAGAAAAGGGAACGGAGCTGCAAAACTATGGAAAGGGAAATTGGTTTTGAAAGCCCTCAGTTGGTCTCCTTGCATGCTAGATGCCATAGAGGCCAATGTGATTTCTTCTGTTGACTCAACAGGAGCAAGCTTGGGCTTTTCCTCTCACCCTTAATTCCTTTGCTAAAGGATCAGGGCTCTCCTCCTCACAGCTGGCATCAATTTCATTTTCTCTTGCTTATTTTTACACAAGGAATGTCTGTTCCTTTTTATTCATTACTGAAACAAGGTAAAACACAAAGATTCTTCAAGCAGGGGCAAGGAGGGAGAGTCAGAGATGCACAGTGGGCCCCCCACAGTCCCAGACTGCACGCCAGAGGGATCTAGTCATATAGAGTGTTGAGGTTCTTAGGGATTGGCTTGTTTTGGCCTTGTTTTGAAATGGATTGAGCTTGATTTTTGGCTTATTGTGAAAGTTGGTGTGCTTATTTACCGCGTGAACTTTGGCAACTGAGACTTCAATCAGTTATATTTATGGATCAAGCCCTATTTTGTAAGCTTAAGGGTTAACTTGTACATATTTAACATGCTTTTCCTTAGAGCCATGGGAGCTTGTGAACTCCAAGCCCTTTCTAGAGCACCCATTTCTGTAGCATCTGAGCATTTCATAAACTTTTAAATATTTATTCTCACAACAGCCCTGTGAGCTAGGGAAGTGCTATCATCCCCAGTTCACAGAGAGACTAACTGGCTTGGATTTGAACTAGTACAATCACCATTGGACCACCATTTCTCTCTGAACAGAGCTGATTACATAGGTCAATAGCACAGTCATGAGAAGCTTCTGCTACAGAATTAGTTCCCTCTCCCCCTTTTTCATCCCTTTTTGTTTTTTGTGTGGCCTCTGAGAGATTGTTCCTTTCAACTGATAATAGAAAAAAAAGATATTCATCTGCTGTCCTGACTGGCAACACACTGCGCCATGGAAGTGGCCAGCAGGTCCGGCTCCTAGGCAGGGGAGCCATAGGGCTCTGAGCACTGCCTCCACCTCGAACACCAGCTCTGCGCTCCCCTTGGCTAGGAATCGGTCGATGGGAGCTCAGGGGGGCAGTGCCTACGTGCAAGAGCTGTGCACGGAGCCTCCTGTCCCCCACTTACGACCCGGACATGCTGGCTGCAGCCTGCCTTAGCCCCACCGCTGCACCACTGACCAGGAACTGCCCAAGGTACGCCCACATTCCAAACGTGAGCCCCAGCCACCTGCCCCCGGAACCACCTGCCTTAGCCCCACCGCTGCACCACTGACCAGGAACTGCCCAAGGTACGCCCACATTCCAACCGTGAGCCCCAGCTCACTGCCCCCGGAACCACCTGCCCCTTATCCTACTCCCCCCCCCACACACACACACCCCTCTGGACTAGACGATCATAATGGTCCCTTCTGATTTTAAAGAAAATGATTTTATGACAGTCAGTCATTCTCCACTACAGCATGCCTCTGCCCATATTAAACTCCCAGTTTAGACTGAGTCTTTCATAACTGCAGCAAACCTCCACCAGGCTTCTCAAAATGACCTTCTTTGAATTCTGGATCAGGCCTCTTTTTAAGCCAAGCATCCAGAGGAGTACATCAGCTGAAGCAAGTGTCTAATTAAGCCAAGTCTGCAATTTAGACAGCCTTTCATGTCTGAAACAGATCCTTCTGCCAGAAATCCTTCAAAGCTGGAGCAGGCCTCTGTCTAAGTTTCCAGCAATGCTGTAAGGAGGCATTTCAGGGCTGGGGGTGAGCAAGCATATTTGCACCCCCTACTGTTGGTTTTTTTCATGTTTCTACTCACACAGCTTTATGCTCTGGGCTGCTGCTCTGCCATGGTTACAGCCCTGATTCCCAGGCTTAACTGGCTCTTTCAAAGCTAAAGCAAAACTTTATAGCTTGTTATTATGGACCCCCCACTACTTAATTGTTTTAAAGCATTTTGGTCTCTGTTAGCATGAGCGTGTTATAAATGTGAGTACTTATTATTGCTGTTATGCTATAACATCTCCAAATTGGTTATACATTATTGCTGTTATGCAGTAACAAATCTCCAAGAACTGAACTAGGAATCCAATCAGAATCTATTATTAGCTTCACTATTTTATCCACTTATTGATGGACCAGTTAACCTTCAGCCCTACTTCAGGATTGCAAAGACCTCAGTTGTAGTCAGTGGCTCCAAGAGTTGTTCATCTTCTAATACATGCCACGTATTATCAGGAATAGTAGGCGATAATAGTAATTCACATGATCTTCAAAAAATTAAGTGGGGCATAGGCCTTGTACTTTACTCAGTGAAATGTGCAATTCAACTAAAACTATACAAAATTTCTTCCACATGATGAATATGACTTGTATCATGTAGGGGTGATGTGTTTACTTTTCCTGTTTGCTGTCAGAGAGGGTTTTATACACCTACTTCTATAGAACCAATACCAACTTTTCCCTGATCAAGTAGACAATTACTTTTCTGACTGACACAATTAGGACACCTCACTACGTAGACAACTCAATTATTTTCAGGATGTATGTTCCCTTTCTTGGGCAAAATGACTTTACTCACAGAAATCTGTAATAAGATAAATGTATTACTAAATACAAATTACTTGCTCCTTATCAAAGGTAATAGTACGTAACACAAGATCTTTGAAACTAGGGTGTTTGACATGAGCACAGGACATAAATCATCCCCTACTTCACAAGACACTTAGAGATGGGGAAAGATTACATTTAATGATTCATTAGATTGAGGAGGCACAAAACCAGATGCATTGCTAACCATTTAAGAAATGAGCTAATGGTCATGGATTTATACTAGTAAACTATTTGTGTTATTAAATGTGTGGTAAGTGTGTCCAAAACCTTGGATGGATGGCCTATTATGTGAAGTCTTTAAGATCAAAATCTAAATAAATGGAAAGGAGAAGGTGAAGGCTTTCTAATTTTGAAAACTCTGAAGCTAGGGGAGCAGAGTCCTGATCCAAACCCATGGTTCTCATATGACAATCCCTCTGCATACCCTGGTCTGTGATCTTTCACTTGGCAACATATCCTTGCCCCACTTCTGAAGTGGGATAAAAATCAGTGGTTCAAAACTAAATGCTGTTCACCAGAAACCAGGGTCAAGTTCAGACAGAAGCATGCAGAATCAGTTATCACAATGCTGGGCATGGTATAGAAGTCTTAATATTAGATATGGCTGCTGCTCCAACCTCGAGCCAGCCACACCCCCTGAAATCCTGTGGAACCTCAAAAGTTATGGCTATGTGGAGGAGCTACTGGTGGATTAGAGACAGTAAGTAGCTCCGTACCCTTTCTTCTCAAATTTTCAGATTCTTTCCATACCTTGCAGTGAAAGCGAGAGGAGAGCTACAATATTTATCTTGCTCTCTCACATCAGAAAAAGAAAACAGAAGATGAGAGCAGTGATTCTCAACCTTTCCAGACTACTATACCCTTTTCAGGAGTAAGAGCAGCAGAGAATCCTGTGGCACCTTATAGAGTAACAGACGTTTTGGAGCATGAGCTTTNCCAGTCCCACCCCCTCCTGCACCCCAAACCCCTGCCTCAACCCACAGCCCACTACCACACTCAAAATCCCTCGGCTCCACCCTCCAGCCTGAAGCCCCCTCCTGCACCCCAAGCCCCTCATCCCTGGCCCCACTCCAGAGCCCTGGAGTCCCCTGATGGCTGGAGGAGCATACAGTGTTGTATTCTTTCCTCTGGTTAGGCTTGCTTTTCCATGGTTAAATTCTTCATGGAACATCCACCACTGCTGAGTCATGGCACTGCCCTCATTCCCTGGCCCTGCCCAGGTAGCCAACATGGTATCACCCCTGATTTCCTGCAATTTGCCCCAGATTTCCAATCACATGGTGCAGCCAACAAGACTCTTGGCCCTAACGTGTCCTTGTGGTTATGCTGATTCATAAACATCTATTTCCATGTATAGTGCTTCTGGCTTCAACATCACAGCATGAGAGACATGGGGGAGGGAACTTGTCAGCAGCAGAGTCCAAGCATTAAACCCGAATGAGACCCCCTTTTGTCTCTCCTCACTGTTCAAACAGGAAATTAGTCCTTTCTCCTTTCTTCCTTTCTTGCCTTCGGAGTGACAGGATACATGCTGAAGCTGTTGCATAAACGCCCAAGTACTTACTACAAATCTCACAAGTGAGTTTATACTTATTAATATAGCACCTGAGAATTGAACATTGAACCATCAATGATCTCGATAAGCAAAGGCTTCTCAAGCACATTACCAAGAAAGTATTCGTTCATGCAGAACTTTGCCTCCCGCTCTGCATAATCAGACGAGTCTATTTTGGTTTTGAAATTCAAAAAGCTATAACTGTGACTGTAGCTTAGAGAAATAGCATGTGCTGTTTTTTCATTCTCCTAGCCTCACCGACCTTATTCTGAAGAGCAGAAGCTCCCAGGTATTATTCCAGAAGCCAAGAATAGCCAGAACACAGCAGATCTCCAACTGCAACCCTGTGATGAGAACAGTGCCAGCCCTAGACCAAATCACACCTCAGGCAAGGAGCATCTTTGGCACCCCGCCTCCATTTGTTAAACTTGTGAATACCTTCTCTTTAATTGCATTTATAGCCTATTTCATGACTTTGATGCATGATTTGCATCCATGATTTATCCATGTCATATAAGATGATAAATTTGCATCTTAGGAGCTTTTTGCTTCCTATACTGAGCTTTTTCAGGGGCATCTTTTATTTTCCATGGGGGAAAACAGACAGTATTAGTGAAAGTAAAAGTCTATATTCTGCAGTCTTAGTCATCAAATATTATGTGTTAAGCACTGCAAAAGAAGTAACAGTATTTCTTTTATATTGTTATGTAGATTGGGGTTCGATAGATATCTCTGGTGTCTCATTAAATATGTACTTTATTAGTCACTGCTTACACTCTTCAAGTCTTAAAACACAAGTACACTTTCACAATAACACAATAAAACAAGATTCACAATATTGCAGCTGGTCTCTCACTTCACTTCACTCTTATAGCTTACTGACCAACTGGCAACGCCCTGCCCCTTATATACCCATGCGGGCAGGGCTGTCAACATTCTAAGAAGTGAGGAAAACGTAGTTCTGAGGAAGTCTGAAAGGTTCCATGAGATTCTACAAGGGTACAGAACATTCTAGGAGGTTAGTGAAAAATGAATCCATATACGGAATACCTGAAACATTTTCCTTTAAACATTCTTTTTTCCCTTTTGTTGCTAACAACGAAAACAGAACTCTGAGCCTGGCACCACCAAAGCCCGGCATCCCAGGAGGTCAACTGGGTCACCTGCCCCTAAATCTGGCCCTGGATGAGAGTATGCAAAGCAAAAAAAACAAAAGATATTAAAAGGCACACTTAAAGCATCTCTGGGTATGTCAACACTACAATAAACAGGGCTTGGCCTACAAGGCTAACAATTGTAGTTTAGACATTTGGATCCAGGTTCTGAAACAGAGGGTCTCATAGCTCAGGCTCCAGCCTGAGTCCAAATGACTACATTGCTATTTTCAGCCCTGCAGCTGAGTGAGCTGACCACAGCTCTGAGTGCCATAGGTTCTTTACTGCAGTGTAGACGTACCCTTTGAGAGCTAAGTTGTACTCCCCTATATCTTGGTGAATGGAATTTTCCTGCACAGCTGTTCTAGGGTGACCAGATGTCCTGATTTTACAGGGACAGTCCCGATTTTGGGGTCTTTTTCTTATATAGGTTCCTATTACCCCCCAACACACCTCCTGTCCCAATTTTTCATATTTGCTGTCTGGTCACCCTGCGATGTTCCCACTGGGCTAGCATGTGAGTTGGCCTACATGCCTGTGCAGAAGTATAGGGAGCAGCAAGACCTCCTCTCAAACTCTAGTATAAGCCACTGCATCTTTGGTTTGGGTGTGCAGGACAAAGAGGGTGCCACTTGCCTTCTTACTGCCCTTCCCACTCCACAGGAGGTGGACAGGAAATGGAGGAGTTGGGCAGGGGCCAGCACAGCTGTCCTGGCCTGGACGGCATCATCACTTTAGGCTGATATAGACCAGCAACATGCTATTAACTCCCTCACCCATCCCCAGAGCCAGGGGGAAGTGGGAAGGGAATTGTGACTCAGAGGGGTGTCTCTAAAGGCACAGTCTAGCCTGCTGATATCAAGGGGATTATTTGTGGAGTAAGGCCCACTAAGTAAGGGTTAGAGAATCAGGCTCATTGGGCAAGATTGTGCCAGTAGCTTTGTCCATAGTAAAGGCAATACTGAGCTGCATTGCCCCAGGTGGAACACTGGGTGACACTCTACTTCAGTGGGGCAGAATATTGCATGGTAGGAGCACAAACTGCTGCATTCATTTAATGGGCATAACATACTCTCCCTCACAGAGTGGCCAGTCAGTTCTACTGGCTGGCAGGTAGAGGGCAGTGGAGCTATAACTCAGGCCATCCCCTACTGTCATCCTGGCAAGTTGCTCCCACTGGGAACAATGTGACAAAAAAAAAGTGTTACATAAAGGGCTAGGGGTTATCCATAGATTTTAAAGTGCTTTACCAAGGGGTCTAGTATCAGAGGGGTAGCCATGTTAGTCTGGATCTGTAAAAGCAGCAAAGAGTCCTGTGGCTCCTTATAGACTAACAGATGTTTTAGAGCATGAGCTTTCGTGGGTGAATACTCACTTTGTCAGAAATTTCCACTACATGCATCCAATGAAGTGAGTATTCACCTACGAAAGCTCATGTTCCAAAACATCTGTAGTCTATTAGGTGCCACAGGCCTCTTTGCTGCTTTTACCAAGGAGGTCAGCATCATCATTTTACATATTGGGAAACTGAGGCACAGAGCAGTGACAAGAGTTGCCCAAGGTCACTCAGCAGGTCAGTGACGGAGCTAGGAACAGAACCTAGGTCTCTTGATTCCTAGACCATGGCAGAGAACAGCAGCTGTGATGCTGGGCAGTTCTTATATAGGGTTGTGCAAGCAGTGAGGAGGCGTTTTGCTAACTCACTGTGAGGCCATTTAAGTTTGGGGGGATGATGTATCCCTATATTCCTTTTTGTTTTCACTTGAATAAGTCATTTTATAGGGCACATGATGGTGAAGGATCACGTGGCCCAGCATTCAGTATTTATTGCACTTTTTGTTGCTGTTTATTATTTTCCAGATTTGAGAACCAAAATCCAGAGGGTTATGAACAGCTCTGCTTTAGAGGCATATAAACAACCCAAATGCATCAAAAAACTATACATATACTCATGGAAAGCTCATCTGGAGAATGTGCACTATATATATGTTCAGAGTTATCATTGGCACGGCTTATTTATGCACTGGGGTGATTGTCACTTTACCATGTTATTGCACTGCCCAAAACGGTGATTTCACAGCAAGAAGAAAAGGAAATAAGCCAGCGGAGGTTTGATATGGAATCACAAAGTTCCTGATTCCCTGTTCAGTTGTTATTTCTACATGTGGTAGAGCCTATGGGCCCTGAAAGAGGACCAGGGTGCCATTGTGCTAGACATTGTATAAGCAGATGGGGAAGAAGAGAGGAGATAGCCAACCAAGAATAGTTCAGCTTGATTTACTTTAGTTTTATGTTGCTTTCTGTCTATTCTCTGATCCTCAGCTGTCTCAGTTTGGTGTGGGTCCTTGGAAGGCAATGGAGCCCTAAGAGATTACACCAGTTGATAATCTGGTTCTTAACTGTAATGTGTGTCGCTCCTGATTTGTACCAGCGAATCAGCCCAGAAACTCAATTGTATTTACCAAACTTGGGTTTGATTTTGCATTTGTCTACACCAGTGTTAAGACACTGCCACTCTATTGAAAGCAGTGGTGATACAGTAGCATAACTCTGGTGTCAGTGAATGAAGAAACAGGCCCCTCGAGTTCAGCTTCATCCTCTGGGCAAAACAAGCTGATTCTTGATTAACCATTTCTCCATAGACCCAGTCCTCTCTCCTTTGTCACGCTTGCTTTGGGATGAATTTGCAGACTGCAGAGCTATTCTTGGACAACTGCTATACAGTGAAGCAAGACATGATGCTAGATCAAATCCTACATCCCTATCCAAGGGATGGCCTCTAGTAAAGTCAACATAAAACTCGAATAAGGCAGTGGTGAATCAGGCTCTTATTCTGCATCAGGAAACAGAGTAGCCTATTCCTATTGCAATTTTTATATTCTAGGATAAAATCATTTAATCAAAACCACAGATAATATAATGGGCTATAAGTCATAAAATCCCTTGGGCAGCTCATATGTATCTGTGGATTTTACCCTGCCACCCATCATATGGAATACAGCTGCCCTCCATGTGAAAATGAATAGCAAAGTCTGTAGCAGACTTCATGGAGTCTCTGGCATTTCTCCCTTTTTGAAGTCAAAGCCCTGTTTTTTGGCAGGTAGGCGATGATTGTGAGAGGTTTAAGAACTGAGAGGACTGGCTGAATTATGAGTTTCACTATAATCAGGCTTTCAGAAAAAAAATCAACATTGTCTGTGCCAGAGCTTTTCCCTGTGTTGGCTGAATCTGCAATTTTACTTGACTTATACATCCCTTATGGGCTTGATGACAAAATAACTTCTATGAAAAGAGCCAGAGATCTCTCAGGAATATCAGCATATTAAAATATGTTTGTCACTGGTGCATTGTGCATTATGGGAGTTAACTGACATAAAGTGCCAAGCTATGAGGAAACATTTGTAATAGTGTCTTGACAGTGACCTAATGCCCCCAAACATCTGTCCTTCATCAGGAATACATACAACGCCCAGAGAAAGTTTAAAACTGGCTTACCCTGGATGTGCCCTGAAAAAAACAGCAGAAATGTATACAGCTCGGTCCTGAATGGCATTATCATCTCATAGAATGATTATCTCATTATCATCTCATTGAAATGCTAGCAGCACACTAGTAGCTGTTATTGAACCAGAAGTAGATAAAGCAACAACACAGAGTCCAGTCTTATAATTCTTCCACCAGCTTTTTTCAGAGGATGGATTGCATCTAAATATAAGATCACAAAGTTAGTGAACAGAGTAAATGTGGTGCTTACCTTATCACAGAGCTACCATAACTGTTTTGTTTTGACTACATTTAACTAAGTATCAAGGTAGTAGAGAACAATAAGAGGAAGGAAATGGAACATCTAGCTTAATTTGAGCAGTAATTGAGCTATCCCAGATACAACAACATACTGCAATAAATCTGTGACTCCCAAGGATCTTCACATGCACACCATGGCTTCTAGAAACCTCCTGGTGACAGCAAGTGAAACTCAGATCTTCCTATTCTCAGAGCACTAGCCCCTAGACTGGAGCAAAAGGACAATCTCCATTCATTGCTGGCCGTATAGAACATTGTGACACACTCTTGAGAAGTTCAAGACCAATCCAGAAGAGGGCAGTGGTGCACATGTACGTTAGTACATTGTCACACTTTGTGTCACAGGAAAGGAAAATGAAATAAAACAAGTGTCGATTTTTAGAATAGAGCTCGATTTTGCTGAGCCACCAAGTCATGTACATAGCTAAGCTACTTAACCATGAGATCCAAGGGAGAAGGGTCATGGACAGAATACACTGCACTCCATCTGGTGGGTGTCCCTTTGGAACCACAGCCACCTGAATGTCAGTTAGAGCACCTTTGGGGTTACTCTAAACCATGCTGGATAGTGAAGAGACCCCAGGCCAGAATCAGGGAACCACAAATGGCAGCCCCAGGTGCAGCTGTGCAGCTGAAGATTGAGGACAGTGACACAGAGTTACGTTGGTATCTTTTCTGTCATCGGCAAGGAAATCCCACTGAAAATTCTACTGCATGCAGTACCATGGATTGATTAGGTTCGCCAGCAGTGTTCTCGATTGGTGGCCCCTCTCCAGGTAGGTGATGTGATCTTTTCCACTCTGATTATGGAACCTTTCATTGTATATTTTACCACAACTCTCTTGAGGTTGCTGAACTACACACAATACGCTGTAACACAGCAGGAGTTGAGTGAAATTACATAATTCTCCTTGTACCTATTCAGAGCTGCAGAGATTTTCTTCACAGACATTTTGCCTCTTTATCTTAAGTCTGATTTATAGTTCAATGATTTTGATCATTAATAAGCCTCGGTGCTTCTACATAAGCCTATCTCTTGCTGTTGGATGACAAGTTTATTTTTGACTGGATATTCTAATTTGAATGTCTTGATTAAACTGTATTTGGTAGGATTGCTTTGCAACATGATCTCTCAGAGTTTTGATATCAAATCTGTTTTGCTTCCCCACCCTTTTCTCCTGTTGTTTTATTAGGTCGTTGGTGTTTGTTCAGATGCAATGAATTCTGTCTGATCTCTCTCTGTATATCGTATTCGCTGTAGGTGGGGAAAGCGGTATAGGCAACAGCACCAGAAAAATGAAAAAAAAAATGCAAGAAAGCAGGCCCACAAATCAATTAGTAAGAATTAATCTTCATTTCCTATACCAACCTACTGTATGGCATTTGTGTGATCTTTTAAATTGCTGCCTCAGTCCAGAACTCCAGAGGTACTTGTATTTCAGGGGTAAACTAAAGATCCTTGTGTGTAGTTTCTGCACCAGTTGTACATGGTATAATCGTAACCGACAATCAACTTCAAAATCATCTTCATTTATGGATGGGACCTTGGAGACACATACGGGACAGCAGTTAAATCGTTATGAGTTATAGTTTGGTCATTTTTTCAGGGTAAGGAAAACACTGCTGTAGTTCCAGCTAAGCAAGATAAGCATGGGATTTGACCAGAGCGTATGGGCAATTGACCCAATGCTAGCCTGGAAACATGATTCCAAATAAAAGATCATCCATCATTTTTGCAACAATCTGAAAAGACAGCCGAACATTACCTCAGTATGGCAATTTACCATGGCAGAGGGAACGTATAGTTGATAACAGGGATAAAAGTCCATACTGCACTTACACTCCTTTGATTAGCCACAGCAAAGATGGAAGATGCTATTGGAGATATGTAAAAATGGATCTGAATCTCCTACAAAGTGCGATGTGTTGTACAGAGCAAACACAGTTAGGTTGCTGTAAACATGAATGCATCACAGACACCTGCTGCTTGCAGAAAGCTGTATGTCTGCCACTTGCATGATAAGATAGGGGAGTTAACTGCATTAGAAAAAAGAACAAGGAGTACTTGTTGCACCTTAGAGACTATCAAATTTATTTGGGCATAAGCTTTCATGGGCTAAAACCCACTTCATCAGATGCATGCAGCATTAGAGTGCAGCACGCATAAACATATTCTACATAGCATAAACATATTCTACATAGTGTCCAATAGTGATGAAATAAGTTAATTGCATTTGGGTTTAAGTGAAGGCATTCTGAAAGCAACAGAGGCAGCGTGTGAGTGAAACACAGAAAAGGGAAATGTTCTGAGGTCTTCCTGGTTTTGACCATGATTCATCTTAAAACAAGTGAGGTCTTGGGGAGCTAGATACAGGCGAGCTGGGCTCAATTCTTTGCTCTGCCACAAACTTCCTATGTGACAGGTCACTTTACCTCTCTACCTCAGCTACCCCTTTGCATCATCATCCATGTTCTTCACACAATAAAGAGGCAGGAATGTAAAGATGCTAGGTTTGTGGCATGCTAATACAGTGATGGTTAGTGTGCCCTTTAAGGTATGTGCATGTGTGACCACTGGGAGAAAATTCAGCTTCCGCTGAGAGCAGAGCGTGTCTCACGGCCTGCTGCCTGTGGTGCGGCTGCTGAGATAATAAAGTGAGGTTGGGTGAGAGAACTGAAGGGAAGAGAAATCCAGTGACATTAAACAGGAGAGGGACAGTAACGTGTAAGGGAGAGGCTGGGGAATATCTTGAAGGGAAAGGATAGATCAGTGTTTCTCAAACTGAGATCGCCGCTTGTGTAAGGAAAGCCCCTGGCAGGCCGAGCCGGTTTGTTTACTTTGCTTATTTTACATTTAAGCAGTAAACTGAGTCATTGAGCAGAAGGGGGGAGGGTACAAAGGAAGTTCATACAGGTGGGAAAAAGCATCAGGGAACTTCCTTCCATATAGACTCTTTGTCTTCTGAATTTCAGCTGGAAATGTTTTTCAAGAGGAAGACTGGAACTATAATAAGGAGGGGCAAACATCCCACAGCATCCTTCTTTCTCTCTCTCATCCATTGCATTGACAGTGCTTGAAGCAACAAAGAAAGTATTTGTTAGATACCAGGAGAATGGGTCCTGACCTAAAAAGTTTGGTCAGTAAGATTGCTGAAAGCATTTCATGAGAAAACTTTCCTTTGAATTTAAGATTGCTTGTTAAGTTAGGCACCAGTTGTTTATTATCTTTATTTTTCTTGTAACCATTTCTGACTTTTGTGCCTCATTACTAGTATTTAAAATCTCTCTCTCTTTATACTTCATAAACTTTATCTAATTCAGTGTGTTTAAATTGAAATGTCTGGGAAACATTATTTGAGGTGGCACGTTGTGTGCATATCATTTCTTTTGAAGAAATAATGAGGTGATAAGTAACAGTTAGCATGGATTTGTCAAGAACAGATCGCTTCAAATGAACCTGATAGCTTTCTTTGACAGGGTAACAAACCTTGTGGATAGGGCGCAAGTGGTAGATGTGGTATATCTTGACTTTAGTAAGGCTTTTGATACGGTCTCACATGACCTTCTCGTAGACAAACTAAGGAAATACAACCTAGATGGAGCTACTATAAGGCGGGTGCATAACTGGCTGGAAAATCGTTCCCAGAGAAAAGTCATCAGTAGTTCACAGTCATGCTGGAAGGGCATAACAAGTGGGGTCCTGCAGGGATTGGTTCTGGGTCCAGTTCTGTACAATATCTTCATCAATGATTTATATAATGGCACAGAGAGTACACTTATAAATTTGTGGATGATACCAAGCTGGGAGGGATTGCAACTGCTTTGGAGGACAGGGTCAAAATTCAAAATGATCTGGACAAACTGGAGAAATGGTCTGAAGTAAACAGGATGAAATTCAACAAGAACAAATGCAAAGTACTCCACTTAGGAAGGAACAATCAGTTGCACACATACAAAATGGGAAATTACTGCCTAGGAAGGAGTACTGCGGAAAGGGATCTGGGGGTCATAGTGGATCTCAAGCTAAATATGAGTCAACAGTGTAACACTGTTGCAAAAAAAGCAAACATCATTCTGGGATTATTAGTAGGAGTTTTGTAAGCAAGACACAAGAAGTAATTCTTCCACTGTACTTCACTCTGATTAGGCCTCAGTTGGAGTATTGTGTCCAGTTCTGGGCGCCACATTTCAGGAAAGATGTGGACAAATTGGAGTGAGTCCAGAGAAGAGCAACAAAAATTATTAGAGGTCTAGAAAACATGACCTACCAGGCAAGATTGAAAAAAATGAGTTTGTTTAATCTCGACAAGAGAAGACTAAGGAGGAACAGGATAATAGTTTTCAGTACATAAAAGATTGCTAAAAGGAGGAGGGAGAAAAATTGTTCTTCTTAACCTCTGAGGATAGGACAAGAAGCAATGGGCTTAAACTGCAACAAGGGTGGTTTAGGTTGGACATTAGGAAAAACTTCCTAACTGTCAGAGTGGTTCAGCACTGAAATAAGTTGCCTAGGGAGGTTGTGGAATCTCCACCACTGGGGAATTCTAAGAGCAGGTTAGACAAACACCTGTCAGGGATGGTCTATATAATACTTAATCCTGCCTTGAGTGCAGGATACTTATATAGATGATCTCTCAAGGTCCCTTCGAGTTCTATGATCTGTGATTCTGTGGCTTTATACAATTTTTATTGTCCAGAAGAGGGCTGGACATTACAGGACATACATTTCAGGGGGAAAATCTAAGACTGGGCATATCTTGAGGTCACCCTGAAATATAAGCAAGGTTGGTGAGAACCAGAGTATAACCAAGTGTGGCTGGCAGGCTACAGTTATACGCACTCAGGGTGTGACTTGAATGCTGGAAGGCTGTTTGTAAGCAGCCCAGATGAGAACTCCTTCAGCAAAGCATTGGAAGGCACCCAAGGCTTCAGAGAAGGGGTGACACAACTGCTCACTGGTCTGGACTGTATCCTGGTGTGTCACATGGAGTATGGCAATTCTTATTAAATGCAAAAAGTAAACATGAATAGTGAAAAGCAGAATCATGTGCCCATGCAGAGCTGACTACAGGACTGGAACCAAAGTGAAAAGGAGCATGAAGTACTCAGCACTTCACAAGGTTGGGTGCCAGGAGTGAAACCAACAAGTATGTCACAGATTCCCACACTATGCCCCATTTACAGCGGCTATGAGTCTGTTACAGTCTCAGCTAGTGACCCCTAACTCCAGCTGTAATAGCTTGTGCTTTTAGATTCCTCGTGGCCATCACAGCAGCATGTCTTAGGTGAGTATGGGCTTGCAGGACACAGTCCATAATTCCCATTCCTTACACCACGTCTACTAACCATGTGGAAAAGTTTGCCTTGCCAAAAAACCGAACCAAAAGCAAAATAAAAAAACCCACACACCCTTCTTTGGGAATAATATCAAAAATAAAATGTAGCACTTTTAAACATCAAAGTGCTTTGCAAACTTTAACTAACTAGCATTGGATAAAATACACACAGTGTTTTTATGTTTATTTAATGGATTAAGAGTTTTTCCTCCATGCCTAGTAATTAACATAATGTTACAAATGCACTTTAACTATGTGTAAAAATAAAATAAATATTTTTTCAATGTTTTGATTTAAACAAGCTTTTAATGAAGCTTATTAAGACATACTATATGTTTTGCATATGATAGTACACCTCCTCTGGAGGTTTTAAACTTTATTTGACACAGGCAGACAGTATGTAAGTGAATCAAAATTACAGATGAAATGAATTACTATTAAAAGTACACTAACATTCTAATGAATGCTTAGAAATTTTGATGGCACTTAATGAGGAATTGTAGGTGAAAAGGCCTACCATATTATTTGAAGTTTTTGCTATTCCTGCCATTGGGAGCAGCGTTGCCTAACATGTGGTCAGAATAACACAGAGAGATACCATAATCTGAATTCTGCTCCAACTGGGATGAAACGAGGCACTACACACTATTCCAGTTAGATTTGAATAATGGGATGCTAATGATTTATTGATTATAAAGCCAGAATGAACCATTTAATCTGACTTCCTGTATAACAAAGGCCATAGAACTTTGTCCAATTGTTGCTGTATTGAGCCAAGGAACTTGTGTTTGACTAGAGCATATCTGCTAGAAAGGCATTGATTGAAAGGTTTGAAGAGATGGTGAATCCACCACTTCCCATTGGCAGTTTTTTCCAAAGGTTAATCACCCTCACTATTAAAAATGGGTGATGTCTCATGCTGAAAGGTACAAACAGCAGTGATGGGCACCTTGTGCATCTGACAACCTTGTGGGAGAGGTTCACTCTACACAAGGAGGAAGCAACATTTGAGTTCAGGCCACTCCTGGTGACAATGGATTGCTCTTTTCCCTTGGATTCAGAATCTGCACTCAGAATCTACTCCTTCTGTGCAGTCAAACCCTTTAGGACAGCTCTAGCCTATAACAAACAAGTGGTTGTATAGCCTGTAAATGAACAGAAAGTTCTACTGCCCAAATACAGAAATTTCTCAACTGCATAGGCAGTTACAGAAGGAGAGGCCGCATGTTACAAATCACACCTTATATTGTGGAACTGCCATAGGGCTCTTCTGGGTGATAAAAAATATAACCCCTCCCCCCCGCCCTTATAGTATGGTTCTCATTAAACAATTGTTTTACTGGCCCATGTATGTAGGCCTCAGGCTTTAGCTAACCAATCCAAAGTAAAAGCTAAGATTCTAACTGCTCAAGGGTAACTTGTTTATCAGCATATAGGGCGCAGAGTGTGGAGAAACTAAGTATAAAGAAATGGGGTATGAAACACTAACAAAAGAGGAACTGGGAGAGGGACAAGAGGTCCCTTAGAGGCCAGCTCAGCTATAATCAAATATGTATTTTTGCTTGCTTAAGGTAAATCAAAAGGAGGGGTTACAAGATAACCAGCTCAACACTGCCCAAGCTCATGACGTCTGTTAAAATAGCTTGCTGATTTGCAATATTCTATATGGTAATTGCTTTTGCAATATGTAATTGCAATCAAGGGGTTATAGAACGGTCAGCATAATTGCAAAAGAAACAATAACTGGAAATACCCCAACCTAAAAATAATCTGCTGATTTGCAATATTAATTTACAAAAAAGGCAAATAACTTGTGTAATCAATATAACGTTTTGCGGTTTTAACTTTTATAAGCTTGGTGAAATTTGTAAGGGACAGAACAGCCTACCCTTGCATGGGAACCCGCTGTCTCTCCCTGTATGCATACTTGTAACTCTTGTTATAACAATAAAGGTGCCTCGGCTTGTCTGACCCAAAATCAACTGGGTTGGTCGTCTTTTCCCCCACATGGGTCAATACGTTGTTCTTGGTTGAAGGGGTTTGGCTGAAGAATAAATTTCCTAAGGACGTCTGGTTAATCCAGAGTCTGCACACTTTGTTTCACTGGGCACCCCAGTCCCTACAGAGATGACTTTCCCTCTGTAAACAGAGAGGAAGGGGGAAGAAGAGAAGAACACAGGGAGGGGGGGAGAATAGATACCTAAAGATTTATATACCAAGAAGAGTCACTTATGCCAATGAAAAGAGAAGAACAGAAGAGCATCTAATCCGGTAATATCCTCACTACCCAGATCTAAATAACCTGAGAAGTTTTTAGATACTGTGGAAGGATGGTCTTGTGGTTAAGTCATCAGATGGGGAATCAGAAATTCCCAGATTTGCCACAGACATCCTGTGTGACCTTGGGCTAGTCACTTAAATCTCTCAGGGACTTGGTTCCCCTCTGTAAAGCAAGGATGCTTTCTTCCTACCAACCTTTTTCTTCCTTGTCTGTTTAGAGAGTAAATTCCTCAGGATAGAGACTTTCTCTTTTAATATACATATATAATGTGTACATACAACACCCAGCACGGGTAGCTCCTGGTCTTGGCTGTGGGCAAGAGGTACTAGTGAAATTCTCCTTTTAATAAGAAGTCAATGATTACTATAGACAGTACTCATGTGGACACACAGATTGGTAGAGTAATGGGATACATTGACGGCAATGGCACTTGGCCGTTTGCCTCACACCATCAGCTATCAAGTCGTGTCATTGTTAGACCTGGTCAAACAGTTTTGTGCAGAATTTTTCCGATAAAAAAAACAGCCTTTTTTGAAAGAAGAAATATTCATGGAAAGCTTCTGATTCCTTGAAATTTTCCATATGTGTTCAAAAACAAATGTGAAAATGTCCTCATTTTAATGCTTTACAATTTCAGATTTCAATATTTTGTTGTTTTTCTTTTCTTCTCCTTTCTCCTATTTACCCTGGAATGCAACTGAGAATAAATCAAATGTGGACATAATTCCTCTCTTTCCTTCATTTATCTTTTTGCCGCTTTGGGGAAAAATTGACTGCATTGTGAAAAGTGAGAATGGCAAAAGGTAAAAGAAAAAAAAAAAGAAAAACAAAACCTGTTCGTCATTCAATCTATTCCATGGCAAAAGCGAGGGGTGGGGGAAGAACAGGGAAAACAAAAACAACAAGATTTCAATTTTTTTCAAAAAAATTTACATGACATTCTTTTAAAGTGGACATATGATTATTCCATTTCAAAATAAAAGGAGTCATATTTTTACTATCTTTGACCAGCTCTAAGCATTATTGGACCATTATAGATATCTTGCAAGGTTTTTTATTATTTTATTTAAATGAAAAAAATAGGATCAAACTAGTTCAATGCTGAATCCATATTTATGCATCAAAATAAAGATGTCATCTTTCCTAGATCCAATTGAAGAAATTTACTTCAGCCCAACCTACACGCAGGTTTTGTACCAGAACAGCTATTTCTGTTGTTTATGTGGTTGTTTACCAAAGTAGTTATGACAACACAGTCCCTAATATAGGCACAGTTATATTGGTATAAAGATGTTTTAATAGCATAACTTATTCCCCTTTCCATAAGAGAATAGCTACACTAGAAGAAGCATTTTCATATGAGGGGGGATAGCTCAGTGGTTTGAGCATTGAACTGCTAAACCCAGACTTGTGAGTTTAATCCTTAAGGGCCCCATTTGGGAAACTGGGGTAAAAATCTGGGGATTCATCCTGTTTTGAGCAGGGGGTTGGACTAGATGACCTCTTAAGGTCTCTTCCAACCCTAATATTCTACACACATGTAATGTTGTACTACTGTAATTATACCACTATAGTCCAAATTTCATGTTTCAATAAGCCCTTCATTTTCTAAATGTGTCTTTAAATGCCTGTCTTTAAGCACATTTGAAAAGTTTGCCCTGGAACTTAACAGTTGCAAACATTTGCAGTTTACATGCAGAAAAGGCTATCATCTTTGGATGGTATCTCAATGTCAGCATTTCAATGCAGTTTCTTCAGAAATAATAGCCTTCCCACCAGAAGAAAAATGCTGACTGGCAGCTTGGCATGTTCAGGAAGAGTTTGGATAGTCATAAACACCTCCTTGCCAAAAGTATCTACTACCTATGACACTTCAGAGGCACCCAGACTATTGCAGAATCCACTGGAAACTCTCCAGTTCATGTGCATTTTTACTGAGCAAGAGTGCAAGTGTCTTAAAGTTTGTATAGCTTGCCAGGAAGTAAGTTACTTCTGCTTTGGGACCATCTTCTTTATTGATGAGTGATTCTCAGTTACCATATGTAGAGGGGAGGTGTGAATTAATGAGCACTAATGAATCAAAGAAACACTTTATACTTAACAAAAGGCTGATATGATGTTTTTTGAGGAAAATAAATATCTGCTGATCATGTGTAAATAGGCTGTAAAATACACTGGACTCTGCTAAATGAATATGCCTAGAGCGCTAGATGTAATGTAATCATTAGCTGAATCACTGTACCGTCTGGATATTTATAATAAACTCCCTACTCCTTCCCTTTACCTCTTGTCCTAGAAGTGAAAGAGAGTACAGCATACTTCCCGTAGGACTACAGAAATTGGCCTCATTTTCCCTCACTCCTGCCAATAGCTTACCCAATATTTGTATACCACCTTGCACTATAGGGTGAGGGTCCGTGACTGGCCCTACCACCATACCAATAATAATTCTGTCTCTTCTTACTTTTTGTCTCTCTTTTACCATCAGCCTAATCTCTTTCTCTGGCTGCCATTCAGCATTCCCTGCCTCCCACCCCCCATCTTTCAGCCTCTCTCATGCACTCTTTTCAAACTGAGCTGGTTCTGGCCAGTTCTTCCTTTCCAGCCCAGGTAGTCAGGTGGAAAACAGTGCTTGCTTTACTCCATAGCATATTTTGGGGATGATTTACACTTTGCTCTGCTCATCCCAGGTCCAGTTCTCAAGTTTCACAAATCCAATATATTTACTGATTTAGCCCGAGAGATTATGATTATGGGTTGACCCTGAGTTTTACACCAATGATTACATATTATCAATGGTTTAATTTACATCTGGACACTCACAACGGACAACCTCCTCCTAGGTAAGTCAAAGGCAGTGATGAAAGTGATGTGGATGGGGTGGAAGATCAAAAAAGATATTGAAGACTGAATTTGTTCTATTTTTTCCCTAAATCTGGTGTAAGATCCCATTCCTGTTTATGATACTTGTCATAAACTGATAGTTAAGGGTTAATGCCTCTTTTACCTCCAAAGGGTTAAGAAGTTCACCTAGCCTAGCTGACACCTGACCAGAGGAACCAATGGGGGAACAAGATGCTTCAAAAGGAGGGAGGGAAGTTTCCTTTGTTTAGAGTCAGTTTCAGTTTCAGCCAGAGTGAAAAAGATCCAGGAATCAGCCTCTTATCAGAGTGTAAGCTTTATAAAGAATAAATAGGTTTATGTTTATTTTCTTTTGTAACTTGTCTTTGTGCAATTAGGGGAGTAATCAAATTTGGGTAGTCTTGTGTGTACTAAGGTTTTTGTCCAGGGGAACATCCTATGTTTTAAATCTGTTGTCTGTGAGATCAGCTTGTATGCTGTCTCTCAGAGGTTTTTTTCTTTTACCTTTCTTTTTTTTTTCTTAATTAAAAGCCTTTTTTTTAAGAACCTGATTGATTTTTTTCCCTGTGTTTTAGATCCAAGTGAATTGGATCTGGACTCACCAGGAACTGGTGGAGGAGTCTCTCAAGGCTACCCAGGGAAGGGAAGGTTTTTTGGGGGAAGAGAGTTTTCCAGATAATTCAGAAATCTGGATAGTGGCAGTGAGACCAGATCTAAGCTGGTAGTTAAGCTTAGAGGTGTTCATGCAGGTCCCCACATCTGTACCCTAAAGTTCAGAGTGGGGTGAGACCTATGACATGGTGAGCAGTGGTGAGGGATTTTAAAGGAACTGACCCAGATTTTTTTTTCCCTCCTTTGAGATGCTAGAGAAGCAGTGAAGGAGAGATACCCTGAAGGCAAACAGATAAAGTTTTTCTAACAAGGCTTTAGTTAGTTAGAAAGGATTTCCAGCTGGACTTAGCTGGAGGGTAATTAACAGTTTGCAAACTACAAGTCACAAACCAGTTTGTCTTGTTTCTTTCTCATTCTGAGGAGTCCAGTTACAGTAACAAAGAAAGTTACAAGCTGTGTTTTGTTTTGTTTTTTACCTCTCAAATAAAAATCGCTCAGGCAGAGCAGGGAAAAATGTCAAGCAAAGGAAAAAAAACTATGCAACAGGACGTAGAATTAGCCAAATTCCAGGCTGAGGAGAGCCAAAAGGAACATGACAGACAGATGGCCAGAAAAGAAAGAGAAGAGAAAGCCAAAGAGGCTGAACACCAGAGGGCTATGGAGATCCAGAGGGAGTCCCAGAAACATGCACTGGAGTTAGCAAGGGCTAAGCAGGATTTACCAGCCAACCCTAACAACCCTTCTCCAGGTACTGCTTCCCATCCCAGAAAATTCCCCACCTACAAGGCAGGCGATGATACTGAGGCTTTCTTAGAAAATTTCGAAAGGGCCTGCTTTGGGTATAGCATCTCTACAGACCAGTACGTGATAGAGCTGAGGCCACAGCTCAGTGGACTCTTAGCAGAAGTGGTGGCTGAAATGCCTAGGGAACACATGAACAATTATGAACTTTTTAAAAACAAGGCCAGAATCAGAATGGGGCTAACACCCGAGCATGCCCATTGGCGGTTCAAAGCCCTAAGGTGGAAACCAGATGTGTCATTTACCCGACAAAAAGAAAGGTAAAAGAAAAAAACCTCTGGGAGACAGCATACAAGCTGATCTCACAGACAACAGATTTAAAACATAGGATGTTCCCGTGGGCAAAAACCTTAGTACATACAAGAATACCCAAATTTGATTACTCTCCTAATTGCAAAAAGACAAGTTACAAAAGAAAATAAACATAAACCTATTTATTCCTTTCTAAAACTCACTACTCTGATAAGAGGCTGGTTCCTTGACCTTTTTCACTCTGGCTAAAACTGAAACTGATTCTAAACAAAGGAAACTTCCTTCCTTCCTTCCTTTTGAAGCATCTTGTTCCCCCATTGGTTCCTCTGGTCAGGTGTCAGCTAGGCTAGGTGAACTTCTTAACCCTTTGGAGGTAAAAGAGGCATTAACCCTTAACTATCTGTTTATGACAGTACTATATATATATATATATATATATATATATATAAAGCAGCAATGAATAATATTAACCCTCTCACCAGCAGTGATGGAGTTTTAAGGACGGGGGAGGCACAGTTACAGGGACAAAGCTTGCACTGCTGCTGCACTGAATCTACGTGTTCAGTCTCCAGGGCCATCAATGTGGCATGCTTCATCAACCATGACAACACTTGGGAAATTACTTACATGGTTATTTATTTCAGAGTGGTAGCCGTGTTAGTCTGTATCAGCAAGAAGAATGAGGAGTACTTGTGGCATCTTAGAGACTAACAAATTTATTTAAACAGACTCCAACAAGAAACTGAAGATTTTGAATTAAATTTGCAAACCTGACACCATTAAATTAGGCTTTTATAAAGACTGGGAGTGGATGAGTCATTACACAAAGTAAAACCTATTTCCCCATGCTAAGTTTTTTCCCCTGCTGTTAGTCACACCTTCTTGTCAATTGTTGGAAATGGGCCATCCTGATTATCACTGATTATCACTACAAAGGGTTTTTTTTCTCCTGCTGATAATAGCCCACCTTAACTAATTACCCTCCTTATAGTCAGTATGGCAACTCCCATTTTTTCATGGCCTCTGCGTATATATATCTTCCCATTGTATTTTCCACTACATGCATCCGTTGAAGAGGGTTCTAGCCCACAAAAGCTTATGCTCTAATAAATTTGTTAGTCTCTAAGGAGCCACAAGTACTCCTCATTCTTCTTGTGGTTATTTATGGATCTTGACCATTACAGTGAAAAGAAATAATGAAAATGGTGTTCTTGTTTTTCCAAGCATATGAATAAAGTGGCGGATTAAAGTTATTTCCAGATTTTTATTTCTATAGGAAGAAATACACAGGCTTCAGTTTTAATGATCAGACCCTTGTAAAACCAGCATGGCCCTCTGCTGCATAGCATTCAGAGGCTGCATTAATAATATATCTGGTGAACAGAAGGCAGATAAAAAGTGGAAATAATCTGTAATTAAACGTGTGGATTTCGTACCTGTTACGTATCAACATTTTCCCCTTTTTATCATTCCAGTTAAGAAAACTGTATTAACCTATATACTATTGTTCCTGGTTCTGCCTATAATATGAAGGATTAGTAAGTTACTATAATTATACTTTTAGACAACTATGTTGTTAATTAAAGTTATGAGCATGGGTACATGAACACAGTACTGATAGGGGCGGCTCTAAACATTTTGTCACCCCAAGGATGCCTGAGGGAGGTCCACTGAAGCCGCCGGGACCAGTGGACCCTCCGCAGGCATGCTACCGAAGGTATTCTACCTGCCACCCTCACGGTGACCAGTAGAGCGCCCCCCGTGGCTTGCTGCCCCAGGCACGTGCTTGGAGCGCTGGTGCCTGAAGCTGCCCCTGAGTACTGGCTTGAAATTGGATCCAGATTCAATGCGGAGTGGAGAAACAATTATTCTGACTCTTCTCATTTGATTAAAGGTGAATCAGGCAATTACATATATACAAAGAGAGATATAATTATTCTACTTTTCTAAGCAGATTTGACATTTTGGTTGAGATCCCCAGCTCTTTTGTATGGTTATATATATTTTTAGAACTGGTTGAGAATTTTCCAATTAAACTCCCCTTGGAAATATCAGTTTGTCAAAAGCGAAACTTCACAGGAAAAGGGTTAGTCCTGAAAAGTCTGATTTGAAAAAAAATGGGAATAAAACAAGTTTTGACATATTTGAAATTAGACGTTCATTTGGCTCAAAATGACTGTTTTGAAACTTGTTGGTTTATTATTTTCTAATCTTTTAAAATATGAAGGTTAAAACTGAAATAAAATATTTTAAAAAGTCATCTAAATGAAACATTTTGATTGACCCATTCAGAATTTTGGGAAGGATTATTGGTTCATGACACTTTTCAAGTTTGACTTTTTATACCAATTTGAGACAGAGAAAAACTTCAAAAAAATCACAAAACCGCTTGTAGCACAGAATAACATTTTCCCACCCATCTCATGTGTATTTGTGCATGTGTACACCCTGTATGTAGAGATGGTACCCAGGTGATAAATTGAAGAGCTATGTGATCAATTGCATTTATTGTGCACCTCACTTAGACTCTGCCCATTAAGTCTATCTTCATCTGAGCAGCTTCCACTTCAGTTTTCACCCCAAGTATCTCACCCACAATAGTGCAATGTAGAAATGGGGCATGGTGCAGACAGGGAATGGGTGTTTCTTAGAAGAGATGGCCTTAAGTGCAATCTTTAGCTAAATGATTCATAGGCATGCTGTTTAGTCTTCTCGTGGGCCTTACTCCAGCTACTAGCTAAGAGCAACTTGATGGCCACCTAACAAGGCTCCAATTAATCCAGGATCAGGTTGCCCTGTGCTGTCTGGCTACAGCATTTCCCCATGTTCTTAGACATGCAGCGCTCCATGCCAGAGTCATGCAGAATCAAGTCTTCAATGGAAAAAAAAAAAAAGGATTTTTTTATGCCAGCCAAGTAGCAGACAATGTTTCATGGATAGGATCAGGGCCGGCCAGAGGATTCAGGGGGCCTGGGGCAAAGTGTGGGAGCTACAGCACTTGTACTCACCCAACAACCGTCCGAGTCTTCGGTGGCAATTCAGCAGAGGGACTGAAGGGCCGCCCGCCATGTCTTCAGCAGCACTGAAGGGCCCCCCGCCATCAAAATGCCGCCAAAGACCCAAAGAGACCGAAGGGTTCCCCTGCCACCGAAGACCCGGAATGCTGCCAGGCCAGGGCTCGCAGGGCCCCTGCAGGGCCTGGGGCAAATTGCCCCACTTGCCGCACCCTCTGGGCAGCCCTGGATTGAATTGCACTGCAGACTTCAACTCATGAATACAAGCATCTCATTTCCCATTAGTGGCAAGAAATATTCTTCTTGGTACAATGCTTTCGGGGATAACTAATACATAGTGCTAGTTTTCAAACAAAATCAGTTCAGTGCAGATGGTGTTCACAATTTGACAAAATAATGATCCACTACAGCTAACTAGCATGTGATTGTTCTAAATTTAATGAGAAATAAATACAGTGGGGATCACAGGCATTATGGCTCCAGCCTGTATGGCATGGCATATAATGGAGAGCTTGGTGGAGGTGGAAACCTTCACACAAAGGGACGCATTGTTACTGTTTTCTTATCAAAAATAGAGTGGCTTTTAGCTCTTGGCAGTTTCATTATGTTTTTTCAAAAAAATTTAGATCCCATTGTGTAATGTTAGAAAATACTCAAAACTGGGTTGATTTGGCTGGTTGCATGGGCTAGTTTTACTCTCAGGTATACTGGTGTAAGTCAAGTATAACTATTTTAGTTGTGAAATTCCAACTGCTCAAAACCCAGTTAGATGACATGCTGTATGGACCAGTTTCTGTGTGTGCCCAGAATCCTCAGGTGGCGTAATGCAGGGTAGCTGTATTGACTTCAGCTGGAGCTGTGGGGATTTACTCCAGATAAGGATCAGACTCTGTATGTTCTGGATGCAACTGGAGTGGAGATGTGACTCCCTGATCTTGAGCTAGTTCTCTATCAGACACAGCTCTGGTGTGGTTTAGATTAGAGCATTGTGGGGACAGCTAGCTAGAACCTAATGCTAAACCCATTGACTATAACGAGGACAGGCTCTGAGTATGTTCTTATATGAGCAGACTTTGTAGGTGATTTTGTTCTGAAAAATGTTTACATTTGTAAGAATTGATGATGCCCCTGTTCATTACCTTAAAGGCTTCTAATGATTACTTTTATGATTGGTGTTTATTGCTTTTCCTCTAATTGTGTGATGACTTTTTATGTTTTCCACTTGAAATATTTATGGTGCTGTCCTCCAATATAAAGACACAAAATTTCTTAATAGCTCAAGGGGACTCTTGAGAACTAGGGAAAATCCTAAGAATAAGAGCTTTGCTAGGAGGTAAATGCACTAATATATATGGAGATATGCCTATCTCATAGAGCTGGAAGGGACCCTAGAAAGTCATTAAGTCCAGCTCCCTGCCTTGACTTGCATGACCCAGTGGTGATTTTGCCCAAATCCGTGGGTGGCCCCCTCAAGGATTAAACTCACAACCCTGGGTTTAGCAGGCCAATGCTCAAACCACTGAGCTATCCCCCCCTCACTTGCAAGTGGGCAAAAGGATGAAACCTACAGCCTCAGCCCACACTCTAGTCCTAAATCATGGATCCAGCCTGCAGCCCACTACTACAGCATATGGAGAGTAACTTAGGCAGTCCATTGCTTCTCTCAGCTGTACTATGTAGCCCTGTCCACACATTCAGTGGCTTTCTCCCAAACACACCCATTGCTCCCATCCTTGGAATCTCCCCACATGGGCTGCTCAGACTATCCAGTTCATTTAGAGCATCCGTGGGTGCAGCACCTGCAGCTGTGTTCCTCAGATTGCTAAATGAATCCTTTTCCGTGTGGTTCAAACAGATCTTGAAGTATCACTAAAGCTATACTGGGGCTTGTACTACGAAGTGCCAGCAATGTTCACATTCTAAGAAAGAGGACACACCAATAGTTGCTGAGAGACATGATGGCAAAGGAATAACACTGATGGTGAACTGAAGGAGTTACTGTGACAGCTGACACCACACAGCCAAAGCTCAATATCCTTCTAGATACAGCAGCAATGCAGGGCCTTTCTTGTTACTCTATAGGGCATGATTTTGCCACATTTATCTCGAGCAGAACCATAACGGCCAGTCACCTTAACAGAATAATTCCTGTTGGTGGATAATGTCATGATAATATGACAGTGCCTTTTAGGAGTGCACTTCTGCTGTACACCATGTCATGCTGTCTGGAATGTCTCACAACTGTGAGTCTGCCATCCGGTGGGCCCTGTCAGAAAACATGGCAGACACCCCACACTGATGGTGTGTTCTAGAATTACCAAGTCAGGAACAAGTGTGAACTCCTGGATCACTGTAACAGTCTTACCATGAAGTCAGACAGTCCTCTTAGACTCTCCAGTCTATCTTGCCACCCAGGGAAACTGGACTGTGTGATAAAATGGTTACTTGCACCAAAAGTCACATGACATCAGATTGCTCCCGGTCCCAAGAGACTGGCCATTTATGCTAGATGAATTGGAACTCTGGATCTTACACCAAAGACAATGTTGGCAGCCAATTCTATAGGAAACTAACTAAAGATTTATTAGCTAAGAAAAGGGTATGAGAGTTATTGAGGTATAAAATATGTGCACACGTGAATCACTGTTTGTAACTACAAATGGTGGTAGTGATGTAACAAGCTGCCAATTTCCCAAAAGTCTTTTCAGGGTATCCAGATTGTCTCTGGGAATCTCTGCTTTGCATCTGGTACACTTCCCTGTAAGACTTCAAGCAGTCCAGAGATGAAGGCTCTTTCCTGGAATCCACACTTCTAGCTGCTTCTCACAGAAAACAAGCAGACAGTGTCACTACCAAAGGAAAAACCCACTTAGATGACAGAGTGAGGAACACATTTAGAGTCTTTGACCTCCAATAATCATACACAATGACTTCTTGCTTTGAAATTAGGACTTTTCTGCTAAAGTTCTTCATTTGCATTTCATAAGGCTCCTCTCTCCTTTGACGGGTTATTTAGTTATGGGGGTATACACGATGTCAATGTGTGCTGTTACATTATAACAGGACACAGATAAGTGAAACCAATGCAAATGATATCCCATTAGTTTTCATTAAGCTTAAACACCAAATGTATAAGAGTGTATTGTGATGGGGCAAGGCCAGATGGCTACAGTAAAGTACTGAGAAACAGGTATGTTAGCCCCAGGCTAAACAAATCCCTAGTACCCTGGTAACCAAATGGCAGTTGCTCCAGGTTAATCAAGGCAACCTGGAGCCAATAAGACTCTCTAGAAGAGTGGAGATAGCACTTTAATTAGAAACACCTTGAGCCAATCAGGGCAGTGCTAATTCAGGGCACTGGGTTTAAAAGGCAGCTCGACCCCTCAGCAGTGAGCCAGAGGAGAGGAGGTGTGAGGCGGTGGCTGGGAGCAAGAAGGCAGGAGTTTGAGAATGATGAGCAGTGCACTGCTGGAGGATGAGGATGACAAGCATTATCAGACACCAGGAGGAAGGTCCTGTTGGTGAGCGATAAAAGAAGGCGTTGTTGGAGGAGGTCATGGGGAAGTAGCCTAGGGACCAGCTGTTACAGGAGGCACTATAGACACATGCGGATCACAGGCCCTGGGCTGGAACCTGGAGAGTAGAGGCGGCCTGGTTCCCACTTTTCCCAACTCCTGATCACAACAGGAGGAGCTGACCCAGACTGTGGGTTCCACAAGAGGGGAAGATCACTGAAGTGAACAAATCCGCCAATAAGCGCAGGACCCACCAAAGTAGAGGAGGAACTTTGTCACAGTATTTAGTAATTACTTTGATGCATACTAATAGACAAGTGAATTAGCCTGGGGCTTTGGCATGAACTGGCACCTGGTTTGCCAGCATCACATAAATTCAGTCCACTTACTGAGGTACCAGATTACCTCTGGGTATTTTGGTAGCAAGAGTACTTGCTATAAACTATGCTATAATGAGAATGAAATACTCAACCAATCGCAGTTTGAAATGTTTTAGGGGATAGGGCCAGCTGGATTACCAACATGCTCTTAAAATATTTACCAGATAATGTAAATATAAAACTATTTACCACTGTATTCTGTTCTGACACCAATTGTGTTCTCACCACTAGTGAGAGTGACATGCATATAAATACATATCTATCTTATCTGCATTTTCATGCACCAAACTCAACTACTGTAAAGGGCTTTCTTCCAGACCACAAACAGTGGGGACAGGAAGGTGGGAAGAACAAGACCTCAGAGCGGTGATTTGATTATTTAATTACTTCAAATAATGTGTTGCTTCTTCAGAATGTGTACAGTGTATTCCTGGAGCAAATTTTATGAAAACAATCAACATGAGTTTATTTTGAAAGCTCCTTGGCATATTTATTCTTGGAGGAGAGAAAAAAATGAAAGGGAGATAGTGTTTGATTTAGGTTCTCTAATGTCAAAGTGAAGAGCTGTGTGAATCAGAGAACCTGAACTTGCTGCAGGCTAATTACTATGCTTCCCAGACAAGAAGAGCTGTTTTCAAAGAGCAGTACCCTAGATTTCTGATGCTGTGTCAGGAGAAGTGCCACTACATCATTCATTCAGCAAGGGGAATTGGTTTCCAGAACAAACTTTTACATTTAAGAGAATGGAGGAAAAAAATATTTCTGTGCTTGTACAAGAAAACCAGATAGAAAACAAATTATTATGATAGATTGTGGAGTAGAGTGATCATATTAGAGACAGTAGCAACCCAAGTTATCTATCGTGCCACCATAATATAAAACATGAATATATTCTCACTACATTGTGGGAGTTGATGATTTCATAGTCCACTATATCTTCCGTTCAGTCCATTTGCGGGCTGACACAATAAGGCATGTGAAAAATCACATGCCAGAGTTTTCTCCCTCCACACTGAAGAAGATCACTCCCATGGAGTGTGCACTACTGTGTGAAAGATACAGAGTATCTGTGCACTTCCTGCAGGTAAAGTTTACCTGAAACATTTCATTGCGATAAGTAGTGGTTTGAATGCACAGGATTCTTAAGGTATTGATGTACTGATTCCTGCTTGTGGATTACAAAGTTGCTAAGGTAACTACATCAATCTAAACCCTTCCAGGTGCAGGCTAGGTTCCATCTTTATCGATTCGTTGTGTTACTGAATAGACAAGTCAAACCTAAGGCACTCAAAGGACTAATCCTCTGATGATATGAGAAATTAAGGGCCAGATCCTTAGCTAGAGGGACTCGCCATGCTTCATGGGAATCAATGAAGCTACACAAAATTACACCAGCTGACAGTGTGAGGCTTAGATGGTTCTATCAAAGCTATTGATATACTGTCACAATTATTAATGGGCAAAAAAATCAAAACATGCCTCTTAAACAAATTAGTTAGGCCCCAAGTATATTTTCATGGTTTCCCACAAAGTTTGCTCCAAAGGCAAACATGTAGGAGCTGAGATTTTTGCGTTGTTACTAATCCGTCTCTGTCGGCTCACTTAGCATACTCACACCCTGTGCCCGAGAGTAGGCTTGGTTCTTCCTGAGAGACAATGTGTATGTGAAGCAGCATGATTAAGGGCTTTGGTTGGAAGTGAAATGATTTTCCCTCTTTCTCTGTATAGGTGGGAGTGTATATTTGGTAGGGCTCCATAGTGACTGGGGCTACAGGACAGCATAAGGCAGAGTAAGAATCCATGTCCAGTTCCTGCAGAGGAGGCTTGGACCTTGGGTCTGGAAGGAGTAAGCAGGTGATGCACTTCCACATACTCCCACCCTCGTGCAGGTGGCCTGAGAGCAGGCAAGGAGAGAAAACAGGCAGGACCTTGACTCCACACCTCTACTCACTCACTGGCAGAACAGCTGATCTCACTTACAGAGTCAATGTAAATAGACTAGCAGTACATTTGCTGCCTTCTAGCCCCCAGGGACTCTGGTGTGATCCTGGTGCACAGAACATCTCGGGACTACTCCTGGAGTAGCCCAGCTTACATATCACCTCTTGCTCAGGGCTGTGCTAACACTCATCCCTTAATTTGGTTCAAACATACGCATTTGTATAAATTCCACCTGGAAAACCCTCTGCACTCAGAATCCAGGCATTAATGCACATAAATACATGGAGATGGAATGGTTTGTCTTATTATTTATTTCATTTCCTACTGAAAAACTATGAAGTTCTAGATATTGTAACTATAAGAGGGCCTCTGGATGCAGTCACACAGGTTTATATTTAACCTTCATATGAGCAAATCTGTTATTCTCCAAAACCATTTGCAATCCCCCTGGGTATTTTATCAATGGTGTGTGTTATTGCCTGTAGTCAGAATAAATTAAGGATGGCCAAGCCACCAGAACTTAATGCGAGTGCCTCGAGTTAGACTAACATCAAAAGACAACACAGGACTGGACAAACAGATGATCATTTCAACTGAATAAAATTAATATACTATGTAAAGGCTTCATTGACTGAAGTTGATGGCAATGCTCCCATTAACTTAAATGGAAATAACGATGGGCAGTAAGTGAATTAATTTTTTCAGGGCTAATCTCCCACTGAAAACACTGAACATTATTTTCTGTCTCATTAAAGTGACTCCCAAATATTTGCCCATTAAGTGATATTGCAAGAGCCATCACACAAGGCTGAATATTGATCCCTGCTCCCTCTCCTCTGAATGGAAAGCTGTCTGAAAGGCAACTGGGGATTACCTTTGCATAGAAACATGCCTAAATAGTGTGAAGTCTAGCTGGCTAAAGGCCAGCCCACCCTTAGGCCCCCAATGTAGGGGGTGGTCTGAGGCATGATGGGTATAGAAAGGGGTAGGGACTGTTACTTCTATGCAAGTAGCCAGTTTTGCCTCCCTGGTTGATATTTTTAGGTGCTTACATGGCCCTCGCCACTGCAGTCTCAAAGCACCTCACATGGATTTTATCCTTACTGCATCCTTGAGAGGTGGAGGAGTATAGATGGGGAGAGGATGGACAGGAGCAGTATGGGTACGTAAAGCTAGGTCTCCCACATCCCAAGTGAGCTCCCTACTCACTTCACATATATAGTGAAATGTTAATTGGGCCAAAGAGAATCACTCTACCTGATTTGTATCGAGTACTAGAACACAGGTCAGCTATATGCCAATAAGGGCCCTAACCCCTTGGCTATTGACTATTCTCAGGGCTTTCTCTGAAATTCCACCATGGACCACAAAAATGTTTGGCAAAACTAATATGTTTATGTGAAAACATTTTTAGATGAGGAAAAGGTTTGACCAGCTCTGTTACAGAAGCATTGACTGGGCTGTAAAGCATTACATTTTTACCTCGTGTTTGACGTCTCCTAATGATGAAGAGCAGAATTCAGTTTCTAGGCTTTTCATTTTGACATGCCCTCAAGTGGCACTATAAAAAAGAAAGTTTACCCCAGTCTGTGTCACAGGCAAACTTTTTACAGTAAATGCTGACAGTTCAGTGATGTTAATCTTTCTCCTTGGTGTATATAGAAGTGAGATTCTGAATTGTCTAGCTATAAATCAAAGTTGTTGTTTTTAAAAAGAAGTTGAACTAACATCTCAAAATGTGAAATCTTGACTGTTCCTTATGAGAGAAGAAGATATTGGGAGCTGTGAGAGCAAGGAGGATATACTACTAATTTTGTAACAGCAAAGTTGACTAAAGAGAGGAGGATGCTGCCTTCACATCTGTTTCAGAAGACTGCTTAGCAGTCCATGTGATGTGCCTGGTTCAATAGGTGGTATACTAGATTATATCAGATGCCTTCTACATTTATCAAAGGTAAGTAGAAGGTCAAAATCATTAATGATCTTTCTCCTCGGTGCAAGAGATAGATTGTGTAACATAGAAACTCAACAGGAAAAAAGAAGCCTGTGCCGAAAAGACTTCACCGAATCCAAGGTCAGGGAGATGGAGAGGAGTGGAAAGGACTGAAGTAATTGATCGCATCTAAATATAAAAGCTATATATGGAGAGTCAGAATAAACTCCATAACCATCTACACTTTTTGTCCATATGAACTACTCATTTGTTTGTTGGTTTTTCAGCCTGGAATTTCTTGGCACTTGAGAAAAACTAAGCTTAGTAAAACCTCACACCTTGACATGTGTCAACCCAAACAGATATATCCCTCCTTCAGGTCCACTGACAGAGTTATCATGCAAACAACGGGAAACCTCCTCCTCTTGGACACACACTTGTGGCCCCACAGCACCTCTGATCTCCCTGCGCATTTCCCCTCCCCCTGCTTCTCTTTATAGGGGAACCAGGTGATCCCTGTTCAGGTTTGCCACCTTAGCCATCAAGTTACAACCCTTTCCCCCAGTCAAATACCAGAGTAAATGGATACACTTTATATTATTTATTTTCAACCAGGTCTACACCCACAAATTAGATTGACCTAGCAACATGACCCAATGCTCTGAAAAATTTCAGAGTCTGTGTGACATAGTTTGGTCTACCTAATCCCCACTGTAGGCTCAGCTATGTCAATGGGAGAATGCTTCTCCTGATCTAGCTACCACCTCTGGAGGAGTAGGTTCACTACAGGGATGGAAAAACCCTTTTCATCACTGTAGCAAGCATTTACACTTCAACCGTGTCAATGTAGTATAGATGTATGTTCTTCACATCTACTCCATATCATAGTAGAGTGGGCTGAAAAAAATAAAAACCAGAACATTTTCAAAACATTTGAAATTTTCTGTTTTACAGGAATTGGGATAGACATTTTGTTTTCCATAAATTGTCGTATTTTTAAACTGAATTTTTTATTGCCTTTTAAAACAGATATCTTGTTCATTCACTGAAAATAACGTGAGTTTCTTTGGATAAACACAATATTTCAGTGATGTTTTCAATAAAAATGTTAATAAATATTCTGCAAAAACTAAAAAGTTTCCAGAAATTCAACAATTTCATTTCTGGAGAGGCCATTTTTCATTTGACATTGTCAATGTTTTGATCCACTCTAGATACAGAGTTTTCAAAATTGTCCTTTTGGAACTCTCAAAATTGGGTCTGGGCTCCTCTAGAGAGCACTTCAAAGGGGCTGTAAATAGCTGCAGAAGGCCTTCTATAGGATGTACTAACAATTACAGTCCCTCTGGTTGCCTCTTTTGGATTTTACAGCGGTGAGGGCTCTGATCCATCTCTCATACTGTAGGCCACAGCTCCCCCTCAATCTGCAGAATCTCAGTCAGGGGCACTCTAGCTTTTTTGCCACCCCAAGCATGGCAGGCAGTCTGCCTTTGTCTGCTTGCCTGTGGGAGCTCCCCGATCCTGTGGTTTCGGCGTACCTGCTGCCGAATTGCCCCTGAATCCACGGGACCAGTGGACCTCCTGCAGGTAAGCCACAGAAGGCTGCCTGACTGCCGCCCTCGCAGGGACCAGCAGGGCGCCCCCGCGGCTTGCCATGCCAGACATGAACTTGGAGTGCTGGTGCCTGGAGCCGCCGCTGATCTCAGTGAATAAATGGTAAAATTTGGAGTTAAAGTGGGAACAAAGAAGTGAGCCAATTCGACTCTCCCTGGCTTGGGGGAGTTGGGCTTCTTTGATGTTCCCCCTGCTTCACTCTACCTGGTGAAGTGATGGGACAATGGAATCTGCTTTTACCTTTGCAAAACCAAGACACAGCCAGAGAAGATGATGCAGGTGACATTTCCCGCCCACTCACACCATTCTAATCTAATCAGTTGCAAATATGCTGTTCGTTGCAGTGTTTGGTTCCAACATTTGCCACTCAGGCTATGTCCGCGCTACACTGAGACTACCATGGGTGGCCCATGCCAGCTGACTCAGGCTTGCAGGGCTCAGGCTAAGGACCTGTTTAACTGCAATGTGAACATTCAAGCTTTGGGACCCACCCAAAATCCTAGAGCCTAGGCTCCAGCCCAAGCCTTGACATCTGCACTGCAACTGAACAGACTCTTAGCCTGACCCTCACAAGCCTGAATTAGCTGTGGGGTTTTAATTGCAGTGTAGACACTCTCAGTGAGAAATGAAAATTATCACGTACTTCACCTAGTTTGGAATCAGGCCTTATTTGCAAAAACTCCCATTGGTTTAAATAGGCTTTGGCTCAGGCCCTTATTTCCTGTTCTTGATACAGGACTAATCTATGGAATCTCAGACACTACTGTGTGGTAACCAGTGGGAAATGCCAGATTTTTAATGGCACTTCTGGATCACGGCATAGCAATGATTAACTTGCTATACATGATAAAACTGATTTTTTTTTAGTGTTTTCCCTCTTTCTGTTGAAACTAGAAAATGAATACAAAGGAAAACAAAAACAATCAGAATTTAGAGTGGGACTTTTCAGAAGCACTCAGCATTGGCCTAACTCTGCAGTGACTAATATCAACAACAAATCCCCACTGACTGGCAGAGGAACAAAATTAGGCCAATTTCAAATTCCAAGCTTAAATACATCTATGGCATGTATATTCCTTTAAACTGTGCTCCTTTTATTTCCTTCTGAGCTTTCTAACCTTTGAGCTAATAAGTCATCTGGAAGCCTCAATATAAGAGCTCCTGATCAGAAAGCTCTAGGGAATAAGCAGCATCCTATCAGAGGTTTAAAAAAAGAAGTTACAGCACATCAACACACCAGAGGAAAATACTGTCCATTTTGCTAATAGCACATGCTGATTTTTAAACCAAGGTTCAATTCAATGTCAAAACAACAAAAGCCTCTAGCTTCCCTTCATTAAAAGCTTGTGTGTATGTTTAAAGCAGTAGTGTGTCTGGATTTAGTTTTTTTTAATAAAATGCAATTTATTTCTGAGATGGAGGATACAAATAATTACCCATGGGAATAGTTATACCAATTTATCTCTTTCCAAGTTTTTGAAGTCTAGTAGAAAGAGACTGCAATAATATTTGTAAAAAAACTGAAGAAAATTTGCTTTCTGGTTTGGGGACTATGGAAAGAATAGCTATAAGGCACAGCATATGTGTAGCCTTTAGAAACAGCGACAAATCAGTGAAGAAATAGGAAATTTAGATTTAGACAAAATATTTGTCTGTGTAATTTAGAGCAGAGGAATATTTAAACTGCCAATGTAAACCGTGAAAGTTTCTCTAACTTATTAATTTTATTTATGGTAGCTGTACGTCTATATCATTACTAAGTAGGGTTTCTAACAGGAACCCTAGAAAAAAGTATTTCCAGAACATAATATACAACATTGAAGCATTTCATGCTGGACAGAGCTTCAGAGCTATGAGGAAGCTGTCACCCTAACTTGGATTCCTTTGTTGTGTTTGTTTTACACTAACATCAGAAGGTACCAAATGAGACCAGAGCCCTATTATGTTACCCAGTGTACAAACATCACAGGACATTGGCCCAGCTTCAAAGAACTTGCAGTCTAAATAGGCAAAGCAGGCAGAGGGGAGACAGAGGCACTTTGAAGTGAAGTGATTGCCCAGGGCAGTTGCAGAGACAGGATGATGACTCGCGTCTTTGAATCCCAGGCCTTTGCCCTAGCCACTAGACTATGCTGCCTTTCCTGTCGCTTGACACACAGAACATTTAGTGTATAATGTGATCAGCTTCTGCCCCAGAATTACAGTCTAAGACATCAACCATGCAACTGGAGACACATGACTGGACCACTGCACCCACATAGAGGCTCATTGAAATCAAGGTGGCTCCATGCATGAGCAGGTTCCACTCACTTGAGTCAGATTGCAGGATCTGGGCCTGAAATCACATTTGAGCTGCAGCCTGAGGCCAGAATTGTTTATTTTAGATCTGCAATCTTGTGTGGCACCTAGCTGCCAAACTAGCCTAACTTCCATTGGGAGTTAGTCACCTAACTCTCTCAGGCACTGATGAAAATCCCAATAAGCACCATTGTCTCTGAATCTTTAGCTGCCTGAAGAAAAAAATAGCCCATAGACACGTAGGAACCTAAGCCTTATTGAAAGTCAACAGGATTTAGGAGCCTTAATCACTTAAAATGAGACATAGCCATCTAAGTCACTTAAGGCCAAACTCTCAAAGGTATTTAGTTTCCTAACTTCCACTGAAAACAATGGAAGTTAAGCACCTAAAAACCTTTACAAATCTGGGCCTAAACTACTTCACAAGATCCCCACTCTTCTGTTGGGAATATCCTCGGAAAAATCCAATGATTTTTCAATCTGTCAAACTCTCTAGCTTTATTTTATCTTGACAGGAAACACTGAACCTAAACGACCATATTTCTGTCTACACTGTATTTCACCAGGGCAGTGCAATAATGTATGAAAGTCTGAATTGTCGTATTTCTTAGCTTTATGAATTCCCATAAAGTCACCAGATGTCTTGAAGCACACAAAAGATTTTAATTGGGAGATTTAAACTCAAAAGGAGCAATCTGTAATAGTGCAGTGCTTCTTATTTATTTCCAGTTGTAAAGGAAAGGAGAAGTGTCTTGCCTCATTTTCTAGGGGAAAAAAAAGTAATGAGTCCAATCAATGAGTTTCTATGGGGTGTAATAGGAGGATAAAACTGGCTTTCATAGCCTGAAGAATGCCTTTTCTAAGGGAATGCAGCCAAGAAGTTCCTCGCTATAGGGAAGGACCTAATAACAGAGAGATTCTTCACATACAAAAAGGTAGTTTGGGAATTTAGCTGGAGTTGCAGTTGTCTGGATAAGGTCCTTTGTTAAGAAAAGCAGGAAAGATTAACTATCGTGTTAGATGAATATCTAAAGTTTTGAGTACTGTATTTTGGCAAGTGCTACAGTATCCTAAACTATATTGTCAAAGCAATAATGATCTTATATTTATATGGTGCTTCTGGGTGCTTTGGACCCTAAAGTATTTAGCACACCTAGGGCAGAAATTATATAATGGTCAGCATTGCACTAACACTACTCCCACTGAAATAAATAGGTCAAGGCTCAGCATTGTTGAAAACAAACAAACAAACAAACAAAAAAACAAAAAACAAACAAACATATCCTGAGAGTACAAATTATCAGTTGAGTCCAATCTCAAAACAAAAGAAGAATCGCTTCTTTCCAGGGTAATTGTTTTAGACCTCGACCCTACAAAACACTTTAAGAATGTGGGTGTGACTAAATAAATCACTACTGGAGTGCTTAAAGTTCAGAATAATTATCTGGGATCAGATTTAGGGAATGTAGTAGTGGGTGTTGTATAATTCCCTAATTATAGCTGCCTGAATATCTGGGGAGTTTGGTTCAGTGGCAGTTCCAAAAAAAAAAAAAAAAATTGTTCAGGTCAAATCAAATCTGAAGTTTTCCCATTTTGGGTCTATTCCAGAGCAAGGATTCAAACCTGGATCTTCTTCATCCCACAGGAGTACCATAATATCTGGACTAAATGTTATAAAGGGACAGCAGCAGCAGCAACCCAACCACTTCCTCCTGTGGCCATTTTATGAATAGCTAAAATTATTCAAACCATATTTGTGGATAGTTTTACAGTGAATAGAACTACATTTTTCATCAAATACACTCCTTGTCTAAAACCTCTAGCTATAATGTCACTGATCACTTCTCAATGCTGCAGTTGGGGGCGGGGGATACGAGAAGAAAAGAAGAGAGAAATTGAGAAAAACCTGCAGCCTAGTAATCCTCTCAGCATACACATAATTTAGACCTGACAAAACTGAAAAGGAGTTTAGGACAGGATGTGCCTACCTTATCCAATTGAAACTACAGGAGCAATACAGCAGGGCTGAATGTAATTTCCAAAATGGGCCAGGAAAAAGGAAATATATTTTTCCATATAAGCTATGTTAAGGATCATTAAATTTGGAAAGTCAAGAGCACAGAAGCCTGGAAGTACCATTATTAAGATTGCCTGTGTAATCTTAACTTGGGCCTCCTTGCGTGTATGTATGCATGCATCCTGATACAGTCTTTAATTGCATGATCATATATTACTTTTTCCCCAGGACCCTTGCCTCATTCAGTGCACATTGCCTTGGCTAACCAAGGGAGCATTGAGAGCACAAGAGAGACTGACCCCCTGCTCGCCATTCCTACTCAAACCCAGCCCAACCTGAAACAGGTCTGAGGTGAAATTGCAAGAAGATCCTGCTCAGCCCCAGGCTGGAGCATGCTCACTGTGGTCAAAAACCTTCAGGGACCTTAACAGCTAAACTCTAGCAATTCTCTACAAAGCATGTGACAGCTGTTTTCTCAAAGGCTCATAACAGGGCCAGATTTTCACCAGGGATAGACACATCCCTGACAGAGGCCACCTCCCTGCCAAATGCTGAGCTCCAAGCATGGGAGTCTGAGGGCTTCTCAAAGAGGTCACCTGAATTTTTACAGGGGGGCAAAACAATGCATTTTTCCCAGTAGCTTGTTTTGGCTGAAATTTTCCAAGAAATTTCAGTCTGAGGTACACACCCAATATGAGACATTTCAACTCATGTGCTTAACATTTGGAAAAAATTATAAGCTACTGGAACAGGGTCTTATAATGGGATGTGTCAGTCAACCTAATAGGCAGTGCTACCAGTCCTGCCTCTAAGGTAATTTTTACACAAAATAATTTGTTACCATAAGACTAGGAACTCAGAACATACTTTTTATAACTCTTCTTTCCAGTGCTTCAAAGAGAAATCATTTCCTCTTTGTCCACAATTACTATCACTTGTGATCATAGCTTATTCTTCAGTTATTATACTTATTTACGACGACAGATTGAGTACTGGGAAAACCCAAAATAAACACATTCAGCACTCTGCATGTGGAATAGACTTTCTAGGACAAGGGAGCATATTAATACTTCTCTTCCCATTGGGTAAATTTACAGCTGAAAACAACTTTGCTGTCTTTTTTTTTCCGCTTCTTTTGTGCTTTTATAGTCTCCCCCCCATTCCAAAATTCTTACTACCGTAAGGAAAGACCATCCAGTTTTACTGTTCATCTAACTTGTAAGTAGGACTGAGTTTGTTGTGTCTCAGAATAAATGCAGGGAATATGCTAAACCCGTTTAGTCCTTGGCCTCTCTGCTGAGCCTTGCTCCATTATAACTGGGAACTTATTTGACTTTTGTCAGGTAGATCCTTATTCCATAAAGGCCCAGTCTTGGGATGTGCTGAGCACCTCTTGGCAAATATGGAAAATCCTCATTTCCTGCTGAAATTAAGTAAATTTAGCACTTCACAGAACCAGTCCCTATAAGTTCTAACTCAATCCAAACCGATTTGAAAAGTTCCCTTTTCCCAAATACAAAAAGCATTGTTTCATGAGCATTTGCTGATCCTTAGTGAAATGTTCCAATTTCACAGCAAGTGTGATTCCACTGAAGTACCAATGGAACAGACAAGCTTTGGAAGCCAACTTGGTTTCCTGCCACCTCACCCTTCCCCCAGCTGGTTAGCCTGCCTGGTGAGCTACCAGGATCTACAGCTCTGGGGCAGGCCACCAGATGGGGTTTTATCCCTTTCCTGGAAAAAACAAATTTTGAAATATCAAAGTTTTGCATTAAATGTGATAGCTTTTCCCTGTACAGATCTAGTGAGAATACCAAATCATGGTAGGTAAGTGACAGCAAAGCCATCACACAGTAACAGTTGCTCTTGTTTATTTCAGATTGGAAACCTTTAAATTTACACAATTTTCTCACCTATAGTCCTTTCCATCCTGAAGCAACCTACAGATATTCACTAACATAACAACCTTGTGTAGTGGGATCACTTCACCTACCTCTGAGCTGGAACTGCATAGCTGATTCACAATGCTCAGTAACAACACAATTGAATCTATGGGGGGAACTCAGTGATGTAGAATCATAAAAAATGTAGGTCTGGAAGGGACCTTGTGGTCCTCTATTCCATCTCTATGCTGAGACAGGACCATATATACCTAGAGCATCCCTCACAGAGTTTGTCTCATTTATTCTTAAGAACTTCCAATGCTGAGGATCATACAATCTCCCTTGGAAGCCTGTTCCAGTGCTTTAACCATCCTTAAAGCTAGAAAGTTTTTCCTAGCGTCTAACCTAAACTTCCTTGCTGCAGATTATGCTCATTACTACTTGTTCTCCATGTCCTACCTTCAATAGAGATGAAGAACTGATCACAGATCATTTCATAACAGGTTTGAACATATTTGAAAAAACTTATCCCCTCCCCCTAACCCCCTCGTCTTCTTGTCTCAAGACCAAACATGCCCAGTTTTTTTTTAACATTTCCTGATAAAGCAGATTTTCTAACCCTTGTATCATTTTTGTTGCTCTCTTCTGGACTCTACAATTTGTCCAAATCTTTCCTACAGTGTGGCATTCAGAACTAGGCACAGTACTCTCGCTAAGGGTTCACCTGTGCTAAGCAGAGTGGTACAATTACCTCCTGTGTCTTATATACCCCTCTCCTGTTAATATACCCCAGAATGACATTAGTCTTTGTTTCAACTACATCACATTGTTGACTTGTATTAATTTACAGTCCACTATGGCCCCCAGATCCCTTTCTGTACTGCTACTACCTAGCCACTTATTCCCTATTTTGTAGCTGTGCATTAGATTTTTCCTTCCTACGTGTAGTACTTTGCACTTGTCTTTATTGAATTTCACCTTATTGATTTCAGACCAATTATCCAATTTATCAAAGTCATCTTGAATTGTTAGCCTGTCCACCAAAGCATTTCCAACCCCTCCCAGTTTGACTTTTTCTGAAAAAAAATTAAGCATACTCTCCACCCCATTATACAAGTCATGAATGAAAAATATTGGCTAGTACCAGACCCAAGACAGACCCCCCTGCAGGATACTACTAAATACATCCTCCCAATTTGACACCAAACCATTGAGAGCTATGATTTTTTCCAACTAGGTGTACACCCACCACTTTACATTAATATCATCTAGATCACATTTCCCAAGTTTGCGAATGACAATGTTATGGGGGATTGTGCCAATAGCCCATCTAAGACTCAAGCTATAATTTTTGCTGCTTCCTAGGCCAGAAAAAAAACTGTCAAATAAAAAAAAAATAGGTTGGTTTGGCATGATCCATGTTAGCTATTATTTATAACTGCTATCGTCTAGCTACTTGCAAATTGATTGTTTAATAATTTGTTCCAGTATCTTTCCAGGTATTGATGGTAGGCTGACCAGTCTATAATGCCACAGCTCCTTTTTCTTCCCCTGTTTAAATATACAAGGGTACTATGTTTGCCCTTCTCTAGTCTTCTGGGATTTGAGCCATCCTCCACAAGTTCTTGAAGATAATCACTGTAACGACCCAGTTTTGAATTCATATTCACATCAGATTCAGCAGGGACTCCCTAACATAAGAACGGCCGTTTCGGATCAGACCAAAGGTCCATCTAGCCCAGTATCTGTCTGCCGACAGTGGCAAATACCAGGTGCCTCAGATAGAGTGAAGCTAACAGGCAATGATCAAGTGATCTCTCTCCTGCCATCCATCTCCATCCTCTGATGAACAGAGGCTAGGGACACCATTCTTTACCCTTCCTGGCTAATAGCCATTTATGGACTTAGCCACCATGAATTTATCCAGTTCCCTTTTAAACATTGTTATAGTCCCAGCCTTCACAACCTCCTCAGGTAAGGAGTTCCACAAGTTGACTGTGCGCTGTGTGAAGAAGAACTTCCTTTTATTTGTTTTAAACCTGCTACCTATTAATTTCATTTGGTGACCCCTAGTTCTTGTATTATGGGAATAAGTAAATAACTTTTCCTTATCCACTTTCTCCACATCACTCATGATTTTATATACCTCTATCATATCCCCCCTTAGTCTCCTCTTTTCCAAGCTGAAGAGGCCTAGCCTCTTTAATCTTTCCTCATATGGGACCCTCTCCAAACCCCTAATCATTTTAGTTGCCCTTTTCTGAAACTTTTCTAGTGCTAGAATATCCTTTTTGAGGTGAGGAGACCACATCTGTACGCAGTATTCAAGATGTGGGCGTACCATGGATTTATATAAGGGCAATAAGATATTCTCTGTCTTATTCTCTATCCCTTTTTTAATGATTCCTAACATCCTGTTCACTTTTTTGACCGCCTCTGCACACTGCGTGGACATCTTCAGAGAACTATGCACGATGACGCCAAGATCTTTTTCTTGACTCGTTGTAGCTAAATTAGCCCCCATCATATTGTATGTATAGTTGGGGTTATTTTTTCCAAAGTGCATTACTTTACATTTATCCACAAGACATCCCTACAACCATACAAGGGCATCGATTAGGTCTTGTTTCAGGGCAAGGGGGTTCTAAGAGTGTGACTCACCAGCCAGTGTGCCCCTATGTGGCTGGGCTTGGTGTAGCAGGCTCTCCCCCAGGGGCAACCTCTGCTGACAGCAGCATTGCCATAGTCTGCTTCTTCTCTTGACACAGCCCTCTGGCCAGATCACATACATTTCACACGTTCTGGAGGAACCCAAGAGTCCAACAAACAACAGTCTACAAACCTCACAGTGGGTCTTCAGCCCAACTCCAAAGTGATTAGTCTTCACTCTTGTATCAGGGGGATTTCCACACCCTCTTCCTCAGTGGGTCAGCAGGGGAACCCAGGCCCTTCTTCTCTTGTAGGTTCCAGTCCAGGGATCCTTTCATAGCATGCCAAAGCCTGTTTAAACAGAACCCTTATTGTTTCCTTAGACCACTCCCTACCTTGCCCTGTTTGAAGACTTTCTCACAGTCTCTTCTCAGGCTTACAATTTATCAGCATCTCTCCCTCTCTCAGCCTCTTCTCCAGGCTAACTTTCTGTCACCCAACTGGTTTACTAAGGAGAGATTTCTGTAACTCCCTGGCAGGGCAGTCCCTGACTCAACAGGAACTTTTTTCTGGTTTCCTGCAGGCCTCCATACCACTGCACAAAAACCTAGGCAAACTCACTTCCTCCTGCTTTCCTTCCCCCCAAACCTTGGGCTCCCTGTTGCAGCAACCCTGCCTTCCTTCAGAGAAGCTCTCTCCATTATCAGGTTTTGCTCCTTGAGTGAGAGCCAGCAATCTTCTCTTCTTCACAATCAGCCCCCCTTGAGCCAGGTTCAGCCCTTGTAGCTCAGATGTAGCAGAGAAAGGCTAACTGAGACCACAGACTCTATTAACCCCTTCTGCCCCAGTGTGGGGTATGTATACTCCATCACAGGTGCTACTTATTGAATCATTTACACCACTTCCCACAGCACCTAGATGTCCCACTGAGGAGCTCCCTCCAAATAGTGATCTGACTTGACGGTGCTGTACCAGGAGCACAGCAGCTAATGATACATCCACATCAGCAATTAAGTATTTAAGTTTTAAAAGATTTTGTATAATTGAACTTTCGCTTAACTTCTAAATATTTCACCTAGTGGTAATCTCAGATGCAAGAGCTGAATCCCAGTGTAGCAACAACAACAAAAAAAGCTACTCCTACTGCTTCAATGTCCATTAGGGGATTCTTCAAAGTCCAAATGACCCATAGCACATAACCTGACTCTTATGGAGATTTTAAATGGTTATCTCTGTTAATTTATGCAATCAAAATTTAAACCTGCTGGGTAAACTAAGTGGAACATATTTGCAATATTGATGTTTAAAATAGCAGCCTCGGTCTTTTCATTTTTTTTTTCTGCAACATTTCCTGAAATTTACCCTGCCAAGTTGCAGACATAATGATGGAGTGCATCTTTTCTGGTCCGCAGTTATAAGTAATTTGCATCTTGATTCCCAGTCCTCAACTTTTCTTTTTTTTCCCCCAGAGAGGGAAGTTACTTGAACTCAGTTATCAATCAACACAAACTCTAAAGGGCTATTTCACAGAGCAATTTATTAAAGTGCCGACAATAGTTTCAAATACATGGCTCTCCTGTTGTAATAGCCTGAAAAGATCCATGACATTGAATTATTAATTGTATATGGAAAGAAATTTAAAGCCATTAGCACTGCCTGCCTTTGTTTGCAAGTAAGTTTTCCCCCCTGCAATTATTATTCCCTTTTTGTTTGTTTCTTTGTTTTTGTTATTCCGAAACCCTGAAAAGTGCCTTACCCAACTGTTTGTGGAGCAATGAGTGACATGCTATTACAATTAATAGAAATTAAAACTAGATATAACCCAATGACAATTATTATTTAATATTTATATTGCAGTAGCAGCTAGTGGCCTGGCCCAGATCAGGGGGTCCCATTGGGCTAGGCATAGTGCAAACATATAAGGTGGGATTTTCAAAAGCATCTCGGTGATTTAGGAGCACAAATTCCATTGATTTGTGCTCCGCAGTCACTTAAGCACTTTTGAAAATTCCATCCAAGTAAATGATTGTCATACAAAGGTATGACATTCTAACTACAGCAGTGTTCCACAGTGGTATGCAGAGGACCTAGGGTTTGGGGATTGTTTTATTTAATCTTCCAGTGGAACATTTTCTTTTACAGAATAAGCAGAACAATGAAATAACTGATCCAATCCATTGGTGGGGCATGTCGGCATCGCTCCATTGATTTCAAGCCAGATGCTTCTGATCTTCCAGCTACTTAGTCATGTGTGGAACTTGACATATGGGAGTCATCCCATTGACCACTGCCAGACACGAAGCCTCTCACTCATGTGGTTTCAGGGTTGAGGCCTAAGGCTGTACATTTGACACCTCTGGGGGTTTGTCTACGTGGGATGTTAGTGAATAGTAAGCCAGAGTGTGACTCTACAGTGCATTAGCTTGCCACTCAGTAAAGTCCCACATGGACACTGTTACAACCCACTAAAAGTTCCATAGTGCACTATGACATGCTTCTGTCTCAAATAGCAGTACATCCAAGTGCACTACGGACTTTTCAGTGCCCTATCTCAGTGTCCACATGGAACATTACTGCATCACATGCTAATGCACTGTAGATTCTCATCCTGGCTTGCCACACACTATGTCCCCTGTAGACAAGCTCTAGGAGGTGATCTCAGTGCATGCCCATGATTACACCTCTTAATGATCATAAGGGACATTTCCCTTTACCCTAAACACTATAGAGTCAATTTCTATTTGAAGAAAAGGAGGAAGAAGCCTCTATTCAACCTTTTTTCAGTAGTCCCTTAAAAACAAAGAGTAAGTCTGACTTTAGCATGGCCAAAATGCATAGTCTCGAGAGTGCATATTACACCCCCCTAAGATTCACAGGCAGATTCCTCAATGGTTTGAGGATGATCAGATCTGGGGTTTGGGTGTGGCTTCTTTGGAGTAAGCACCTAAGAATAATGAATGAGAAAGCAGAGCATCAGATTACATTAAGGCATAAATACTGAAAAGGAAGTATTATGTTATAGGGAATTCAAACCATTTTAAAGACTAAGAGGTCTTCAGATAACCAGCAGATGTTGGATGAATACTGCTATAAACACTCAGGCACATCTGGAAAAAGATCTTTTGAAGGCTCAGATAAGGCCTGAACCAAAGTCTATTGGAGTCAATGGAAGACTCCCAGTGACTTCTGTGGGTTTTCGATCAGGTCCATAATGTAATGGGTGACTGAACTGATGGCCACAATCTTCCGTATGGAACTGTTTATTTCCACAAACGGTCCTTTCTGGAACATAACATGAGATAAGGTTCCTGTACTCCCACTCATCAGATTTCAAGAACCTGTACAAAAGACTGTATAACCTCACAACATAACCTTATCTTATGTGTTTATATGGATTATGCTGCAGTAGCAAATGCAAAGCCTTGTCGGACTGTGGCAAGCACAGCCTTCCTCCCTTCTCTGAACCTTTTTATTTCTCTCTCCCTCTGGTATTATTTTTCATTTTAACTCTGCAGCTGGTGCTGTAGAACTCTGTGCTGTAATTTGGGATGCAGTTTATAAGAAAGACTCATACAAAACAATGTTATATTGTTTTCTATTTTGGGCCAGAAACAATTGGTTTGAACAAGACTCAAAGCACCCCCAGAAACTATATCATCCATGATAGTGATGTATGGTTAATACTGTAAATTAATATGTTCAGTCATGTTGAGTTTATTACTTCAGAAACTTAAAAGACGGTAAATAAAGTCTGGTCTAAAACTTTATTCAGATCTCTTTTTCTTCCAGTTGAAAGGATTATACAAATCAAGGTTCTCTAGGATAAATGGCCAGGAAAATTAAGCTAGGTGACAGCTGACTAATTACTGTATAAACTGAGCTCCCAAGCTGGAATATTATGTCCTGATGAAAGAGATTTTATTGCATATGTTCCTGCAAAAGATAATGAGACCTAATGAAATCTTGTTTGGCACTTCGGGTTCTAAAGATTAGAATCATTGACATAGACATTTCAACATGTAAATATGTAGGCCACACTGAGAATGCAGGGAATTCAGCCATGCAAGTGACTGAGTTAATTCCTTCCCACCCATCTGCAAGTCCACATTAGTGCTCTCTGGATTGCATCTGGAGCACAGAAAGTCCAGTGCTCCCTACAAGTGGGTGTCTGGGGGATGCAGGAACTGGACAGGAAGAAGGCTCCACCCCCTGCTATGCTCTGGCCAGGAGAGCTGAGCTGGTGCACGGGGGCAAGTATGGAAGGACATGTGACTTTCTTAATCACATCTCCTTACTGAGGGTGACTCACTCAGAGCTGTGGTGTGGGCTCTCACAGTCGGGAAAAACATGGTTGATACCTGCAATCAGCTGAATAAGGTTTTTTTCCTGCTCCCATGAACCTTTGATGCTCTCTTTTTTTAAAATAGATGATAGTAATATCTTTTGCTGTTGTGCACACGAATGAAATAAAATGTTGGTGGCTAGCGCCAGTCAAATCAGTCGTTTTGTGAATTCTGATTGATTTCCATGGAAACAATGACATACTCCATTTAGCACCAGGCCCCATGTCTGAACGAAAGAAAAGCAGAACGAAATGGGTGGAATCTTCTCTGCTCTAGACATGGCAAAGTAATGTATTCTAATGTAATATTGGCGATTAGGTGTTTGTATTACTGTGTGTTGGTAGTGATGCAGTTGAGACCAAACCTGTTGGGCAAGAAGTCATCCATCAGCTCTAATTAAGAGGAATGGGATGACCAGACATGCAGTAAGTAGAACCGTGTGCATTATTTGTTGTTGAATATTCATAATACCTTGGTGTCAAATCCTGACAGGTTCTGAGCACCTGCAGCTCCTCTAGAAGTCGAGATGCTCAGGGTTTCTCCAGATTTGACCAGTGATAAATAAAGATAACATAATATCTTCTATTTTTATAGTGATTTTCATCTGAAAGTATCCCCGCTGCACTTTCCAAACCATTAGCTTTGATTCTCCTCTCAAGCTGCTGTAAATCAGTATTATTGCCACTGAAGCCAATGGAGTTTCACCACTACAAGTGAGAACTGGGCACTATACTTTCAAGAACCATTTCATTCTCCTGTGGGGTGGTACATGAGAGCTGATGGACAGCAGAATAAGAACAACATACCAAAGTTTGAGGAGAGGAGTGTATATGTACGGTGAGTGTGTGGGGTGTGGGTTGAATATCAGACACAACTGATAGTACAGGCGAACAGTTAGGTGAGTAGGATGGAATTATTAGATTCATGCATATGCCTTGTATTATCAATCTTGACACGAAGTATCATTTTGCTGATGTGTTGGTTAAGGGCCAGAGGACTCAAACAGGAATTAAACTAGTCCAACTCTAGGAGGAAATTTTGCGGGACCTGGGAATTGGAAGGAAAATATCTTGAACTTATCCTCACAACTTACTTAAGACTAAGTTTCACTGAGTTTTTTTCCAGCATCATTATGAAATTTTCCAGAGGTTCAAAGATATGATACTTTTTCTCAGAGTAGATTTGTTTTGGAGTCAATGAATGAAGCCATTGCTGATGGTATTGCTAATCATATAGCTAACACTAGAAGAAATGCTTATTGTCATTTGTGGTACAGTTCTTTTTAGGGACCTGAGAATATCAACAGAAAAAGTCAGCTCTGCCTCAACTTCAAGACTATGAATCATCATTAGGTGTCACTATTGTGCCAGGTGTTATTAGCAGTAGGAAGGGACAGGTTCAAATGGTGCATGACAGATCTGTTTTAAAATAAATTGACTGGCTCAGGTCCCTATCTAAAACTTAATCAAAATTGAAATCCCTTGGTCATCTTTATAAGTGCTCACCACTCACAAGCACTTAGTGGGTTTCTGCCACTTTCTCACATTGCTTTGCCTTCTTCTTTTATCATGGAACAAAAAGGTGGAGGGAGAGTAAAAAAAAGAGAGAAATTGGAAATTTCTAATTAGAAATTTCATGAATCAGAGGGAACATGAGAAAAGTACATAAAACAATGAATAATAAAAAAAATGGTGAATCAAGAGCTTCTCTTCTCCCTATTGCATAACACAAGAGGAAAGAGCCATCAAATGAAACTGAATGATGGCAAATTCAAATCTGAACAGAGAAAATATTTTTCACACAACACACAATTAAACTGTGGAACTCACTGTTGTGTCCAAGTATTTAGCAAGATTCAGTAAGTGACTGGACATGTATATGGTTTACCAGCATAATTGTATTTTCAGGAAGTCAAGCCAGTCTCACTGGCTACACTAAGATCAATTCTGAAATATGAATATTATATACATTAGGCATTTGTTTTGAACATAACTTTCATTGGCAATCCAGGCATCAAAATAAAATTTTGGTTACTTATTTTGCATCAATATTGGTATCTTATAGATATGTCCCAGAGACAAGATACTGGACTAGTTAGCCCAGGGTCTGATGCAGTCTGGCAATTCCTAAATTCCTTTGGAATTTTGAAAATGGAACAATTCATATTGCATTTTCATTTCCTTTCTGTCTTCAAAAGCCAAAAGAGTCTGTTTTAATTATTTTCCCTTTCTGGCCCTTTTTTGTTTTCCCTCATTTCTATTCCATTCATAAAACAGAAGTAAAGAAGAGAAAACACAAAACAAAATATAACCCATCCCCCCAAAAACCTGCAAACAGGCAAAACTCCTGAAAGTGCGGTGCGAGGGAATTCTACTTTTTCTTCTTGTTTACTTTTTTCACCACTGAAAAGGTTTGAAAAAAGAAAAAAAATCTGAGAAAAGAGGGAAACATATTGTTTCATGTCAAAGTCTCTCAGGAAAGAATTTTAAAAAAAAACAAAAATGGAAATTTTTCACAGGAAAAAATGGTTTTCTGACCGGGGCTCTGAACAGACCACTGCTGAGACAATCCTGCATGGGAATTCTCATGGGCTTGTTGCTAGGGTTGCCAGGTGTCTAGTTTTTGACCAGAATGCCCAGTCAAAAAGGGACCCTGGTGGCTCTGGTGGGCACCACCTACCAGGCTGCTAAAAGTCTGGTTGGTGGCACAATGGGGGCCCAGGGCTAAGGCAGGTTCCCTACCTGCTGTGACTCCATGCTGCCCCTGTAAGCAGCCACCAGATCCTTGTGGCCCTACGGACTGGGGTAGCCAGGGACTGAGAGGCTCTGTGTGCTGCCCCCATCACTAAATCTATTGGAAATCTAACTCAGATTCAGACAGACCTACCCTTGGGTACTGTAGTGCTAGCTTGGGCAGCCTACCCTCTGGAATCCTAACCCTAGCCAAGGGAGTCCTACCCTTTGGAAACCTAACCCTCGTCCAGAGAATTTTACCCCCACAGAAGCCCTACCCCGGCTAGGGGAGTTCTAAACTTTATACCCCACATCCTCCTCAGCAATCCCTCACCCTTTGAATCCCAAACTATTACCAGAAGAGCCCTACCCTTCACAACAGCCCAGATAACCCTACCCCCTGAAATCCTAACCTTATCCCATGGAAAATTACTTTTTGATACCCTAACACTACCTCATAAAACCCTAACATTTAAATCCCTAACCCCACCATAGCTTAGGGAGCCCTATTCATTGGAGCCCTAACTCTAACTCTACCCTGCACTCTGGAACCTTAACCCTGTCCTGGAGAGCCTTACCACTTGGAGCAGTACCCTACCCAGGAACCTCAACCCCTTAGAACCATTATACTAGTTCCATGACTCCTACCCTTTAGTACATTAACCATAGCCATTTGAGCCTTACCCTCTTGATCCCTCACCCTAGCCCAGTGACCCCTACCCTTTAGAATGCTACCTGTTGCATGAGAAGCTCTGTCTTTATGAATCAGAACTCTAGATTTGGGTGATCTGCATTTTCGATTCCCTAACCCTAAACTTGGGAGTTCTACCGATTGAAACCATAACCTTAATCTGGGGAGCTCTGCCCATTGAAACCCTACTCCTGCCTTGGGAACACTTACCCTTTGGTACCCTATCACTAGCCAAGGCAGCTCTACCTTCTGGAACACTAACCCTTGCCCAGTGAGCCCTACTCTTTGGAATCCTGACTATAGCCCAGGGAATCCTATCAGTTCAAACTCTAAACCTGACCCAGCAGAGTCCTTCCCTGTGGAAAACTTACCCTAGCCTGGGCTGCACTACTTTCTGTGACCCTAAACTTAATCTGGACTTCCCTGTCCTCTGGCTTGTGGAAACATATCTTTTAGAACCCTAATCCTAACCTGGAAAGTTTTACTCATCCTTTGCCTAACCCTTCTTTTTGGAACTTCTACCATTCAGAACCCTAACCCTAGCCTGCAGAACCATACCATTTCTATGCCTAATCCTAGACCACGCCTAACAGGAGGGAGTGGGGCAACTCATCCATTACCTGAACCTGCTTCCATTTAAATTTCCCAAAAAGTTCTAGGGGCATCCGTGACAAAGAGTGGAGTTTCTTATCAATATTTATACATTTGAGCCTTACTCTTGCTCCAGAAATCATACAGTGGGATTTCACCAACTCCCACATGATTAATAAAAGGTTGAGAAACTGCTCCCCAGACCACTTTCATACCTCCTCTCCAATATTACCAAAATGGTCAGTAACTTCCTTCTTTCTCTCTGCTTGGGAGTCCCAGCCCAAACACAGAATTCCATAAAACCACACTCCATATATGAGCAGTCTCTTTTTATATGTCCCTGCCACCCATACTAGTAGCACACAATTTCCAAAGACTCCATCAGTGTTCCCCTGGGCTCCTGCCTCTTTCCAGATACAGGGTCTTTAGTCTTCTGCTATAGATCTGGAACCTTAAACTGCCAACCTCTGGGAATGTCCACCTCAACAAAACTCCTCTATTAGTTTAACTGCCACATCTCAGGTGATGAGTTGATGCCACCTGACCCACATCTTGAGGTTTTGGCCTCAGTCAATGAGTGGCCCAGTCTGTCAGTTTTGGGGCAAATGCCCTGGGCCTTAATCCCTCAAGCCACATGGAAGTTTTGCTAGTTCTTTTCCATCAAAAGGCCTACCCAGTTGAGAAACACCAGCTTAACCACGTCTGCTCCCATCCTCTTTTCTTCACACAGCTCTGCAGAGACCACCTCTTGTATAGATACCAACATGCACTTGATTTACAGTGTTTCACTCCACCATCTTCTACATACTAGTGCAGTCACAGTATTTAAAATGTCCTCAGGTTTTACTCCCCCTATCTCCTAAAAGATAGGGGAAGGAAAGGTGCCTCTTATCCTTTCATCAGACATTACTAGCTTTTCTCTATCTTCTGCTTCTCCCCCCAGCACATCCTTCCTCTGCTCTAGTTTCCAGTCTCCTTGTTAATGGGCTAGTAGTTCATTAGCTACCCAGCCAGCCCCAACCTCTAGTAATCAGGCACGCTTCTCCTTAATCAGGCCCTGCATGGGGCCTAACTGGCTAAACAGTCACTAGAGTGCTGGTTCAGGTGCTGATTCCCAGTCCTTTATCACAGGTGATTATAAATAACATACCAGAGTGTAGATATTAGATATATTAACTTAGCTATATCTAGAGCTGCTCATATGATTAGCATATGTATGAAATATGATTAATTTTTGGCATTTATCATATATATTTGATGATAAGCTGGTTCGTTTATAAGCCAACCCCCCATCCAGATGGATAAGTAAAAATGGAAAATTTTTATAACTCGTTCATAAGCTGACCCTATAATTCAGGGGTCAGCAAACTTTGGCTCCCGGGCCATCAGGATAAGCCACTGGAGAGCTGAGATGGTTTGTTTACCTCGAGCGTCCACAGGCACAGAGGTAAATCTAAGTAAACAAAGTGTCCCCGTGCACCAGCTGCTTACACTGATGGGCCAGGACAGCAACTGGTGGGGAAATTTTTTGGGAGGAGAAGCTGGGAATCAGGGGAGTAACTGCTGTGACCACCACCTACATGATCTCACGCCTAGCCCGGGACCCCAACGTGCTCCACATTCCATCCCTTCCCACTTTATCTGGGGAGGGCCAGGGGAGGATGTTTCTTGCCCATCTGGAGCTGTTCCGGCAGGCTGGACAGTGCAGCCACAGCCTGCTCTGGTGGGCCAAACAGGGCAGTGTGGTCGCAGCATGTTCCAGCAGGCTGAGCCAGGTGGCACAGCTGCAGCCTGCCAGCCTTGAGTCTGTAGCTGCTTTGGAGGGTGGGGGCAGAGCAGTGTGATTCTGCTGGCTGTGTTATCTCTCCTTGCTACCTCTGTTGAGGGGGAGAAGCTGTGTCCCACCTCTCTCTCTCTATACCCATTCATGAGCCGACCCCCTTCTCTGGTTCTTCCCTTTATTACTAAAAAAATTCAGCTTATGAACGAGTATATACAGTATATTCTAAAAGTATGAGGTATGTGTATTTGGGTAATCAGTAAAAAAGAAGGATTTCACTATGCCTTTAATAAGTTTGGAAGACTTATCCTGAAATAAAATTTTCATATTCCCCTTCTATTTTTAAATAAGATTCTTAGAATTATTGACTTTAAGAAAGAAAATGAAATGCTCATTTGGTCCTGTGATTAAATTAAATGAATTTTATATAAAAAGGGAATATAAAAATGAAATTGGTTTATATATATACACACACATATGTATATATAAGATGCATTGGGTAGTGGCACATCATTTATTAAAGTGTATAGTTTATTATTTTCTGGTCAATTTTTTGTCAACCTTATCCACATTAAATATTATTCTTAAATTATCTATATGAGTTTTGTAGTAGACTTCAATCCTAGAATTCTAAAACCATTTGCTTCCTTTCCCAGAGTGTAAAAGGTTGCTCAGCTCAGGAATGTTTTTTAAAAATGTAATAGATAAATGTCTCCATCTAGAGCTTCTTAGGCAAAAATATAGTTGCTTAATGAAAACTAACTCTGTCTACTGTATGCTTAGATGTCCGCAGTCCAAAAATTTCTTAATACATGCTTTCAAAACAAGATAAACTCTATTACATTATTAAATGCAGTGCCATGGAAGTCGGGCTTTTATATTGCTTTTGCCATGATTTGGTTTACATGGTGAGAGGTACGAAAGCTCAAAGGATAATGCTTTACTATTTCAGAGCAGTTTCCCCACACTGCAGATTTATGCATATTCAGAACTTGTGCTGAGCTTCCACAGTCATCAATCTGACACCCAGGCTCAGAATGTATTGCAGCTGCCACTGTTCTGCTAGTTGAGGGGCCAGGAGGCAGGGCATGATGCTGCTGGCTACCAAAAGAAATGGGAAGGGCTGAAATGCTAACCATCAGCACTCAGGGCTAGATTCACAAGAGGGATTGCGGCGGGGTAAGGGTAAAATCTCCTTTAAAGCTCTGCCAAAATGCTGGCTGCAGCCTGCTCTGTGGCCAGGAGGCCAGAGGTAGAGATTCAGGTACTCAGCAGGGAGCCCAGCTGCAAGCCCTAAAGAGGGCTGGCTCAGAGGAACATACTGAGCTAAGTAGTGACAGCTGGGCTAGAGCAGGAGAGGGCTATAAAAGCCCTGGGCAAACCTCAGTGAGGAGGCTAGCCTGGGAGGAGACAGAAGGGTGGTATCTCTGTCTCCTTGCCAACAAGGAAGCCTCAAGGGCCAGGAGACCCTGGGGAGGGTCAATGAGACGCTAACTGTTGGGGGATCTGGGAACTGCACAAGCACTGTAAATAAAGACAGTGGGGTGATCCAAAAAAAGGGCATGGAAAACTCTTTATAATACTAGCCTAAACACAGAGTGCAGGCCCAAAAGTGGGAGAGCCTGTCTGGGACCCTGTGACAGGGACTTAGGCATTGCAATGCTGCGAGGTGCAAGACCTAACTTTTAGGCACCTTGCCACTTAAGGAAACTCATGAGCCCTACTTAGGTGTCCAGGCTCCCTATGCAATGCATAAGGTGAGCTAGGCACTTAGAAAAAGGATACATAGAAGCCAGCAAGCTGAGTGAGAAGCCATCTATGCTAGTCAGGAGGAAATACCAAGGACAGTGATGTGGCCTAAGTCCCTCCCCTCAAAGAGTTTTGAGTCCCTCACACTGGGTCAGAGGGAAGGACCTCTCTCTGCTCCAGATTCACAGCTTTGAACCCTCTCTTGGAACTAGGTACCTAAGCCAGGTCAAGAAACTATAGTAAAGAACAGAATGATCGGACACACATTAATATGATTTGTTGGGGAAGAGTCAACATGGCTATTGTAAAGAGAAGTCATGCCTCACCCACCTATTAGAACTCTTTGAGGAGGTCAACAAACGTGGATAAGGGTGATTCACTGGATATAGTGCGTTTGCACTTTCAGAAAGCCTTTTGACAGGTTCCCTCATCAAAAGCTATTAAGCAAACTAAGTAGTCATGGGATAGAGGGAAGGTCCTCTGATGGCTCAGTAATTGGTTAAAAAATAGGAAGCATAGGTTAAGAATAAACGGTCAGGTTTCACAGCAGAGACAGGTAAACAGTAGGGTCTCCCAGGGATCTATACTGGGACCAGTGCTGTTCAACATACTCATTAACGATCTGGAAAAGAAATGGCAAGGTTTGCAGAGGATACACGTGACACTGAGCCAGAAAGGGTTAAACAACTAGAAGGCTAACCCAGATTCAACCTTTAGAGACATATTAGTAGATAATGACTGGGAGGGTTTATGTGTTTACATATATATTGTTAGAGGCTGACAATGCAACCAAATGGTTCCTGTCTGTCTGTCTGTTGCTGTATTCTGTTAATTGGGAGATCAAAAGGAGATGTTAACATTTAGATGAACTGTGAATGTAGTGATATCATTTTATTTATTTCTCTTTGAAGTATGTAGTAAACTGCCTGTAAATGGCAGGAGATGGGCGGTTGCCTTATGCTAATCCAGGGGTCTGCAACCTTTCAGAAGTGGTGTGACAAGTCTTCATTTATTCACTCTAATTTAAGGTTTCACGTGCCAGTAATACATTTTAATGTTTTTAGAAGGTCTCTTTCTATAAGTCTATAATATATAACTAAACTGTTGTTGTATGTAAAGTAAATAAGGTTTTCAAAAAGTTTAAGAAGCTTCATTTAAAATTAAATTAAAATGCAGAACCCCCCTGGACCGGTGGCCAGGACCCGGGCAGTGTGAGTGCCACTGAAAATCAGCTCGCGTGCCACTTTCAGTATGCGTGCCATAGGTTGCCTACCTCTGTGCTAATCCGTGCAGCAAATTACTGGTGGTGTTAAGGAAATGGGAGGTTTTACTTTAAAGCCACAACGCTTTACCCAAGGACTGCATGCTGTCAAGAGACTGCCAGAGAACTATAAAAGGAACTCTTGGGCCTTGATCCTGTTATCTCAGATCTGCTTAAGCTTCCTCAGAGGAAATGTGAGTCTTAAGACTGAGGTCTCCACCTCCAGTCTGGATCACCCTGATATTGGACATTGGACTGTAACCTATCGAACTGATTCTGAAACAACTCTTTGCAGCCCTAAAACTCACCATCTCTACCGTGAAATAACCTAAGAATTTTATTCATGTGTGTAGGTATAATGATCTTTTAACCAATACTCGCTCTCTTTTATTTTCAGTAAATCTTAGTTTAGTTAAGAATTGCCTGAATGCGTGGATTTGGGTAAGATCTGAAATATTAATTGACCTGGTGGGTGATGTGTCTGATCCTTTGGGATTGGTAGAACTTTTTATATGATGAACAAGATTTTCAGTATTTGATTTGGCTGTCTAGGTGGAAGCCAACAGCTGGATTGTTTGAAGGGAACTGTGTTTTTGGCTTCCGAATAACCAGTAAGGTAGTGTTGAAGCTGTTTTGTTGCTGGATTGATGATCTAATTGTTAAAAATAACCTCTGGTTTTGTGAATCATCTGCCCCGTTCTTTGCAGTTTGTCCTTATTGAGCAATCTCTGTGTGCCCCCCACCCCACAGCTTCCCAGTCACAATACAAAATTATTCAAGATAGTTAAAAGTCTAAGGCTAAAACTGTGAAGACTTACAAAGAGATCTCACTAAACCGGGTGACCAGGCAGCAAAACGGCAAATCAAATTCAGCATTGACAAGTGCAAAGTAACGAACACTGCGAAACATAATCCCAGTGGCTGCTCCGATCATGCAGCATTGGGCCCAGCTCCCCATTCCAGGTGTGGTGACCTAGTGCACAGGGTCTCAATGTCATGCAACGTGTCAAAATACCTGGAGCTGGACCAGCCTTGTGGGATATGAGCTGCCAATGATAGGTTAACGTGGATCAGGCTCACTCTCCCGCCCTGTGTGAAAAGGTGGCACTCCTAAACCTAAAGACCACCAGGAGGATAAGCAATCATAGAATCATAAAATATCAGGGTTGGAAGGGACCTCAGGAGGTCATCTAGTCCAACCCCTGCTCAAAGCAGGACCAATTCCCAACTAAATCATCCCAGCCAGGGCTTTGTCAAGCCTGACCTTAAAAACCTCTAAGGAAGGAGATTCCACCACCTCCCTAGCTAAATCCATTCCAATGCTTCACGACCCTTCTAGTGAAAAAGCTTTTCCTAGTCTCCCCACTGACCTTCCTATTAGCTTCTCTACAGCCTGCACTTCCTTCCAACCTCTATGCCCAATCCAATCTCTCACTATCCTTAGCCTGGTTCCAGTTTTAGGCCTTCTATCAGCAACAGATTTTCCTGCCTCCATTCAGAATATGGTGGGTTGCAAGATAACGTAACTGGTTACATTGCTGACATTCCATTAGGTTGTTTTTTTAAATGCAGACAAAGCATTTCATTAAAAATGCCAGAGTCTTGCACTATAATTTATGTCCAGCTGGCTGCTTCTGCAGTTAAAAAAGAAATCTCATTTTAATCTTACAAGGAAGCAAAATTTAAATTCAAGTTCAAAATACTTAGGATTCAGCACGATGTAATAAAGAACTTCCTTTTATTTGAATTTTCAGTCCAAATCCAATAGCCCCCATCTGAGAGTAACACATAAATCAGGTCACTGAGTTCCCAGGGCTTGTGTAATGCAAAATCCTTATGGATTTGGTTCATGCAGTGTCTGTTTGTTTGCATCCTTGGGCTACTGTAACTTGGCGGGGAATGAGAACAACACCAGTGTAAGTGGTTGGTGAAAATGGAAGCAGGACTCTTGGTTGTCTTGATGCGGGTTATATGTGCATGATGGTGGGTTGGAGCAGCATGAGTCCTGTGGGTATATAAGTGGTGATTGGAAAATCATAGATATGTAGGGCTGGAAAGAACCCCAAGAGGTCATCTAGTCCATCCCCAGCATTGAAGTGGGACCAAATGAACCTAGACCATCACTCACAGGTGTTTGTATAACCTGGATGAACATGCCACAAACTTCCTTGGAAGTCTTTTCCAGTGCTCAAGTATCCTTACAGTTAGAAATTTTTCCTAATATCTAACCTAAATTTCCCTTACAGTAGGCTGTCATTACTTCTTGTTCTATCCTTGGAAGACATGGACAGCAATTGATCACCCACCTCTTTATAACAGCCCTAAACGTAGTTGAAGACTGGTATCACGCCTCCCATCATGTCATTCTTCTCAGAAATGTTGCTGGTAGTGATGGGAGCAGCACCGTCAGAGCGAGCAGATGGAGCGGATTACAATCATTATAGAGCCTTACTATGAAATGTTCCGTTTTGGCAGATTCTCTTTTTACATCCAACTTGGGCACAGTTGTGTGACTCCTACAAATAGAGAGCAGCTGACCTGCATATCTGAAGACAGCAAAATACCTGTTTTGCCATAAAACTTGTCTCACAGCATGTACAGTAAATCTACAGTAATTGTAAGTCATTTTAAGTAGTAAATAGTTCAAAATTACGTTAATACCAGCTCAGCTATTGTGATTCCATCCAGTTATGACAAAGACTGCTTTCAACTCTCAGAGTAAATGCTAAAATTGATCATTTTAAGAGAATGTCTATCAATGAGAAATATTGCTTTCTGGTGTAAATTTGGTTTTCAAATAGCTAATTCACAGAGTACTCTTAGGATGCTGAACACGTATGCTTAGTTTAAAAGACATACTGTGAAAACTTTAAAACAAGGCTATGAAACCCATTTAAAAGAGTATAAAACTATGAAATTACATTGCTGGTTGTAGTGAGGCGACTGCCCGACTCCTGGAGAGTGTGGGCTGTGGCAGGCCAGAGTGCTTGCACAGACAGGGAGCCAATCAGGGCCTAGTATGGAGACAGCCAATCAGGACCAGGCTCAGCCCTATAAAAAGGCTGCCCCAGGAAGGGAGCAGGCAGTCTGTCCCAGGCCTTTGAGAGAGGAAGGTCAGCCCCCAAAAGTGGGGGACTAGCACCACGGACAGCACAGTGCTGGCCAGGCTCTGGGAGCAAAAGGGAGCTCTAGCTAGTAGCCTGCCAGGCTACAGGACCTGAAGGGAAGGGCCTAGAGGGTGCAAGGGGCCATAGGGGAAGCGGCCCAGGGGAGTAGACAGATGAGGGGAGAGAAGGAGGCAGCAAGGCTGCTACCAGAGAGTCCCTGTGCTGGGACCCAGAGTAGAGAGCGGGCCTGGGTCCCCTCCCCTTGCAGTACACCCAGCCATCAGACGTAGGGAGCGGCCAACGTAGACTATGCCAGATCCCTGACAAGAGGGGCTAGACTTTGGGATGTGTGGTTGAACATGGTGGCTGGGCTGTAGAGAGACTGCTGATGAACCCCTGTCCCCTGGAAGGGGTTGTGGAGGGACTAAGGGTCACTGCCGGAGGGCAGTGGCTCAAAGAGGATGCCATGAGTTGGCAGTAATGTGGGTTCACACACCAACCGAGGGTGAGATGACAGATGGGACACCACCAGGAAATGACACTTCATTGGACAGAGCTAATTCCCAGAGACAGCCAGTAGGAGGTGCCAGGTGGTGAGTCCCAACCCCGTTACACTGGTCATTTTTATTTTTGAATAATCATAATTCCCTCTGGCTGAGGGATGATCATTATGGCAAAGCATTGGAATGCAGCTTAGAAGAACAGCCTTCCCCCCACCCCACCTGTTCTGCTACTGATTTCTTGTTTGACCTTGGGCAAGTTATTTAACCCTTCTGTGTCATTTGTAAAATAACCAACATGAGGCCCTAATTTTGGTTGGGGTGGGTTCCAGCTGCTACAAGATTATACAAAATAATAATCATCACACTACCCTGCTATCAATGTTTCATTGGATACTTTTCTTGTTTAACTCCTTGTATCTGTTTATGGCTATAACATTTCATTAAATAATTATTTCAAATAACTTTTATATGAAACATCTTTTGAGTTGTGAAGTTAAACATTAGCAAAGAATATCTCAGAAAGAAGCTGCTCAAAACCTGTTCTTGGCATTAGCTAGGAGTTCTGGCTGGTCTTTTTGAATCAGGGTCCAGGTGAGGCAGATTCACCATGCACTGTTGATAGGCCTCAGTGCTTCTCTCCTTTAAACAATAGGCAGAATGAGTCTATCCACTGCACGTAACACTGGGTGAAATTCCATGGCAGCATATGCAGGATCATATGCTGTAGGATCATTGTTATGAGCTTCATGTAAAGAACTTCCCACTAGAAGCCATTTGCAGTGCACACTAAGAAGTTTTATTGGCCCTGAAAACTCCAGAAACAATGCTGCCTATCCTTGAGTGCCCTTCCCTAACTCTGAAGCCCCTTGTTCTAAGTATGGAGAACACAATCTAGTGCTAATTTAAAAGAAGGTGGACAAAGTGGGTGCAAGCAGCAACTGAAAGGCATAGGGGAGAGACACGGTCACAGCAACAGAAATGTTGTCTCCTAGAAGAGCTATGTGCATCATTAGATGGAAATAAATTATCATTGGAAGCATGATGTTGTATAGACAGTTCATTGCATGTCTGCCTAGTTCATACATACATGTGTATTAATCAAACACATTCTTCCATCTCTGTTACATTAGATAGTTATACTTTATCCACACTTCTGGGGGAACTTCCCATGATACATGGTGGGAGCAGATGACATTACTGAGATATGGGGCCTGCCCTGGCAAAACCTCAGCAGAGTATTTTTGTGCTGATGTGGATTTTTTGGTTTGGGTGCACAGGGTAGCTCTCGATAAAAGACAGTAGCTGAGGTCTGAGCAGGCTTTGATAACAGTGTAATTATTTTGAGATACAAATACACTTGATTGCTGCCAAAAAAATCCTTCTCTGTGGTCTTTCTCCTACACAGATCGCAATCTTTGTGTTTGTGTTTGGTTTTTCCTCTAAAATTTGTCTGAAAATGTGCAGTCAGGTTTTAGCAGCTCTTCCTTCTATAGTCCCTATAAGCAATTGTCCTGAGAGAACATTCCTCTGGACTCTATTGGTTCATTGCCCCAAGATATATGTTGTCCCATTCAGCATGCTGATTAGAGGGTTAACCAGCAACTTAGCAACAGAGGAACAACTAATCTGGAAAGCTCCCAATTCACAAAGGTTCTGCTTCTTCTTCCACTGAAGTCAATGGAATGATTCCTATTGATTGCACTGGGTTTTGGATCAAACCCCCACAAGATGAAGTTGCTTTGATTTCACTTTCTAAAATAGAAAGGAATGACATATCTGTCTGGCTGCCTGCTGTTGCTAGAGTGTATGCATCGGTGCTGTGGGAACACATTCATCATTTAGACTCCAATTGCACTGTAAATCTGGGGCCCATTTCTGCAAGGTGTTAAATACTATCAGCTCCCCCTGGTCCCATCAGTGGGATTTGTGGCTGTTCAGCAGCTCACAGGAGGAGGGGCTCGACTGCTGGTGGGGCTGGCTTCCATGTGATCTGTACATCATGACAGCACTGTCAGTTCTTCAGCATCTTCCAGGAGTTGCTCGACATCTTGCAGGATTGGGCTCCATGAACTCAAAATCTCTTGTCCGTACTCTTAGTTCATCAATAGATCACCCACGGCCAACTCTGGCAGTGATCACTGCCGGAGGCAGAGTACTGAGCTAATTGGGCCATTGGTCTGAGCCAGTCTGGCAGTTCTTATGCTCAATTGCCTTATTTAAAAATTAACAAACCCCCAAGTCACAGTCATAGGCCTCTGTGTGGCTTGTGTGAGAGGTTCTGAGGGTCTCATTCCAGTTCCTGGTGGACAGGTGTATGGGTCACACAGTTTAAAAAAAAATCCATCAAACAGCTAGCACACTTTGATGTGCTTATTGTCTATTTGAGCAAGGGTACAGTAATAAGTCATCCCTGGAGATGGTCCCCACTATTAATAGAGCACCCTGCAGAAACTTGTGTTTACAGAGGCCTATGCTCTGTTTGTTCCATGGAGAAATGTAGAGTCTCCAGGGCTGATAATCCATTACCTTTCACCAGCACTAAGTGCACTTTAAAAAATGCATCTGACAGATTCAGCAGGAGAATAACATCAGCTTCCCAGTGCTAGAGCACACTGTAGTAAACTGAGTTCTGTATCCTGGCAGTAACCATGGAAATCACAAGGTAGAAACTCTTGAATTGGATTTGTCTAGTGACAGTGAATACCCACAAACAACATGAAGAGCCTCAAACTGAACAGAGATTTAAATATTAGCCCTTTAAAACAATAAAGCCTTTAAATTCAATTAGGAATAATACAATTCCTCATCCAGTTCATAAAGGAAATAATTCCGCTCAGCAGCAAATTCCATCAGAATTCATTTAATAAAACAGCTAGATGTCCAGAGAGATGGGATTGAAAATCATGATTTGTTGGAGGGGTTTAGTAAGAAGCGTGGGAGGATACACATTTTGCATTCAAAGGGCTCATCAGCACAGTCCAGAGACAGAAAAGACAATCACACTTCGATAGACTTTCTGATGAGATTATTTTGATTTCTTTTACGTGACCCTGTAATATAATAACAGTAAAACATGTTCGGAGTAGAATACAGGGAGGTTGTATGTACAGTACAGGGAGGTTGTATGTACAGTAGCATCACTTGGGCTTTAAAAAAGCATCCCAGTGGCATCAGAGAGAAGTCACCCTTGTAGAAAGCACCATTTAATGTGCTCAATATTTATTTTGTCAGGATGTACCTATCACCCTGCAGTAGAGTCATATTTTGGTTTTAAAGTTTTAAAAAACAACCTTAATGTAATTATAAAATTTGAGATTGTTCTCTTTGATCCTGATTCTGCTGGTTGCTGAACACCACCCAGAAGGTGCTCAGTACTCTCAGTTTCAGTGGGATGTTCAGCACCTTGTAGGATTGGACCCCACAAGTTTAGGAACTGCTTAATAATGAGATCTTTTGGAATTTCTGCACAGATTGCTGCTCTGCAGGCTGTCTGCTGTTATTATATTGTTATACATTACTTTTCCAATTATATAACACAGAGATCATCCATAGAATGAAATGCATAATTAGGAACATAAGGCAAATTTCTACTCAGACCTGAAGCTATACTTCTGTTTAGTGATATAAAAATATTATATTGCACATGCATACTGGGCTTTTTAACTCTCAGCTCCATCTTGCCTTTTTGCCTTTGGTAAGACTTGAGTACCCTAGAGTCAGCTGTTCATTAAATCCTGGTCTATTGTAAATATATTTCAGAAGGATGCAAGCCCATCAAAGTCACTTAAAGATACTCAAAGGAAATACTGATATCCAAAGAAAAAGGAAGTCCAAGATTGTAACGTGACAAAAATGGACTGAAAATGCTAAAGATTGACTGATTTCATTTTAAATAGTATGAAAAAGCTACCTATAGAAGGCTGTAATACATAGTTCTATCTATCAATGGGACGTATGCAGCCCCATCAGCCTTGCCATAGAGTCTGATCAGACTTTAATGTTTTTATGCACCTCTGTGAGGCAGGGAAGGGCTCCTACCTCCAGTCTGCAGATAGGGAATTGAGACAGAGGCTGTGGACTAGAACCACAAAGAGGACTTAGACTCAGCATTGCAATGCCTAACTTCAGTTGCCTGTCTGCTCAATGGGATCCTTATCCCCCGTTGGCAGCTCAGGCTCCCTTTACAATGCATAGGAAGAGTTAGGGACCTAAAGTAAAGGATTCCCAAGATGAGAGGGAGCTGCCTAAGCTAGTCAGTAGGAAATGCTGAGGGGAAGGGTGAGGATCAAGATCCACTCCTCAAAGGGACTTAGGTGCCTCGCTCTGGGCTGAAGGAAGGCACCTCTCGCTGCTTGGGATTCACAGTCTTGAACCCTCTCCTGGAGTTGGGCACCTAGGCCAGCTAAGACCTTTCCTATGAGTAAATGGGGAGGTGGTTGCTCCTAGGGGGTTAAGACACTCATGCAAGAGTTAGGTGACCTGGGTTCAAATGCTGACTCTGCCTGTGTCAGAGGAGGGATTTGAATCCAGGAGTCTCTCTTTCCTGGGGAATGGCCTGGCCTGATGCATTCTGGGGCCGGCCTTTCTCAGGCCTGGTCTACACTACGCGTTTAAATCGATTTAAACAGCGTTAAATTGATTTAACGCTGTATCCGTCCACACTACAATGCTCTTTATATCGATATAAAGAGCACTTTATATCGATTTCTGTACTCCTCCCAGACGAGAGGTATCCGCATAAAATCAATATAATACTACGATCGATAAGGGTTAGTGTGAAAGAATCGACGTTAGGGCCTCGGGCGGTATCCACGTGCACCCACCGACTGCTCTGGAAATCAAGACTACTCGTGATGCAAGCGGCAGGTAAGAAGAAAAGCTCCACGAACTTTGAGATTCACATTCCTGTTTGCCCAGTGTAACTATAATCAGCACGGGTGCGATGCAGTCCAAATCCAAAAAGAGCTCGCATGGAACAGTATGGAGATACATTCTGATCGCTGTATGGGGAAGAAATACTTTCTATCAAAGCTCCGTTACAGACCATGAATGCCAAACGTTCAAAAAAAAATCTCCAGGCTACACATGCTGCGTGACAAGCGTAACGGAAGCCCAGAGACTCATGAACGCTCATGAGGAGAGGGGTACTGAAGGACTCCAGCTATCCCACAGTCCACAGCAGTCTCTAAAGTATTGCATTCTTGCTGAACCCAATGTCGGTAGGTCAAACACAGTGTCTGGCGTGGTCAGGAATAGCTCCTCAGTTCTTTCTCCCCCCACCACATGAAAGAAAAGAAAGATATCATTTCTTGACTTCTTTCAATTCACCCTATGTGTACTGATGTCTGTTAGACGCATGCTGCAGCAAGTGACGAGCAGATCGCTCCTGCCCTCTCTGTGTCAGTGGTGCGAGTAGACTGGTAACTTCCTCATGAACCCTGAGTGCTCCAATGCTTTAACTGAATAGGGTGCCTGGTAAAAACAGAATGATTCCTGGTCACTCCCATAGTATAGGAACAGAAACTTAGATAACCGCTTCATCGTAGCAACTTAAGGCGATGCTTCAATCAAGCCCTCACCTTTCCTGTGTAAGAAAAGATCTTACTGCCTGGATTTCATAGCAGTTAGCATTACTGGGCCTCCTCCTCCCCCCCGCACGCGCTGATGTCCTGCCTGACTCATATGCCCGGAACGCCTACCCCTCGATTTTAAAATCTCACTAACAAGTCTCTGTTTCTTATTCTGCATTCTTTTAACATTCAATGACACAAATGGGGGGAACACTGCCACGCAGTAATGCCCAGGAAGGTTGGTGGAGGAGGGAACAACAAGGTGGTTGTTGCAGGGCATCCCCTGATACTACATATGAGCAACTGTGCCCTGAACACTGTCTCCTTAGTACACTTCCCCCATTCTCTGGCAGACTACTCTATTTTATGAACCATGAGAAGGAGGGATTGGACCTTCGGGGAGTCCATCCCCAGGTTTTTGCTTTTGCCACCCGGCCCGTCTTAGCCAGGGGCAACTCGATATCAGCAGCAGACAAGACAGAGGGCCAGATAACCAATCACTCCATTGCCAGTTTACGTACCAGCAAGTAGAACGGTACAAGACGACTGCTTGTAACCATCTCTCTATCATACGAAAGCAAAGAATCTGCGTCCTTTGTAGCGGCTCGGAGTATCGCCTCTGTCCATGGCATCCAGTACACCATATCGGTGCCAGAAAAAAAAAAGTAATTTTGCAGCTCCATGTCCTGCTATAGGCGTCTGCCAGGCATCCGAAAACAATCTTGAAAAAATGTCACTGTTGTTTGCCCGGAGAAGGATGACTGACGACATTTACCGATAACACCCGACAATGATTCAACCCAGAATTCCAAGGGGCGGGGGAGACTGCAGGAAATATGGGATTGCTATGGAATAGCTACCCACAATGCAACGCTTCAGAAATCGACGCTAACCTCGGACCATGGACGCACAACGCCGAATTACTGTGCCTAGTGTGGCCGCGTGAAATTGAATTTATAATATCAGTTTTATTAAACCGATTTTAGCTAATTCGATATTATCGCGTAGTGTAGACGTGGCCTCAATGTCTCCTGTTGAAGCTGCTGTCACACTGTGTACAAAATACTTAAATAGTCATTGGAGCAGGGATCAGAACCACTGGGCTACAGTCATTCTCCCTCCCTCCCTGGCCCACTGACACCTTCTGCTCCATGTCATGTGCAGGACAGGTAGACTCTGAGAACACCTACTAGATCAGGCCCCAAAGGTGATATAGGTAGGAAATGCTTCCTGCTAGGGTTCACATGCCAAGTGCCTCATCAACATCAGTTCCTAGGCAGCTTGGTGAATTCCCACAGCAGAAACATAGACACCTATATGGTTGTGGCTTACTTAAGGTCACCAGGAAGTCGGTGGCAGAGCAGGGAACAGAACCATGGTCTTCTAAGAGCTAGATCAATGTTATAACCTCTGGACCATCCTTCCTCCCTAATTAATGCTTACTTGGAACCTACAAGCATTAAAGCAGCAATGCAATAAAAGGCACTATATCTGCCTGCCCCAAACCAAAAAAACTCTTTTCCATCCTTTCATTATTGTGGGAAATATAATCTCAGCCCTCTCCAAAATCCTTATAAAATTAGATATCTTTTGTGGCATGCCCCAAACATCACCAGATATAGTCTATTTCAGTACAAGCATTGCAGGAGAAACAAGAGACATGTTTTCTGGTTTGCTGAATCCTATCTTGCTTAGCAACACAGAAGAGAGCATTAATCCTCGCTGATGCACAGGGATGTGTCAGAATAATATTTAGCTTTTACATAGCATTTTACAATCATTAACTAATAAATCACTGAGACACTCCTTTGAGGCTGGTAAGTATTTCACAGAATATTCTATTGGGTATTTTTTTCTTATGAATTATTTACTGATGGAAAAACAGTGAGTCAGAGAGATTACGGATGTGATTCACTGTGATTCCACTATGAGTTTCTCTTCTAAGCACTCAAGAGCTTGCAGGATTAGGCCTTAAATAGCTAGGACCCAAGGCAGTCAATGGCAGAGCTGAGATTAGATCCCTGCAGTCCTCATTCCTTGTCCAATACTCAGACAGCTATACAAATCTGCCTGAGCTGATGCTGTACCAGGATTTGTGGCAAATTTGGAAGATGCCATAATTTTGGCTATGGTTTATGTGGATGTAATAGATTGGATTCATCTGAGTATATCTCACTTAATCAATTGCCTGGCATCAATTGGGCCTTTAATACCGGACACCTCAGCCCCTCCTATTGTGTGCCCATGACACAGAGTAGCTTAATACTCGTAATGTTTTGTTCCAATTTTTGGTTGTTGAGTTTAGTGCACAGCTGCTGGGTGGTTTTGGTGGCCTTTGACATACATGAGGTCAGACAAAATGATCTGATGGACCCTTCTGGCCTTAAATTCTATACTTCAAGGCAGACTGCAATTGAAATAATGGTGTATGCTAGAGAGTGTGCCTCATAATACTTAAAAGCACATTTGAGAGGTTCTTGACCCACCAAGAACAAGTATACCTGTGAGGCGAGAAAATTGACTTGAGATACTTGCTAAAATATTCTGTTAGGCTGTAACCTCTTTGGAACGGAGACCATCTTTTTGTGATGTTTGTGCTATAGTGGTTTTTTTTTGTCTTTTTTTTGTTTTTTCAAAATTACTTTTACATGAACTCTAATCATACAATCCTGAAGATACTCTAAGTTGGTCCTCAGGACTGGAGCTAGGGTGATCAGACAGCTAATGTGAAAAATCGGGACAGGGGTGTGGGGTAATAGGAGCCTATGTAAGAAAAACCCAAAAATTGGGACTGTCCCTATAAAATCAGGACATCTGGTCACTCTAACTGGAGCAGCACCTGGTGTTCCAACATTCAGAGAGCCTCCAGGAACAAAACAGTTAGTCAGCAGCATCTGGTCCAGTAAGAGTTTAGCCATTAATTTCAAGGGCATAGGGTCAAATTCAGAATTACTTAGCTCAGAATTATCTCCTTTAATTGAGTTGCCCTTGAGTAGCCTTCCTACTTACAGCTATAGTCACTGAAATATGTTCCCATTTTTTAAAAGTATGCCAAACATTTCTAAAACCTGAAATCCCCATGAAGTTTATTTACCTCTTAGCGTACTTGTGTCCCATTCAGAGCATCACCATTTCCTGAGGAATTCACTGCAGTGTTTAATCAGATGCATAGGCAGCTATACCATTGTTCTTTTTGCCTTAAAATTTATTTGTACACAAAATCCCTCATCTAAACTTGGGATCAAGTTTGTTTTTTTTTAATGCGGACAAATTCTGAAGTTAATAGGAGTTTCCCTAAATAAAGACTTCAAGATTTGGGGCTATATGTCTAAATTACCATTAATTTACCATTCCTAGTTGACACCAAATCACATGTTAAAATCTGAAAGAGTGGTGGAAAGATTAGCTTTGGTATCGGGGAAACAGTTATGTGAAATTATCTTAATAACAATGAGTAACTTCGTAAGATTTTATTAGTATCATGAGCTGCACATTAGATACTCACAGTGTGAAAAAAGGCACATATTTTCTTCATATAAAAAAGCTACAATAGTTGTTTCATCTGACTGTAATTCTCTACTCAGTGACACTAATGGCACTGTCACTTCTATTTAACTAGGTCATAATTGCACTCTATTTCATGTGAAATTAAAATGTTCACAGTAATATCAAGGATGGTGTATTTACAGACTAAATATGGTAATTAAAATGGTAGCTAGTAAATCTCAAAATATGAAGGCCACATTGTACCTCTGTGCATCAATCCTGTCACAATGCTACTTGTACTAAGCAAATTAAAGGTAACTTTTTTTTGTGTTGTTATTTTGCATTTTAAAAGGGCACAATTTTCAAAGTTGATTGCATAAATTAAAATATTAAATCACTATAAGGCTTTGACCCTATAACTCTCTCAGCCTAGCTGGATGTAATTCCAGGATCGAAACCTTAGTCACCTGAATAGCCATTTTAAGTAGTTACCAGTTGGATCCCATTGACTTAAATGAGAGCTGGAATGGGACTTGTAACATTTCGGGGTGCAATCCAGACCAGTGATGAGCTGTTACCCCTGCCCTGCAACCTTGGGTGCATTACAATTCCTTGCTGCAGTAGCTCCCACTCTTCCGGACCAACGTGCTGATCTAACTTTTTTAAATACCTATTTAAATCCCCAGTGCTACCAACACTTAGCATATGTATAACTTTATCCATATGAGTCATCACATTGGCCTGAGTGGAGTTACTCATGGGAAGGGCTGAACCAAAAGCCCACTGAAATCAGAGAGAGTCTTTCAATAGACATCAAAGGACTTTGGAGCAGTTCTGAAGTGCCTAAGTAGTGACTTAGGCCCAGATCCTCAAAGATATTTAGGCCTCCTAGCTCACTTTTTTTTGTCTATGGTCAGGCATTTATGTTTGAAAACAGATACATAAACGGATGACAACACTGGAAAACTTCATTCATCTCATCCTAATGTTCACTTTTATTTCTATTTATTGTTAAGGAAGTGGGGATTTTTTAGAGCTAAATTGTTTAGCCATCTGTGTCTTTATTACTTGTGGAATTGCATATTTATTACAGAAAATATAAACTAAAAACATAGTGAGAGAAAAATCACAGACTTACTAGATAAGTTAGTGGAGAAATCATAAATAGTTCAAGTCATGAGCCTCCAGGATTCTTAGAAACAATATATTTGTGCAAAAACGTTTAAGGTTTTATTTGGAACTATGGCTGTCAAGCGATTAAAAATATCATGATTAATTGTGCAATTAAAAAATTAATCACAATTTAATTGCAATGTTAAGCAATAATAGAATACCATTTATTTAAATATTTTGGATGTTTTCTACATTTTCAAATATATTGATTTCAATTACAACACAGAATACAAAGTGTACAATGCTCACTTTATATTTTTGATTACAAGTATATGTACTGTAAAAAAAAAAGAAATAATATTTTTCAATTCACCTAATACAAATACTGTAGTGCAATCTCCTTATTATGAAAGTTTAACTTACAAATGTACAGTTATGTACAAAACCCCCTGCATTCCAAAATAAAACAAAGTCCACTCAGCCCTACTTCTTGTTCAGCCAATCGCTCAGACAAACAAGTTTGTTTACATTTGCAGGAGATAATGCTTCCCACTTGTTGTTTACAGTGTCACCTGAAAGTGAGAACAGGTGTTCACATGGCACTGTTGTAGCCAACATCACAAGATATTTACCTGCCAGATGCACTAAAGATTCATATGTCCCTTTACGCTTTAATCACCATTCCAGAAGACATGCGTCCATGCTGATAAACGGTTCTGCTTGATAACAATCCAAAGCAATCCAAAACATGTTCATTTTCATTATCTGAGTCAGATGCCACCAGTAAAAGGTTGGCTCTTTTTATTTATTGGTTTTTTTGGTAGTTTGGGTTCTGTAGTTTCTGCATTGGATTGTTGCTCTTTTAAGACTTCTGAAAGCACGCTCCACACCTCATCCCTCTCAGATTTTGGAAGGTACTTCAGATTCTTCAACCTTGAGTCAAGTGCTGTAGCTATCTTTAGAAATCTCAGATTGGTACCTTATTTGCATTTTGTGAAATCTGCGGTGAAAGTGTTCTTAAAATAAACAACATGTACTGGGTCATCACCTGAGACTGCTATAATAGGAAATATATGGCAGAATACAGGTAAAACAGAGCAGGGGATATGCAATTTCTCCCCCACCCCCCAAAGAGTCTAGTCACAAATTTAATTAACGCATTATTTTTTTAACAAGCATCATCAGCATGGAAGCATGTCCTCTGGAATGGTGGCCGAAGCATGAAGGGGCATATGAATGATTAGCATATCTGGCAGGTAAATACCTTGCAATACTGGCTACAAAAGTGTCATACAAATGCCTGTTCTCACTTTCTGGTGACATTGTAAATCAGAAGAGGGTAGCACTATCTCCTGTAAATGTAAACAAACTTGTTTGTCTTAGGATTGGCTGAACAAGAAGTAGGATTGAGTGCACTTGTAGGCCCTGAAGTTTTACATTGTTTTATTTTTGAGTGCAGTTATGTAAGAAAAAAAATCTACATTTGTAAATTGCATTTTCACTATAAAGATATTGCACTATAGTACTTGTATGAGGTGAACTGAAAAATACTATTTCTTTTCTTTATCACTTTTACAGTGCAAATATTTATAATAAAAATAATATACACTTTGATTTCAATTACAACACAGAATATAATATACATGAAAATGTAGAAAAATTCAAAATATTTAATAAATTTCTATTGGTATTCTATTGTTTAACTGTGATTAAAACTGCAATTAATCACAAATATTTTTTTTAATCTTGATTAATTCTTTTGAATTAATTGTGTGAGTTAACTGTGATTAATCTACAGCCCTGTTTGGAACAAAAATATGTTTGGGTATAACAATAAAGTGCAAATTTAAAAGGGAAAAATACATCTATTAAAATTGACAGGTAACATTTGAAAACAAAGGGCTCAGGATTCCAACAGAATGGGGAAGAAAGCTGTAAATGTAAATGATGAAAGCCAATAAGATAATCATTGTATGGCAATATATATAACTTGACTTAATGCAATCTATACATCAGCATGTTTTACATTACCAGCATTTGCAAGCAAAGTAACATTGCTAATTAAGCTCTTACTAATGTATTGATGAGCGAATGTCGAATGGTTCAAAGATCTGATTTGGACAAGTTCTGAGGAGATTATTCAAACCCTTTTAGGCAATATCTTAACCTCTTGAGCCTGCAAAAATGGGGCCAAATCCTGTGAGGTGTTAATCTATTGATTCAACAGGAGTTGAAGCTACTTACAAATTGGCAATGGCTGGAATTGGGCTGTAGTTTTGCAGGCTCAAGAAGAGTCAATAAGAGTTGAGGACACTAAGAGCTTTGCAAGATTGGTCCCTCAAACTGGAGGCCTTGTGATAATAGGTCCTCTCATATCTCCAGCTGGGTGAAAAGTTATGGTTAACCTGAAGCCATTTGCCAAATAGTTTAGTCTAAACAATTCTCACTCCCACCTTCAGATTTAGATATCATTCACAAAGTGACTAGAGGATGAGTTGTCATCCCTATAGTTTTCAGGGCAATAGTTAGGAAACTGACATGAGATTTGGGAGGCCTGGGATCAATTTCATCCTGTGCCTGAGGTGAAGAAGAGGTTGGAGTTGCTTCTACCACATTGCAGGAGAGCCTCTTGCCCATTTGTCTATGGGATATTCTAATATAGACAGTTTGCTATCTCTCCTGATGAAGCTGTTCCATTTTTTGTAGGTAATTAAAGCAGGGACTTCAGTCTTCCACATCTCAGGTGAGTAACCTCACCACCAGGTTATGCTCCTTCTTCCTCTCTCTCTAACCCACTGAGTGAGTATTCATTGACATTATGCATTGCAAGCAAACAAACAAAAAACAGTTAGTTACCCAGCCCGAATCATATGATTTCATGAACTTAACACTGCTCAGACAAAAATGCTGTCAGAACATTGAGCAATGCAACCATTTTGGGACACCAAAGCCAAGGATGCATTACTTTTACATTCAACAAACCACAAAAGCACAAGTTTGAGTCAGTTGAGGCCTCCACAATGCTCTGTGTATTGGGGCCCTGGGGAGCACTACCCCCTATATAGCCCTTTGACTTAATGACATAGTTGTGAGATTAGATTATGAGATCTTTGGGTCAAGGTTGCCAGCCTCAGACTTTAAGGCCAGATGGGACCATCATGATCATTTAATCCAGGGGTTCTCAAACTGGGGGTGGGACCCCTGAGAGGGTCATGAGATTATTACAGCCTCTACCTCAAATGTCACTGTGACTCCAGCATTTATAATGATGTTAAATATATTTTAAAGTGTTTTTAATGTATTAAGGGTGGGCAGGATGGCACTCACAGGCTTGCTATGTGAAAGGGGTCATCAGCACAAAAGTTAGAGAACCACTAAGCTTGTCTGACCTCCTTCATATCACAGGCCGCAGAACCTCACCCACCCATTCTTGCGGTTTGCCAATAACCTCTGGCTGAGTTATTGAAGTCCTTGAATCTTGATTTAAAGACTTTAAGTTACAGAGAAGCCATCATTTACTCTAGTTCAAACAAGTAAGTGACCCAGGCGCCATGAGGCAGAGGAAGGTCAAAAACCCCAGGGCCTCTGCCAATCTGACCTGGGTGAAAATTCCTTCTCAACCCCAAGTATGGTGATCAGTTAGCCCTTGAGCATGTGGGCAAGATCCACCAGCCAGACACCTGGAAAAGAATTCTCTGTAGTAACTCAGAGCCCTCCCTGTCCAATCTTATGGCTGTAAAGTATAGAATCATTGTTATGTGTCTTGCAGTAGTGCCTAGGAGTCATAGTCCTAGATCAGATCCCCATTGTGCTGGGGGCTGTAAAACACAGAACAAAAAGATGGTCCTTGCCCCAAAGAGTTTACAAATGTAATGCTTGTTTGCCAAATAACTCAGTAAATAAAATAATACCAATAGAAAATAGTTTGCTATTTAAAGATATTTCCCCACAACTGCCTTATTTTATGCATCCATCTTCTTGCCTGTCCATTAATATCCATTCTCTGCAAATCAGAATATTCTATTCATTGTCCCAACTGACACTGATTGCGCAGGACATGTTTCTCAAATGCTGCTACAGTAAGAACAAGGAGGAAAGAAAATCCACTTAACTTGAAATTAATTGCATTTTGGTGAATTGTATTCAACAATTTTTAATTTAATTGAGAGCATTTTGAAACATGTCCTAAAAGGGAACAATATGCTCTTTGTAGGCTGCAAGTGGGGATCATTTTTTTTCCTTTGGTTTTTAATTGATGAACAGAATTTAAAAGTGCACAGTTATTATTTCAATCTGGCCAAGAAAGATGTTAGGATTAGAGATGGTGGAAGACACTGAAATCTCTGTCTTTTTAGCTACCCACATTTAATTAAAATAAAACTGACCTGCTATCTGCCACTAAAGATGTCTTATGGAAACGAGTCGTGGCCACACAGACAAATTGGCTTGCCTTCGTAAACTGGTTGGAGTTAATTAAAATGCAACTGAGCCTTTGATTCCTGACATAATGGTGTTTTTTTCCCCATTCCTGTCATCTGAACCTTCTTTACCTTTATGGTAAAATTTTGTATAATTAAACAAAAAGGCTCAGATTTTTCTCAAAGGAAACAGAATCTATGCTCTGGAGAGGGGAATAGCATGGCAGACCTCAAGGTGTTTAGACCAAGGAAAAATCAGGAAGTGCTAACAATTAGTCACACACATTTGTCTATTTAGAAAAACAAAGTCAAGTAGATGAGGTCTGAAATTTAGGCCTTGTTAACAAAATAGAAAGCCTAATATTTGGCCAGATTGTCGCTTTTGAGTCCCTGTTCAACAAGGGGAGGGGGAAAGGATGCAATGGAGAAATACCAGCTGCCCTGTAGGAGCCCACGGGGTTTAATCTATCCCAAATTAGGGGAAAGGGTAGGACCATCCTCCCCTCTGACTCACCCACACTGACCCGCAGAGCTGATTGCACATGTCTGAGGAACAGCTATGCCATCCCTCAGCTTGCCCCCTCCCCACCTGTTTTGGGGCCAGCTAGCACTCATGAGGATTTTAGCAGGGGTCATTTCTTCAGCTCTGGAGATGGCAAGGCACTGGTGGCTCTCCCTTGTGCAAGGAGAGCACAGGGAAGCTCTCTGCACACTTCCTATCTTTGAAAGAAGCCAACTACATCTGGCCTAAAATAGATTGCCTGTTCTGGATTTATAATTCCAGACATTGTGAGCCCTTTACTCCGCCTACTCTCCAGCTCTGTGTGCTCTTCCACAACCTGGAAGAGTAGTTAGGGTGCAGGTCCTGTGCTGCCTTCAGCACAGCTACAGAAATTTTGCATATCTTTATGTGGGCCACAAAAGGGGGAAAAAAGAGCCCTTATCCCAGTGTACCCATATAAGAGGCTCCTTGGCCTTAAATTATTAAGCAATTGGACAGTGGAACTCATCACCACAAGATATCATTGAAGCCAAAAATTTAGCAAGATTCGCTAAGGGATCAGACATTAATATGGATAACAAATATATGCAGAGTTATCATAGTTAATACTAATAATTTTTGGAAAGGATATAAGGGCTTATGTATCAGGTCTTAACCAAGACTTTAATTAGCAGGGATCAGGTCAACATCCTCATGGAAGGACATATTATCCCACATCTTCCTAATCCAGGATTTTCGTTCACCTTCTTCTGAAGCTGGCCACTGTCAAAGACAGGGCAATGGATTAGATGGACCATCCAGCTTGGCAATTCCTATCTTCCTATATTACATAATTATTACCTTTTCTTTTGCAATTCAAGTATCCCAGGCAAGTGTTACTTGATTCCTTCCTCAGGCTCGTCTCCTACTTTTCTTTTAAGTTATTCATGTTTCTTAAGTTTTCTTTCATGGAGACTTCTACAAAGGAACCAACTGAAGCATTTTCAGCTCACTTGGGATTTTTTTGAAGTCTTATCTTGTCCACTGACTTCTGTCTAGTAGAGCTTGGTATATCAATGACCATGCTGAAGTCAGCATCAGATCCCATCCCCTACACTTGGCATCTTGAAAAAAAGAACAAATCCCTTGGATTTCTGAAGTTTGGTTATAGATCTCATAGACTCATAGACTCATAGACTCGTAGGTCAGAAGGGACCAATATGATCATCTAGTCTGACCTCCTGCACAAAGCAGGCCACAGAACCCTACCCATCCACTTTTGTAACAA